>NC_030684.2:26117895-26427350 GCF_000004195.4 Xenopus tropicalis | reverse complement strand
TACCCCTTTTTATATGAAAATAGGGGATTTTTCTTAAATAATCACCCATTTGTAAAATCCATCTTAAGCAGGGACCAGTGTTTTTTTAAAATTTTTTCCACTCCTTTCCTCAATGTACCGTAATCAGACACAAATGGTACTCTTTTTACTCTATTTTGTCTTTAACTGTAGTTCAGTTTTCAGTGTCTAGGGCACAGTTATAGGGGTGTGGGATGGAAGAGTGACAGGGAAACGGTTGCAACTGTGCAGGGAGCAGACTGGCATGGTGCCGGCAAAGTGGTACATTGCCTTGGGTGGCAATACTATTGGCTCGGAACTGTCTGCCTTTGTGTTCTTCTTCCACCATCCAGATATACTGATTGTAACGGTAGATTTGCTTTATTGTTGTTCAGATGTAACTTTCAGTAGCAACACAGACATATTTACCTGGTTACTAGGTTCAGTGAGGATAGCAGAATGCAGAAAATGTTGCACTAGACACGTGCAAAAAAAGGAAAACTAAAGAAAAAAATGTACAAAAGTGTACTGTTTTCTCACAACACTGTTGTCTACCAGTCCTGTCATGTTATTACTGTAACTGTCTCACCTTCGGTAGGAGGGGTTCAACACCCCAATAACAATCAAGGACAGAAAATAGTTCCAGGCTCAGCAGGTGCAGACGGCAGGGATTTGAGGGGGACATGCTTTGGGACTGTGTGTCCTTGTGTGAATACAGAGGACACAGTGTAGTTGTGCACAGTTGCCATTAGGGACATGCTGTGTGAATGAAATAGCCAGCCTTGATGTTTGTTCTTTGTCCTGAGAGCTCAGAGGGGACACGGTGCATTTCTGCATTCATTCACTTTAAAGGGATCAAGCTGTAATAGTTCCTCTAACAAATTGGTTAGGTGGTGCTCATTCATGTCTGTTGTTGCACTGGTTCTATAGAAGGGACTGGCTGGTTGACCAGTTCCTCCACCTCCAGGTTATTGCTGAACATGAGCAGTGCTCAATGAATATCTATGGATGACTTGCTCCCCTCCCAGGGGGGAATCTGGTTACAGCAGCCAAATGAAGATAAACAAGTATTTATGTGCCTTTGTCTCGGCACAAATAAGGTGTTATACGTGGAACCACATGTAATAATTGTATGAAGAAATGTTTAAACCTATAACTCCCATTTTACTTTTTTCGGGGGACCAGAAAAAAAAATCCAGGAAAATGTAAAATTAGGGAAATATTTTATGCATTATATTTTGGATGGACCAAAACAACAGTTTTAAATGAGGGAAAACTTAAAAATTTTTTATTATTATTTATTTTATTTATTATTATTAGGGATGCACCAAACCCAGTTTTTCGGGTTCAGCCGAACCCCCGAATCCATCCCAAGCAATTTGGCTGAATACTGAACCTGCCGATTCAGCCCTAAACACAGATTTTGCTCAGGCGTCTTCAACGGCATGTGGGAAAAGTCGCAGAAAACTTCGTGTGAAAGACTTTCATGTGAAAACCACAACTTTTTGCACAAAAACCAGCATCAAAAATGGAAATCCTCTAAAGTTTTGAAGCAAAGAAAGATCTTCCAGTGAAGGGGAGGGACATCTGCCATCTGCATGATCTCAACAATGATTTCTGTACAATGGCCATTGTATCTGTTACTGAACTAATCATAAGACTTGATTGCAATGTTAGACTTGTCCACCAGAACATCAGGAAAACTTCTGGTGAGCCCAGGTGTCAGTGCGCCTTCCCATTCTGTTTTGCCTGTATCTTGGTCTCTTCTCTTTTCCTAATGGAAAGAAAAACACAATCAGTGAAGGCTAGAAGTATAGAGAACCATAGTAAAGAGAAGAGAGAGAAAAAATGTGGAGAGGACTTATGGTTTTTTGTTGGGCCCCTGGTATCCCAGTCTGACACTGCTTGATGATTACATATGGGTAGATCGGCTTAGTGGCATAATGAGCCACGATTGGGCCCGGGTGCAGGATGTGCACCCCGGCTCCCAGCTGGGACCTCCCCATCTCCGGTATAGCCCACCGGCACCCCCCTGACATGCCTGCTGACAACCTTCCCCTACCCTGCTGTCTGCGATATACTTTATCACTGCTCCAGTGGGCCTCACCTGGCCCGGGCGCGATCAGACCCCTGGTAGTTATGGTACTGGTATAGTTATGGTACTGTTTAAGCTTGATATCAAATCCTGCACTCAGCAGAAGGTAGCACTATAGAAATCAACTGGGGACAGGGAATTTCACATGCAAACCCGGCATAATAACAGACACTGTTTGAGCAAAATAATTTTGTTTCTAAAAAGGATTTAAAAAAGGGAAAATATAACCATTTAAAGTTTTTATTTCCTTCTTAAGAAAACCATGCACGCACAGACACATATATAATAAATACGCACACCTAGGGCGAACGCTCCAAGCATATATTAGCCAAATTGTTTGTGTCTTGCGCAACTTTTTCGTACACTTGTGCAAAAAAATCGGAAAGGTTTTCCCGCTGTTTACAATCGTTTGGTATGAAAATTTCGTGACATTCGGATCGCCAATACAATATTTTTTTGTAAGCATTTTCGTGATATTTGCGATCTTCAGAAATTTTCGTATCCAATCCGAATTTGTTCCATTCGGGATTCGAACTCGTGTTTTCATGAACGTGCCCCCTAGATTTGTGTTCCCCTCCCCCTGGCACAGATCAAAAAAATAAGCCCAGAGGACCCTCAATAATAATGAGTTGATTGGATGAAATTCTCAGGAGTGGGAAAAGAGCAGGAATTGGCTGTTTTTACTTTTCATCTTTTTTGTTACTCAGTTCCATACAGATAATACATCTAATGCATATTTAGAATTTTGCTAGGATTTTCCTTTTGTACTGCCAGCTCTCAATAATTCCTAATGGAGGATACAGCCTTAGTAGAAAATAAGAGTTTGCTGTTTTTAATCTGAAATCTGATTTTGGCCCAATTAGCACTAACCTAGGCACTCCACCTTGCTGTATCTGCTCTCTCTCCAATCTGAGTTATCAGCCAGCAGGTTGAGGGCTTTAGAAAATGTTCCCATATAATTTTTATCTATTAAGGTATCCAAAGGCCATTCCACCCTAAACTGCCGACCTAGCTCTTAAAGCCTATACAGAAAATATGGCCCTGACAGCGATGAGAGATTGTGATTATAACAATGAGAGCTCCCTAATAATTAAAAAAATGTGACTTTTGCAAATTATTTTACATTTTCCTAAATAGTTCAAAAGGTGCCAAAAATCTGAATAAATATATTCATCATATGGTCTTAGATTGTGCCATTTTGCCATTAAGTACTATTGAGACAGAGAAGGCAGAACAAAGCACCAGAGTGAATATGGTGTCCAGGTTCGGACTGGGATTCAAAACAGCCCTTGGCAATTCAAGTACACAGAGGCCCAAACACCCCCCAACAGCCCACTAAACAATTACTGTCAACTTCATCTTACAGCAGCCCCTCTGGCATTTGCCTGAACCCACAAATTGCTATTCCGGGCCTGATGGTATCTGCCCTGGTGTTAGCATTAATAATAGCATCAGCAGCCTCCTGGCTTGGTGTAAGTCAGTTTCATCCATAGGGGGCTTGATGCAGGGGCAAGTGGGCTAAGATAGTTAGGGAAAGATTTTGGCTGAATGTCTATTTGCTCTCTCAGATACCCCTGAAAGCCTAACCTGAAGGTCGGTAAGAGTGAGATTTTGGGTGAGTCCTTCGCTGTCCTACATATTATTGGAACTACCGTATATACTCGAGTATAAGCCGATCCAAATATAAGCCGAGGTACTAAGGAAGCTGCCATACTAAGTATCAACTACTTGCCATCCTGCTGTGTGCGCTCCCATCCTGCTGTGTGTTCCCAACCTACTGTATGCACTCCCATGGTATAATGGTTGAAGAAGATACTTTATCTTAGCTTACAGTTTGTGCAGGTTCAGAGGGGCCTTCTGCTGTGTGCGCTCCCAACATAGAAAGGCAAGCACGCACGTGAGTGAGCGCACGCACGCACAAACTCGGCTTATATAACACTGGCCTTTCACAAAACTCCTCAGTAATGAGAGAGTCTTCTCCTTCTTTAAATAAATGCATAAAAAATTGACTGGAGCTGTCTTTCCACAGCCAAAAGGAATCTCTAATCCTGTAATTAAAGTTCCGGTTACAAGGATTTGCAGACTGATCCACCAACCTCTTTTCATGGCAACCCCCCTCCTGTCACTCATTGCCTGGACTGTCTGAGCCAGAGAGAGGCTTGTGTCGGGAGACTTTATAAAGAAATACGTGCAGACTCTAGGTGTGATGCTTTGGTTATCAGGAACTTGTGTGTGTGCGTGTGTGCGTGTGTGCATGTGTGTTTATATATGTATATATGGTATATCTGAATGACTGATACACCAATAGGTTTCCTATATTAGTAATCTTGACCAGATATAGCCTAAAATGTTGGACCACCAAGTGATGGTTGGAACCCTGGAATAGGGTAGCCACCAGTTTTTAGATGTCTGAAAACCGGGCAGGACTGCCACTGATTGATGTGAAATGTGGGCAATTACAGGCCACCACGTTACCACGCCCACCCCCCTGATGTCATCACGCCTGTCCCCTGATGTCATCACACGCTCCAACGTCATCATGCCCCCCCCCCTGACCCCGTCTGGATCAAGCTACAGAGAAAGGAGTCAACCCTACCCTGGATAGGTGTCAATCAATTCTGCATCCATTGGAGAACTTTGCCTCCACAAATGAGCCCTAAAATGAGCCATAAACTTGGGTGTTGGAAAGGATTCCTGTCTGCACTGTTGTTAGCATTAAAGAGTTGCCAGCACAGTCTTTTCTCTGTGTAGTCTGGGAGAGGCCAAGCTCATGGTTTCAACTGCAAAACTAGAGAAATGTAGTTTAAAAGAGAAACAACGGGAAAACATTCATTTAGAAATAGCTTGGATTCCGATGTGCTTTCCCAGGGCCTAATCTGTTTCTCAGAACATTTTGCTGCTGTTATGATTTTTTTAATGGGCAGTGAGGCCAATTTTAATTACATGGTCGGAAGCATACTGTGCCCATTAAATTGAGCTGCATTTTATTATAAGGAACCAACAAAATCCAGTCCCATAAGGAGCATAAAGGAACCAATGTACAAACAATTATAATAGCAGGGCCAAAAAGAACTGCACTTGTAATGGCAAAAAACCTTTGCTTCAGCCAAATCCTACTGAAAAAGGCTCAAGATGTGGTTGAATGCGGGTGGGTTGACTCACCAGCATTAGTTGCTGTGTGGAAATGCAGCCAAGGAGCACTGATGACCCTACGCATATATGAAGCATTGGGTGACTCGATTTTCAACTTCGGACATCCTGATTTACAGGAGTGCTGTATCCCGCCAGAATCTGATTACATAACGAGTATGAGGCTGCAGCTGCAAACAGACGGGCAATTAGCATTTGCCACTGGCCCGGTTTTCCAAATTAGGGAAACCAGCCAGGACTCTCTTCGTCATAACCATAACCATGCCCCAAGGTGGCAACCCTATGTGCAATGCTATCAGAAGACAGGCAGAGAAGCAGCAATGGTTCAATACAATAATACAATTCAATAATGGGGACTTGGGGTCTTGCCTTCAGTAAACTTCCGGGAAGGGACAGGTCATTAAAATATAGACTGTTATATTGTTTCCCTTAGTGCAGAGTGTAATGCTACAGCACACAAAATAGTATCTCCATTCTTCAAATCCTCTATATGAATAGGAACTGCCATACTTTATCCTGCAGGCAGCTTTAAGATGCCTGGAGCCCAACCACCACTAAGCACAGAGGTAATTGTACTGTGACACACAACCCTATTTTCTGAATTAGCTAAAATAAATGTTTACAGATAATTCGAGGTTCCCCGTGGCTAGTATGTTGCAGGGGCAACTTTCTGCCATTTGTTTTATTAATGGAGAAGAAATAAAACGGAGAAGAGGAGATCTGGCATCCCTACCGAAACCTAGACTGTGAATAAAACATTAACATCACCTATGGGGGTCACTAAAAATAAAATTTCCGGTTCTGTGTATAGGGGAATATTGGGCCCTGGAGCCATCACACTTCCATCTAAGAGGGAGCAATGTGATATAAACAACCTGTGACAGGCCCTGATCTTGTTCCTTGTAACCTTCCCCATAGCCATGTCAGTCCGTCACTGTGTATCTATGCCTTGCTGGGCCTGTCACCTTCTCATGGGCAATGGGGAGAGTGAAGCTGTCTAAATCCTGACTCCCAGCAGAGGCCGCAATGTTCCATGCTTAGCTCCACAGGCTCCAGTATAACTACTAGAAACGACTTTGTTCCAAGGACAAATGGAAGAAGTGTTGTGTAATCTGAACTACTGTAGATTAGTAGTGGGTATGTACATAAACTACCAATGGGAGAATACACAGATAGAGCAAACAATAGGGTTTATTATACAGTTTATATTGTGTATCTATAACAATAGCACGCAACAGATGTCAGCATGAAATAAAACAAACCAAATCTGAACTCTGAATAATTGTCCTGCTAAAGGTAAGATGGTCAATACGTGGGCCAATTGCTAACAGGATTTGACCGATTGGCCAGATACAGTGGGAGGGGCCATACAGAGCATGAATATCTCTGCGCCTAAATATAAGAACAGTGGAGAACACAGAATGAAGAAAAGATTTAGAGAATGATCAGCCTTGTGCTTTTATATGGTCATGAAACTTCTTGGGGACTTAAAGACATCGTTTAGATCAACTTTTAGTACGTTATAGAATGACTTTTAAAGATACTTTTCAATTGGTCTTCATTTTTTATAGTTTTAAATTTTCTGCCTTCCTCTTCTGACCCTTTTCAGTTTTCTGGGGCCACAATTTTATTGTTACTCTTTATTACTTATCCTTCTATAAAGGCCCTCCTCTATTTATATTCCTGTCTCTCTTTCAAACCTCTGCTTGGTTGCTAGGTTAAATTGAATCCTAACAACCAGATAGCTGCCTTATTTCAAACTGTAGAGCTGCTTAACAAAAATCTGAATAATTCAAAAACCACAAATCATATAAATTGAAGACAAATTGTAAACTGTTTCATAATAGCACTCCCTGCATCATACTTAATTTAAAGGTGAACAGCCCCTTCAAAATATTCTTATACATCATAGTGGGGGGGGGTGTTATCCAGTATATGTAGTGTCATTTTACACCACAACTCACTGAAATGTATGTATTATAAGAATTTGAGAAAATCTGTAAGTAACGTTGGAGTTTGATGAATTATAAAAGCTCTCTGTCAGTGGCCTTCTGCCTTTTTCTGGTCTTAAAGTACCTTGGTACACCAATGGCACCTTCTAGCCTTATATTTTATAATAGGGTGATTATTATGTTGTGCATGTAAAAGATTTAGCTTGGCTATTTATTCCTGCTTATTTATTTGCACATAACCAACCTCAAAGTTTGCATATGGAACATCAAGCACTCCGGACACGTGAAGACTGCTAAAATCCAAAATTTATTTCTTCATGTTTAAAACAATAAACGCCTTTATTGTTTTAAACATGAAGAAATAAATTTTGGATTTTAGCAGTCTTCACGTGTCCGGAGTACTTGATGTTCCATATGCAAACTTTGGAGAAATTTCCCCCTTCAGCTGCGGGTTCGGGGCCTTGAGCACCCGGACCACTATCGGCTTGTGGTGAGCTATTTTTTGATTCCTCAGCTTTCACATTATTGAGCGATGTACATTGTGTGACTCTCTGAACCACAGCGTCAGGCTCGGGGTTTGAACACCAGGGCCTAACCCGATACTGGGTATTATATATATATTTATTTCATATAAATTTATGCCTGGGAATCCCTTTGGGGTTTGTTTGTTTTACACTCCTCTCCTCCTTTTTACATAACCAACCTCAACCAACCTTTTCCCAAATCAGTACAAAGGTGTTAAATATTGGGTATTGGAGAATAAGTTATATCCCGGGCCTGAATGGGTTAATATGTTTCAAGTGTGCAAATGACTTGCCATTCACACAATACCTCACATACCCCATTGTTCCTTAAGTCTGGAATGTGACACATAGCATCACCAGCACATGGCTAGAAGCCCAGTATTATAGGGCCAAAAAGGTGGAAAACCTACCAACAGCCCATAAGCAGTTAAAGATGTGTGCCTCTGAGCATCTCCTCATCTTTACTGATCATTCAAAGCAAAAATGAAGTGCTTTCTGCATCAGATCTGATTCATTATCAGTTTCTGTAATAGATGTAACCTGACTTTATTGATTATTATTATTGGAAGGAACTGGCCTGGGTGTGGCAAGCTAAAGCAGCCATATTAGCAAATGCAATTGTTTAAAATGGGTAGGGCACATCAGGAACAAGCAATTCATTGAGGCCCAGGAAAAAAGTCAGCCTAGCCTGAGACCGTAAAAACAGGCAGCTGACCAGCATGCTTTCCTAAACCCAATACCAACATGGCCGCCATTATTTCAGCCATTTCTACCATGTAGCAGATGATCACATGTCCATTTGTGCTCAAGAAATTATGAATTTCTGCCCTGCTGAGTGTAAATGACCCCCATAGTCAGAAGCCTACTTGTAAGCTTTGCAGAACTTCTGCTGTTGTGGCTCCATCTGCTGACAAATTGCCCAAGTGCAGGTCTTTGGTGGAAAACCCACACAGTTACAAGAAAGGTGTGAAGGTGGGCTAATCCTCCCAAATTCTTTAATTATCTACCCTTTATAATAACAATGTATCTACTAAATAATATTGTCCTTTAAAACTCCTAATATTACTAGGGTATTCAGTAACACAGCTGTCCTTATAGTGAGGGAACCCCCCTATGCTGATGGTGACACCTTCTTTCCCCTGAATATATGTTTCCTCTGCACATCAACCCTCTGGGAACTGAATCTGGGAGATATTTCACCCTCACCCATTGCACATCACCATTCAAGCCCCTTGCTTTAATCCTGCCAGGGGTGCAAAATATAAGCGATCCCCTAAAATTGCAGGATGGTTGACAGGTCTGTTTGTGTTCAGGCCAAAAGCTCCCTGTAAGTGATGTTTGTTACTTATGTCATCTATAATGCTCAATATTAGTGGTATAAATCATGCACATTATTATGCTATCGCTGTATCCTGCATTCAGTAATTCTGTATGGGGTACAACTATTTATAAGCAGTTACGATTATTCTTCTGTTGCAGAAGAACAATTATTCTTCTGTTCTGCTTTTCATGCATACTTTTATTTTCAATGGAAATCTGGGACAGTAGTAAATGAGTTTGCTCAATCTACTATGATATATAAATCACTATCCAGCACTTATTTAAATCTATATCTTTATTTATATAGTGCATGTGCCCATACATTTATTTTCCAGGGTGGCATGGGCCAGTTGCCTTATCCCAATGCTTGCTAATATATAGTACAGGTATAGGACCCATTATCCAGAATGCTCGGGACCAAGGGTATTCCGGATAAGGGGTCTTTCCATAATTTGGATCTCAATACCTTAAGTCTACTAAAAAATCAATAAAACATTAATTAAACCCAATAGAATTGTTTTGCATCCAATAAGGATTAATTATATCTTAGTTGGAATCAATTACAAGGTTTTATTTCTACATAGAAAAAGGAAATCAGTTTTAAAATTCTGAATTATTTGATTAAAATGGAGTCTATGGGAGACGCGCATTCCGTAATTCGGAGCTTTCTGGATAACGGGTTTCCGGATAAGGGGTCCGATACCTGTACACTAAATCATTTTCCAACACTGACTTGGTATGGCCATTATTTTAAATGGTACATTAAATAATCATAAAAGGTAGTCCGTCAAATAAGGCTCACTTACAATAAACCCATATGGTGTGAAAAAAGGCAGTTTTTGCACTTTGCCCACTTTTTGGCCACTGTTTCAGAGCAAAGAGACCTGTTCGATAGGAGACCCAATTCGGGTGGGTGAGGCACACAGGCGCCCCCCCTACTGTCCCTACCTTGTGCGTCATTATGAGGCGGATGCTTGAAGAGGCAAATAGCACCGCCCCCCTTGCTCAGCCCTGTCCACCATCTGCCCTAATGGCAGGACTGGGCTGCACCCCCTTGTGTTCTCTGCAGCAGGATTTCCAATTTTTCGGTGCTACTTGAGTCCTCCAGGGTTGTAAAGCAGAAATAAAATTGGAAATGAAATCATTACAAGAGGAAGATGCACTATAAACAGCAAGGGCCCAACGCTGCTGGCTGCTTTTCCATAGGGTCTTTCTGCACTCTATGGACCAGCATGCAGGGGGCACAAGGCTCTACTGATCTCCCATTATTATCTTGTGCAGTAGGGGCTACTCCTGTAATGCCCTCTCTGTTGCTTGCCCTGACTCTTTGTTGTGCTTTTCATACTTGGAAAAGGTAAGAAACCTTAAGGACTGACAAGGCAGAAACAGCAATCCTCTCTGCAATCCAGCAATCCCCTCTTCTTTAGCATTTCCAGGTAACAAAGTGGCAGAATATAGTCTCACTGGCAGAAGGCATTTGGGCCTCTCTGAAACATGCAGGGCTATGGCCACGTACATATAGTTACAGACCCTGCCTGACTAATTAAGAGACGAATCTAACAATATCTAAGCGTCTCACTCTTCTTTTAATTAATCGCGAACATTACCCTAAATCACATTCAATTTTGAGCCCCCATCAGAATTTAAAAAAGGTGCAGCAAAATAATTAGGACCATTTCCCATTTCATTATGCTCAGGGATCAACACCCGCAACTAAAATGAAAGTTTCCTATGTTGGTTGCGCTCTTATCAGAGAGCTTTATCAAAGGCTGGCATCTTTGTGCAATTTAAATCATAAACATGTATCCACATGCAGAACCTGATCAATATATATCGACTGATTGAACCAACAATGCTGACCTCACCAAAATACCCAGATCCTTAATGCCAACCCTTCCCACCACGAAAGGTGGCGATGAGGTTAACCAGTGCCCCAACGGATCTGTAACTATGATATTAATGCCACCGTCATGGGAAATAAATGTGCAATGATCAAAGAACTATAGGAGACTCCTAAACAATGAATATTGTAAATTCAATTTTAAGTTTTGTGCGTCTAACTATATGAAGCGACCAACCACACCGAAAGAAAAATAACCGTGATTGTAACAAGTATAAATCATATGAGCAATAAGCATGTTGGCACAATCATACTGATACACATATGTGAATATAATCATTAATGTGGTGCCATTAATTAAACCTGTCCCTAATATTGGCCCGATTATATATAAATTTGCTGGGTTTACAATTTCAATAAATATAAGTATCTGTCGTGGCCTTAGTGAAATGACTTGAGAAAAACTTGTTCTGAAAGTTATAAAGGCCGGGCTTCTAAGGTCATGAAACTCATATTCTACAATAGGGGAAACATTATTATGTTGGGTTGAAAAACCCACCGACTGTTCTTCCACTTCAGCTTATTCTTCTTCTTCTTAGCACCCCCCATTTTCTAAACGCTCCACCTCCTACAGTTTTAGGGGTACAACACCCAAACTCCCCACACTTCCTCGCACTATAGCAGAGCAAGTTGGTTGAGCAATCCCACCCCCCGTCTTTTTATGGCGCTGCTCCGAACACCCCAATTTTCCCGTTGACTTTGACAGGGAAGATTGTCAAACTGCTGCCAATCTTACAACTTTGAAGCTACACTCCTCAAACTTGAATAACATAATCATGGGGTCACCCCAAATGAAAAAGTTATTGCATGACCCAAAGTGGGAGGGGCAAACAACAGCCAATCAAATTTCACCCATTTTCTTGTCTATGTACCTACAGCACAGCAGCACCAGAACTCATTTAATAATATGCAAACATTTGTACCCCAGCAGCCGCCCCATCCATCCCTTCAAGAGAGATTATCCCTCAATAATTATCAATTATATTAATTGCTTTCTGCAGATTTGTGTAGTAGAATGGCGTGCATGTATCTCATAGCGCTGGGCATGTGGTGCAACTGGACACTGACACTTTGACGCTGTCCAATCGCTCGGCACACCCGGTGCTGTGAGAGAACTGTGCGCGGTTCTAGCACTTTTCTATTATCTACACTAGACAGCAAGAATAATATCCTCGGAAGGGAAGGATTTAAAATGGGAAAATATGTCTTTGTATGGCAAAGCACCAAACAGCAAAGCTAAGCTAAATGTAGCAATTTTGATGTAAATTCTAATTTTTGTCGCAAAACATTGTAAATATGAACGCCAGGGGCCTACTGAACAGTTTGGTGCCCAATATTCATATATTTACCAAACTACGTGGGGGACAGAGGCACCCAAAGGAAAAAAGATGAATTTTCAGGTCTGACGCTCTGGCCACTGCAATATAAGTTCCCGGTATGTGTATTATGTGCCATAAGACCCCCTAACAGTACAGAGACCCTAGAAAACCATATATTTTCTGAAAGTACACATTCTGACGTAAATAAAAATGGGTAAATACTTCTTTTTACTGCAAAATACAAAACTACAAAACTATGCTAAAAAATTTTTTAAAGAAGTTTTTATGAAATTTCTGAAAATCGCCACAAAGCTTCAATTACACCCCATTATGTACCCCACATTTAGTAACGTACCAACATAAAACCCTCTAAAAATGAATATCAGGGGCCTACAGAACAGTTTGATGCCCTATATGCACAGATTTACCAAACTATGTGGTGTAAGAGGCACCCAAATCAATATATAGCAGAAAAAAATTCCATGAGCAAAGACAAGTATTAAAGAACAATGCAAAAAGCAATAAAATAGCTAAAATCCTGTTGGATTTTCAGGGTTGCAGGGTGAGTTGCAGGGCATAGGTTTCTTAAACCCCCTGTGTAATAGTGTAACTTTTGCCTTATAACAAATCCCCAACTAAACACTAAAATCAGTGGGTTTTTTGCCTAGTGTACTCTAAAGTCAGAATTACAGTTTGAGTATTTTAGCTTGGGTAAATTAGTTATACAGGTATGGGACATGTTATTCAGAATGCTCGGGACCTTGGGTTTTCCGGATAAGGGATCTTTCCGTAATTTGGATCTCCACAACTTAAGTCTGTTAAAAAATTATTGCTACCAATAAGGATTAATTATATCTTAGTTGGGATCAAGTACAGGTACTGTTTTATTATTACAGAGAAAAAAGAATCATTTAACCATTAAATAAACCCAATAGGGCTGTTCTGCCCCCAATAAGGGGTAATTATATCTTAGTTGGGATCAAGTACAGGTACTGTTTTATTATTACAGAGAAAAGGGAATCATTTAACCATTAAATAAACCCAATAGGGCTGTTCTGCCCCCAATAAGGGGTAATTATATCTTAGTTGGGATCAAGTACAGGTACTGTTTTATTATTACAGAGAAAAAAGAATAATTTAACCATTAAATAAACCCAATAGGGCTGTTCTGCCCCCAATAATGAATAATTATATCTTAGTTGGGATCAAGTACAGGTACTCTTTTATTATTACAGAGAAAAGGGAATCATTTAACCATTAAATAAACCCAATAGGGCTGTTCTGCCCCCAATAAGGGGTAATTATATCATAGTTGGGATCAAGTACAGGTACTGTTTACAGAGAAAAGGTAAATCATTTTTAAAAGTTAGAATTATTATAATGGAGTCTATAGGAAATGGCCTTTCTGTAATTCGGAACTTTCTGGATAACGGTTTTGGATAAAGGATCCCATACCTGTACGGACAAAACAACGAACAACACCTATGCAGAACTGAAAATGCAATAATATGGCTAAAAATGCAATAAAATGAATACAAATTCACCAAAATCACAGAAAATAAAATAAAAGCACCACAATAAAATACAAAATGTAGTGCGCAGTACATATGGCGAATACGCTATAAGCAATGGCAATAAAAAAAAGTTCAGCCCAAAAAAATAATGCTGCGATAAAAAATAAAATTGTGTGCGTGTGTACACTCGCCAACATGCGCGTTGTGTGCTTGCGCAAAGGGACAGAGCCGAAACCCAATATTAGACAGTGGAGATCTTTGGCCTTTGGGCAGCACTGCATTAAAATAGAGCCAGTGATTCTTTAGTGGAAATGGAAATGGGCTCAGAGATACTTCTAAAAAGCATTGTCTGGGAAGACAGTTCCTCGTTTATCCACAAATGTAAATGAAAACGCTCCCATGCAATAAAGAAATTGTTTATAAACATGATCCAGAAACACTGCCACCTTCTCTGGGCCCGAGCTCATTTAAGATGGACTGAGGCAAAGTAGGAAACTGTCCTGTGGTCTGACCAATCAAAATCTGAAGGAGGAGAAGGACCATCTGTTTTGTTTTCAGCACACAATACAAATGGCAGCTTCCATGATGGTATGGGGAGCTTGCACATCTGGGAAGGTGCTATTAATGCTGGACCATATATACAGGTATTGGCGCAACACCTGCTGCCATTAAAATGACATCTTTCTCAGGGAAGGCCGTGCCTACTTCAAAAAGACTATGCCAAACCACTTTCTGCATATTACACTAGCATGGCTCCAAATAGAAAGAGTCTGTCCCCCTTTGAAAACATTTGGTGAATTAGGGAAGAAAACATGACAACCGAGACCCCGAACTGCAGAGCAGCTGAAAGAATGGGACCACTTTTCACTTTCAAAACTTCAGAAATCAGTTGCCAAACGGTTGTTAAAAGAAGAGCTGGTGCAACCCAGTGGGAAATATGCCCCGTGCCCAACCTTTTTCAAAAGTGTTGCCAGCATCAAATTCAAAACTAACATATATTTTCCACAAAGCAACAAAATCTCTTAGTTTTAACATTTGATATGTTGTTCAGAGTGTTCCCAACAAGATACATTTATTGAGGAGAGGCTAAAGTTTTGGCTACATCCCCGGCCTCTCTAGTGGGATGGAGGGTTTTTAAAAATCATCCACATAGCTGCATTGTAGGTACATTTTTTAAAAAGCTATGTTGATACTTTGACTACTATTCACTACAATACAGGTATGGGACCTGTTATCCAGAATGCTCGGGACCTGGGGTTTTCTGGATAAGGGATCTTTCCGTAATTTGGATCTCCATAACTTAAGTCTGCTAAAATTCATTTAAATATTGAATAAACCCAATAGGATTGTTCTGCCTTCAGTAAGGATTAATTATATCTTAGTTGGGATCAAGTACAAGGGACTGTTTTATTATTACAGAGAAAAAAGAAATCATTTTTAAAAATTGGAATTATTTGTTTATAATGGAGTCTATGGGAGATGGCCTTTCCGTAATTCGGAACTTTCTGGATAACGGGTTTCCGGATAAGGGATCCCTTAGCTGTATATATATATATATATTGATTTAGCAAATCTGTATACACGATTGCATAATATTTACATAATCATCACTACATATTGTACATATATGTACATTTATTTGTATAATGGAATATCTTCTACTATTACTCTAATGAGATTCTTTTAGGGGTTGTAAACAATTTGCACAGTGTTGTGTCATGTAACACAGAAATGATGACATCACAATGCCCAAGAAGGGTTAATAAACCTCACAGCTGCATGTGTATCAGTCTGCATTAAGACACAGCGACTGGCAGAGGTGAGTGGATTTTAGAAAAGTTTCAAATGTATTTTTCTTGTTAGTTAATATGATTTATACAATAATATAGCAGAACTATAAATGGAAATCCTTGTATAATTGTGGCAATAAAGAATGTAAACCTTCCCTTGATACTATAATGTGACATGATTATACATCAATCTCTTTTTAATGTTTCGATTGTCACATTTGTGTGTATGTATATATATTTATACTTCGTTGCACATTGGAGGTTTAAATCATTCATCAAATTTGTCAAGTATCTTCATTAGAAACCAATATGTGCATGACAATACTATGACAACACATTAGTCCTTATAGAGGTTACACACACTTTGCGCCCAACTGTTTAGTCTCATGACATGACATTATGACATCACAATGCCCAGGAAGGGTTGCTAACCATCCCAGCTGCATGTGTATCAGTCTGCATTAAGACACAGCGACTGGCAGAGGTGAGTGGATTTTAGAAAACTTCCATTAAAAGTATTTTTGCTTTATTGATTTTTCTTTTGTTTTACAAATCAATTTAGCTAAAGCTCTATATACTGGGAGAGTTGAGCAACAGTTGTAGGAAAGTTTTGCTCCAGAACTGATTATCTTATATATTACTCATTACAAACCAGGCTATTTATTTCTAAATAAAGTTTGATAGTTTTATAAACTACTAAGATAATTGGGCCATATCATATCAAGCAACAACAGTGCAAAGCAGGAGTAGAAAGGATTGTAGGGTTTATACTTAGGGCAAATTCCACTGCTTCCCAATAAACTGAATAACTAATTAGCACATTCATTAATTCAACTATTTGCTTATTATAATAGAGTAGCATTAGCTGTTTCAATTGGGATCTGTTTTCTGAATTATTGGACTTTCAAGCAGTGCAATAATTAGTTATTGGGCCCCGCAGCAAGATCATTGGGCCCCTAAACATATGCAATTTAAGTAACTTGTGGAAAAACTTACGTAACCCTGGGCCGGAGCTCCTTTTCACTAAAAAGTACCCCAGCACAGGGATTTACCCTTCTATCCAGGGTCTATCTGCTCACATCCCCGATCCTCTGCACCGTCCTATATAGAGCGCATGTACAGTAAAGTATAAATCTAAAGTGCATACAACAGTATATGATCCCAAAAACCCCACTCAGTTATAAACATTTTGCAAGCAGTTTTGACATTCTATTTGAATTTAGTGAATAGCACAGATGAGAAGAGGGATGTAAATATGACTGTTTATCATTAATACGCTGATAATATTTGATGTTGTTGGTACATAGGGATGCGGCAAACTTTTGTGCATAGTTGTTATTGCTACATTACACTAACAAGGATGGGAATTGGTAGCTTTTTGTAGATCTTTCTTTCATAATAATAATATAAATATAAATTATATTTATGATCATTTTTATTTCTCCCTTTAGGTTTAGGGTAAACCATGGCCTCTGCTGGAAACTTTTCTTTTAGAAAACTTATTCCTTATACTTTTACCAAATTATTTACCAGAACAAAAAAGAAAGATGAAAAGAAGATACAAAAACATTGTGGCTGTTTTTCTGCTTTAAATAGACTAATAGGAAATAAGAAAAAGAGCAGCAGTGCTGAATCTGAATATGTGCCACAACCTTGTATGTGTGAAGAAGAGGTCAAGTATACCTCAACCACTTCCATACAAGAAGAGGAGAAAATTGAGGCCTTACTTCCTTGCCAAACAGAGCAAGAAATAGGCAATGACTCCGCCTGTATACAAAAAGAGGAGAACATTGAGGATCGTATACCTTGCAAAACAGAGCAAGAAATAGGCAATGACTCCGTCTGTATACAAGAAGAGGAGAAAATTGAGGCCCCCATTCCTTGCCAAGAAGAGCAAGAAATATGCGATAACTCCATCTGTGTACAAGAAGAGGAGAAAATGGAGGCCCCTATTCCTTGCCAATCAGAGCAAGAAATAGGCAATAATTCCACCTGTATAAACGAAGAGCAAGTAATCAGCAATGACTCTATCTGTGTAAAGGAGGAACAGAAATGTGATCCCTCCAAAAAGGTGGCAAAGAAACGTAAGAAAAAGAAAAAACAGACAAAAATGGTTGAACCAGAAAAAAATACACAACCGTGCTCCAATGAAGAAAAGGGAAACAAAATCTCAACTGAGTGCACAGTAAAAGAAGAAACAAATGAGGTATCCCCTTCATTCGAAGCAGAGCAAAATAGAAAGGAAGAACAGGAAGCCAAACCTGACTTCCCTTCCTTTACAAATGAGAAAAATAATAATGAGCCCTCCACTATGTGCTTAATGGAGGAAAAGACCAAAAAGAAAAAGAAGCGGAAAAAGAAAACACAGAACACTAAGGTGGAAACAGAGGAAAAACATGAGGCGTCCAATCTAAGAAAGGAAGAAGAGAAAAAATATGCCTCTACCACCTCCACCCAAGTGCAAGAGACAAACCAGAATTGTCCAAAGAAAAAAGAGACAAACAAGGGTTCCACTTTGTGCCAAAAGGCAGAAAAGCCCAGGAACAATAACTGGATCCCTGAACTCAATCTAACACAACAGCATAAAATGGAACTGAGGAGTAATGCCTGGCTGGATGATATTATAATTGATGCAGCTCAGAACCTGCTGCAAAAGCAGTTTGGTTGTGAGGGGCTTCAGTCCTGCATCTTTTCTCAGCTGGAATTTAGTCCTGTATATGGACCTTCTGTACAGATACATTATGATAGCCAGAGACACCACTGGTTAACAAGCTGCTTTAAAGCAAAGCAAGTAGAGATTGCGGACAGTTTAAAAACACGAGTACTGCCCCAAAATATGAAGCAACAGATACAGTATTGTTATCGGGAACTGGTGAAAGATCCAGCAAGTACAATAAAAGTACTTGATGTTGATCAACAACCAAACGGATATGACTGTGGTGTTTATGCGATTGCCAACGCATACGAGTTCCTGTCCAATGGAAACCCCATGTGCAAGTACAATAACAAAGAAATGAGAAGCCACCTCATTCGTTGTTTAGAGAGTGGCGAGATTTCTGCATTTCCTAAACGTTCATGAATGCCAGAAGCAAGATTGAATAAAAGTCATTCCATGGGAAGGCCAGCCAATCAATATATTCAATAAAGGCTGGTGCAAACACTAACTGGCGAAACGGCAGTAGAATCAACTTCAAGGATGATCCACTGATGATTCCTCAGTGTAGGAATCAAGATGTATATTACTTATATAATAATAAATATATAACACATTAAAAATCCTTGTCTTTTTTTTGATTATTCCTACTGTATATGGTAGTGGTCAGAGTGTAACCAAAGTGGGAGCCAAACACTTGGTTTTGAGGTGAGAGCACTCTCTGTACTTTTGCTCTTGTTGCAAGTTTGCTTGTGCATCCAACAATATACACATTGTCCCTGATGCCGTTTGCACTTGCATAAGCTCCAGACAGTACTTGAAGTGCTGGCAATGGGCAAATAAAAAAAACCTTCTGACTCAAATGGAGGTCACTGACCCCGGAAGCCAAAAAACTATTGCTCTTTGCTATTAAGACCCTCATCTATTTATATTCCCCTCTCTTGTTCAAATGACTGCCTGGTTGCTAAAGTCATTTACACCTTAGCAAACAGATAGCTGCTGAAATGCCAAATAGTTGCTAAACAAAAATGGAAATCATCCATCAAAAAACACAAATAATAAAAACTGAAGACCAATTGAAAAATTGTCTCAGAATAGCAATCTCTATCACCTGCTGCATTGTGGGTAAAAATATGGTTAGTGCAGATGAAATTTACATAGTTATATAGTTAAGTTGTGTTGAAAAAAAACTAAAGTCCATCAAGTTTAAACTTTCCAAGCAAACCCAGCGCACACACATAGACCCATACTGACCTATCTATCCACTCACATACAGACCCATACTGACCTATCTATACACTCACATACAGACCCACACTGACCTATCTATCCACTCACATACAGACCCATACTGACCTATCTATACACTCACATACAGACCCATACTGACCTATCTATCCACTCACATACAGACCCATACTGACCTATCTATACACTCACATACAGACCCATACTGACCTATCTATCCACTCACATACAGACCCATACTGACCTATCTATCCACTCACATACAGACCCATACTGACCTATCTATCCACTCACATACAGACCCATACTGACCTATCTATCCACTCACATACAGACCCATACTGACCTATCTATCCACTCACATACAGACCCATACTGACCTATCTATCCACTCACATACAGACCCATACTGACCTATCCACTCACATACAGACCCATACTGACCTATCCACTCACATACAGACCCATACTGACCTATCCACTCACATACAGACCCATACTGACCTATCCACTCACATACAGACCCATACTGACCTATATATACATTCCATACACAAACCATATATACCAACATTAATACTAACTGTAGATATTAGTATCACAATAGCCTTAGATACTATGCTTGTTCAAGAACTCATCCAGGCCCCTCTTATAGGCATTAACAGAATCTGCCATCACAACATCACTAGGAAGGGATTTCCCCACCCTCACTGCCCTCACTGTGAAAAACCCCCTACACTGCTTTAAATGAAAGTTCCTCTAATCCAAAGGGGGGGCCTCTGGTGCGCAGATCATTTTTACAATAAAAAGAACCCCCCCGCATCTGCCTATATTCCCCTCTAATGTACTTGTACAGAGTAATCATGTCCCCTCGCAAGCGCCTCTTTTCCCAGAGAAAACAACCCCAACCCTGACAGTCTAACCTCATAGTTTAAATCTTCCATCCCCTTTACCAGTTTAGTTGCAGTCTCTGCACTCTCTCCAGCTCATTAATATCCTTCTTAAGGACTGGAGCCCAAAACTGCACTGCATACTCAAGGTGAGGCCTTACCAGGGACCTATAACAGGCAAAATTATGTTTTCATCCCTTGAGTCAATGCCCTTTTTTATACAAGACAACACCGCCTGGAATTAGACAACTTGTTATCTACAAAAATCCCCAGATCCTTCTCAATTAAGGTTCCCCCAAATACACTACAATTTAGTGCATTTATATTATTTCTATTTCTTTCCCAATAATTTTTTTCCTGGGCTAGTGCCCCTGTTAAGAAAGAGAATGCATGGGACCAGGTATAGAATAGACTTGAATCTCTGGTTCCATATGGGACTTACTATAGCTCTGATGAAGAAATCCCCATTCCTCCACAGCAATACAGGACCAAATCAAATGCTCTAAGAGTATATAAAATCTATATCCATATAAACCACACTTAGGGACATCATAAACTATAAATAATGCTTAGTGATGTTCCTACACAGCTCACTGAATAGTGTATTTGTGTAAGAAATAATGTGCCCTTACTTTAAATTATGAGGATATGAGAGGTCACCAAAACATTCTACAACTTCAGCCTGTTCAAATATCCTTATTTTAGGGGGTACATTATTCCCTATATGTACATATGTTCCAGGGTTGGACTGGCCCCCCAGTGTACTGGGAGAAAACCCTGAGGGCCCCTGTCCTTTTGGGCCATACTGGCTCGAGCACACCGGCAGGCTCCGTGGTGCATTGCTAGGGGACCAGGACACATTGCGTGATACTTATCTACGCTGGAGCCGATATTTATGGGGATCAGTGGGCCCTTAACCCCCAGTCTGATACTGCAAGTCCACTTTAATACCACAGAGCTCCCTGCTTAGCCAGTCTATAACAGGTGAATAAGGTCCCCACAGACTCCTTTTAATCTTTGAGGGGGGCCTTTGAGCCTGAAAAGTTTAATAAACATACACCCTTGTGGCAATGTGAATTGGATACAAACTGCTTTCTGGCCACTAAGATTCCTGCACAAACAACCAAGCAAGGCTATTAATGGCACACTGCAAGGGGAATAGGAGGGGGCATATTTATCAGAGAGTGTCCCCTTTAATAAACATTCCCCTCAAAAATCCTGTCTTAGTGTATAAAGAGCCAGGGTGTTGCCCTGTGGCAAACAGTGGAAAACTCAATACTTACATAAATTTGCCCCAAATTGTTAGATTTTTAACTATAACATAAAAAAATATAAAACAGCAGTAAAATATGAATTTCTGCCCTGCTGAGTGTAAATGACCCCCATAGCCAGAAGCCTACTTGTAAGATTTGCAGAACTTCTGCTGTTGTGGCTCCATCTGCTGACAAATTGCCCAAGTGCAGGTCTTTGGTGGAAAACCCACACAGTTAAAAGAAAGGTGTGAAGGTGGGGAAATCCTCCCAAATTCTTTAATTATCTACCCTTTATAATAACAATGTATCTACTAAATAAAATTGTCCTTTAAAACTCCTAATATTACTAGGGTATTCAGTAACACAGCTGTCCTTATAGTGAGGGAACCCCCCTATGCTGATGGTGACACCTTCTTTCCCCTGAATATATGTTTCCTCTGCACATCAACCCTCTGGGAACTGAATCTGGGAGATATTTCACCCTCACCCATTGCACATCACCATTCAAGCCCCTTGCTTTAATCCTGCCAGGGGTGCAAAATATAAGCGATCCCCTAAAATTGCAGGATGGTTGACAGGTCTGTTTGTGTTCAGGCCAAAAGCTCCCTGTAAGTGATGTTTGTTACTTATGTCATCTATAATGCTCAATATTAGTGGTATAAATCATGCACATTATTATGCTATCGCTGTATCCTGCATTCAGTAATTCTGTATGGGGTACAACTAACTATTTATAAGCAGTTACGATTATTCTTCTGTTGCAGAAGAACAATTATTCTTCTATTCTGCTTTTCATGCATACTTTTATTATCAAATGAAATCATTACAAGAGGAAGATGCACTATAAACAGCAAGGGCCCAACGCTGCTGGCTGCTTTTCCATAGGGTCTTTCTGCACTCTATGGACCAGCATGCAGGGGGCACAAGGCTCTACTGATCTCCCATTATTATCTTGTGCAGTAGGGGCTACTCCTGTAATGCCCTCTCTGTTGCTTGCCCTAACTCTTTGTTGTGCTTTGTTACCCACATGCAGTCACTCCCAGGAAAGTCAAAAAGGGCAAATAAATTACAATATAAGGCAGAGATTGAGTTTTAGAGACTTGGAAAGGGTAAGAAACCTTAAGGATTGACAAGGCTGAAACATCCTCTCTGCAATCCAGCAATAATCCAAGAACTATAGCAGACTCCTAAACAATGATTATTGCAAAATCACAAGATTGTGTGTCTAACTATATGAAGCGACCAACCACACCAAAAGAAAAATAACCGTGATTGTAACAAGTATAAATCATATGAGCAATAAGCATGTTGGCACAATCATACTGATACACATATGTGAATATAATCATTAATGTGGTGCCATTAATTAAACCTGTCCCTAATATTGGCCCTATTATATACAGTATAAATTTGCTGGGTTTACAATTTCAATAAATATAAGTATCTGTCGTGGCCTTAGTGAAATGACTTGAGACAAACTTGTCCTGAAAGTTAGAAGCCCGGCCTTTATAAGGTCATGAAACTCATATTCTACAATAGGGGAAACATTATTATGTTGGGTTGAAAAACCCACCGACTGTTCTTCCACTTCAGCTTATTCTTCCGCTTTTTCTTCTTCTTCTTCTTAGCGCCCCCCATTTTCTAAACGCTCCACCTCCTACAGTTTTAGGGGTACAATACCCAAACTCCCCACACTTCCTCGCACTATAGCAGAGCAGGTTGGTTGTGCTTTTCTAAGCAATCCCACCCCCCGTCTTTTTATGGCACTGCTCCGAACACCCCAATTTTCCCGTTGACTTTGACAGGGAAGATTGTCAAACTGCTGCCAATCTTACAACTTTGAAGCTACACTCCTCAAACTTAAATAACATAATCATGGGGTCACCCCAAATGAAACATTTATTGGATGACCCAAAGTGGGAGGGGCCAACAACAGCCAATCAAATTTCACCCATTTTCTTGTCTATGTACCTACAGCACAGCAGCACCAGAACTCATTTAATAATATTCATACATTTGTACCCCAGCAGCCGCCCCATCCATCCCTTCAAGAGAGATTATCTCTCAATAATTATCAACAAAAATTATATTAATTGCTTTCTGCAGATTTGTGTGCATGTATCTCATACCGCTGGGGATGTGGCGAAACTGGACACTGACACTTTGACGCTGTCCAATCGCTCGGCACACCCGGTGCTGTGAGAGAACTGTGCGCGGTTCTAGCACTTTTCTATTATCTACACTAGACAGCAAGAATAATATCCTCGGAAGGGAAGGATTTAAAATGGGAAAATATGTCTTTGTATGGCAAAGCACCAAACAGCAAAGCTAAGCTAAATGTAGCAATTTTGACACAAAACATTGTAAATATGAACGCCAGGGGCCTACTGAACAGTTTGGTGCCCAATATGCCTAGATTTACCAAACTATGTGGCGTATAGAGGCACCCAAATGAAAATAGTGCAGATGAATTTTCAGATCTGACGCTCTGGCCACTGCAATATAAGTACCCGGTATGTGTATTATGTGCCATAAGACCCCCTAACAGTACAGAGACCCTAGAACACCATATATTTTCTGAAATTACACATTCTGACGTAAATAAAAATGGGTAAATACATCTTTTTACTGCAAACTACAAAACTACAAAGCTATGCTAAACATAAAGGTTTTTATGAAATTTCTGAAAATCGCCACAAAGCTTCAATTACACCCCATTATGTACCCCACATTTAGTAACGTACCAACATAAAACTCTCTAAATATGAATGTCAGGGGCCTACAGAACAGTTTGATGCCCTATATGCACAGATTTACCAAACTATGTGGTGTAAGAGGCACCCAAATCAATATATAGCAGAAAAAAATTCCATGAGCAAAGACAAGTAATAAAGAACAATGCAAAAAGCAATAAAATAGCTAAAATCCTGTTGGATTTTCAGGGTTGCAGGGTGAGTTGCAGGGCATAGGTTTCTTAAACCCCCTGCGTGCACTCCCCTTTGCCAGTTCAATCAAATCTCTCACACAGCTAGTACCTTGCCTTATAACAAATCTCCAAAAAAACACTAAAATCAGTGGGTTTTTTGCCTAGTGTACTCTATAGTCAGAATTACAGTTTGAGTATTTTAGCTTGGGTAAATTAGTTATACAGGTATGGGACATGTTATCCAGAATGCTCGGGACCTTGGGTTTTCCGGATAAGGGATCTTTCCGTAATTTGGATCTCCACAACTTAAATCTGTTAAAAAATGATTGCCTCCAATAAGGATTAATTATATCTTAGTTGGGATCAAGTACAAGGTACTGTTTTATTATGACAGAGAAAAGGTAAATCATTTTTAAAAGTTAGAATTATTATAATGGAGTCTATAGGAAATGGCCTTTTTGTAATTCAGAACTTTCTGGATAACGGGTTTCTGGATAAGGGATCCCATACCCTTAGGGACAAAACAACAAACAACACCTATGCAGAACTGAAAATGCAATAAAATGGCTAAATAAAATGAATACAAATGCACCAAAATCACAGCAAATGTAATAAAAGCACCACAATAAAATACAAAATGTAGTGCGCAGTATATATGGCAAATACGCTATAAGCAATGGCAATAAAAAAGAATTCAGCCAAAAAAAATAATGCTGCAATAAAAAATAAAATTGTGTGCGTGTGTACACTCGCCAACATGCGCGTTGTGTGCTTGCGCAAAGGGACAGAGCCGAAACCCAATATTAGACAGTGGTGATCTTTGGCCTTTGGGCAGCACTGCATTAAAATAGAGTCAGTGATTCTTTAGTGGAAATGGAAATGGGCTCAGAGATACTTCTAAAAAGCATTGTCTGGGAAGACAGTTCCTCGTTTATCCACAAATGTAAATGAAAACGCTCCCATGCAATAAAGAAACTGTTTATAAACATGATCCAGAAACACTGCCACCTTCTCTGGGCCCAAGCTCATTTAAGATGGACTGAGGCAAAGTAGGAAACTGTCCTGTGGTCTGAAAAATCAAAATCTGAAGGAGGAGAAGGACCATCTGTTTTGTTTTCAGCACACAATACAAATGGCAGCTTCCATGATGGTATGGGGAGCTTGCACATCTGGGAAGGTGCTATTAATGCTGGACCATATATACAGGTATTGGCGCAACACCTGCTGCCATTAAAATGACATCTTTCTCAGGGAAGGCCGTGCCTACTTCAAAAAGACTATGCCAAACCACTTTCTGCATATTACACTAGCATGGCTCCAAATAGAAAGAGTCTGTCCCCCTTTGAAAACATTTGGTGAATTAGGGAAGAAAACATGACAACCGAGACCCCGAACTGCAGAGCAGCTGAAAGAATGGGACCACTTTTCACTTTCAAAACTTCAGAAATCAGTTGCCAAACGGTTGTTAAAAGAAGAGCTGGTGCAACCCAGTGGGAAATATGCCCCGTGCCCAACCTTTTTCAAAAGTGTTGCCAGCATCAAATTCAAAACTAACATATATTTTCCACAAAGCAACAAAATCTCTTAGTTTTAACATTTGATATGTTGTTCAGAGTGTTCCCAACAAGATACATTTATTGAGGAGAGGCTAAAGTTTTGGCTACATCCCCGGCCTCTCTAGTGGGATGGAGGGTTTTTAAAAATCAGCCACAGCCACATAGCTGCATTGTAGGTACATTTTTTAAAAAAGTTATGTTGATATTTTTACTACTATTCACTACAATATATATATATATTGATTAAGCAAATCTGTATACACGATTGCATAATATTTACATAATCATCACTGCATATTGTACATATATGTACATTTATTTTATAATGGAATTTAAGACAATGTAAAAAATATCTTCTACTATTACTCTAATGAGATTCTTTTAGGGGTTGTAAACAATTTGCACAGTGTTGTGTCATGTAACACAGAAATGATGACATCACAATGCCCAAGAAGGGTTAATAAACCTCACAGCTGCATGTGTATCAGTCTGCATTAAGACACAGCGACTGGCAGAGGTGAGTGGATTTTAGAAAAGTTTAAAATGTATTTTTCTTGTTAGTTAATATGATTTATACAATAAAATAGCAGAACTATAACTGGAAATCCTTGTATAATTGTGGCAATAAAGAATTGAAACCTTCCCTTTATACTATAACGTGACATGATTATACATCAATCTCTTTTTAATGTTTCGATTGTCACATTTGTGTGTATGTATATATATTTATACTTCGTTGCACATTGGAGGTTTAAATCATTCATCAAATTTGTCAAGTATCTTCATTAGAAACCAATATGTGCATGACAATACTATGACAACACATTAGTCCTTATAGAGGTTATACGCACTTTGCGCCCAACTGTTTAGTCTCATGACATGACATTATGACATCACAATGCCCAGGAAGGGTTGCTAACCATCCCAGCTGCATGTGTATCAGTCTGCATTAAGACACAGCGACTGGCAGAGGTGAGTGGATTTTAGAAAACTTCCATTAAAAGTATTTTTGCTTTATTGATTAGTAAGTTTGTTTTACAAATCAATTTAGCTAAACCTCTATATACTGGGAGAGTTGAGCAACAGTTGTAGGAAAGTTTTGCTACAGAACTGATTATCTTATATATTACTTATTACAAACCAGGCTATTTATTTCTAAATAAAGCTTGATAGTTTTATAAACTACTAAGATAATTGGGCCATATCATATCAAGCAACAACAGTGCAAAGCAGGAGTAGAAAGGATTGTAGGGTTTATACTTAGGGCAAATTCCACTGCTTCCCAATAAACTGAATAACAAATTAGCACATTCATTAATTCAACTATTTGCTTATTATAATAGAGTAGCATTAGCTGTTTCAATTGGGATCTGCTTTCTGAATTATTGGACTTTCAAGCAGTGCAATAATTGGTTATTGGGCCCCGCAGCAAGATCATTGGGCCCCTAAACATATGCAATTTAAGTAACTTGTAGAAAAACTCACGTAACCCTGGGCCGGAGCTCCTTTTCACTAAAAAGTACCCCAGCACAGGGATTTACCCTTCTATCCAGGGTCTATCTGCTCACATCCCCGATCCTCTGCACCGTCCTATATAGAGCGCATGTACAGTAAAGTATAAATCTAAAGTGCATACAACAGTATATGATCCCAAAAACCCCACTCAGTTATAAACATTTTGCAAGCAGTTTTGACATTCTATTTGAATTTAGTGAATAGCACAGATAAGAAGAGGGATGTAAATATGACTGTTTATCATTAATACGCTGATAATATTTGATGTTGTTGGTACATAGGGATGCGGCAAACTTTTGTGCATAGTTGTTATTGCTACATTACACTAACAAGGATGGGAATTGGTAGCTTTTTGTAGATCTTTCTTTCATAATAAAAATATAAATATAAATTATATTTATGATCATTTTTATTTCTCCCTTTAGGTTTAGGGTAAACCATGGCCTCTGCTGGAAACTTTTCTTTTATAAAATTTATTCCTTATACTTTTACCAAATTATTTACCAGAACAAAAAAGAAAGATGAAAAGAAGATACAAAAACATTGTGGCTGTTTTTCTGCTTTAAATAGACTAATAGGAAAGAAGAAAAAGAACAGCAGTGCTGAATCTGAATATGTGCCACAACCTTGTATGTGTGAAGAAGAGGTCAAGTATACCTCAACCACTTCCATACAAGAAGAGGAGAAAATTGAGGCCCCCATTCCTTGCCAAACAGAGCAAGAAATAGGCAATGACTCCGCCTGTATACAAGAAGAGGAGAACATTGAGGCCCCCATTCCTTGCAAAACAGAGCAAGAAAAGGGCAATGACTCCGCC
The DNA here is from genome assembly GCF_000004195.4 of Xenopus tropicalis. Taxonomy (NCBI): domain Eukaryota; kingdom Metazoa; phylum Chordata; class Amphibia; order Anura; family Pipidae; genus Xenopus; species Xenopus tropicalis. Next base: position 26,398,931 of record NC_030684.2, on the reverse strand, counting down.
TGTATACAAGAAGAGGAGAAAATCGAGGCCCCCATTCCTTGCCAAGAAAAGCAAGAAATATGTGATAACTCCATCTGTGTACAAGAAGAGGAGAAAATGGAGGCCCCTATTCCTTGCCAATCAGAGCAAGAAATAAGCAATAATTCCACCTGTATAAACGAAGAGCAAGTAATCAGCAATGACTCTATCTGTGTAAAGGAGGAACAGAAATGTGATCCCTCCAAAAAGGTGGCAAAGAAACGTAGGAAAAAGAAAAAACAGACCAAAATGGTTGAACCAGAAAAAAATACACAACCGTGCTCCAATGAAGAAGAGGGAAACAAAATCTCAACTGAGTGCACAGTAAAAGAAGAAACAAATGAGGTATCCCCTTCATTCGAAGCAGAGCAAAATAGAAAGGAAGAACAGGAAGCCAAACCTGACTTCCCTTCCTTTACAAATGAGAAAAATAATAATGAGCCCTCCACTATGTGCTTAATGGAGGAAAACACCAAAATGAAAAAGAAGCGGAAAAAGAAAACACAGAACACCAAGGTGGAAACAGAGGAAAAACATGAGGCGTCCAATCTAAGAAAGGAAGAAGAGAAAAAATATGCCTCTACCACCTCCACCCAAGTGCAAGAGACAAACCAGAATTGTCCAAAGAAAAAAGAGACAAACAAGGGTTCCACTTTGTGCCAAAAGGCAGAAAAGCCCAGGAACAATAACTGGATCCCTGAACTCAATCTAACACAACAGCATAAAATGGAACTGAGGAGTAATGCCTGGCTGGATGATATTATAATTGATGCAGCTCAGAACCTGCTGCAAAAGCAGTTTGGTTGTGAGGGGCTTCAGTCCTGCATCTTTTCTCAGCTGGAATTTAGTCCTGTATATGGACCTTCTGTACAGATACATTATGATAGCCAGAGACACCACTGGTTAACAAGCTGCTTTAAAGCAAAGCAAGTAGAGATTGCGGACAGTTTAAAAACACGAGTACTGCCCCAAAATATGAAGCAACAGATACAGTATTGTTATCGGGAACTGGTGAAAGATCCAGCAAGTACAATAAAAGTACTTGATGTTGATCAACAACCAAACGGATATGACTGTGGTGTTTATGCGATTGCCAACGCATACGAGTTCCTGTCCAATGGAAACCCCATGTGCAAGTACAATAACAAAGAAATGAGAAGCCACCTCATTCGTTGTTTAGAGAGTGGCGAGATTTCTGCATTTCCTAAACGTTCATGAATGCCAGAAGCAAGATTGAATAAAAGTAATTCCATGGGAAGGCCAGCCAATCAATATATTCAATAAAGGCTGGTGCAAACACTAACTGGCGAAACGGCAGTAGAATCAACTTCAAGGATGATCCACTGATGATTCCTCAGTGTAGGAATCAGGATGTATATTACTTATATAATAATAAATATATAACACATTAAAAATCCTTGTCTTTTTTTTGATTATTCCTACTGTATATGGTAGTGGTCAGAGTGTAACCAAAGTGGGAGCCAAACACTTGGTTTTGAGGTGAGAGCGCTCTCTGTACTTTTGCTCTTGTTGCAAGTTTGCTTGTGCATCCAACAATATACACATTGTCCCTGATGCCGTTTGCACTTGCATAAGCTCCAGACAGTACTTGGAGCTGGCAATGGGCAAATAAAAAAAACCTTCTGACTCAAATGGAGTTCACTGACCCCGGAAGCCAAAAAACTATTGCTCTTTGCTATTAAGACCCTCATCTATTTATATTACCCTCTCTTGTTCAAATGACTGCCTGGTTGCTAAAGTCATTTACACCTTCGCAAACAGATAGCTGCTGAAATGCCAAATTGGATAGTTGCTAAACAAAAATGGAAATCATCCATCAAAAAACACAAATAATAAAAACTGAAGACCAATTGAAAAATTGTCTCAGAATAGCAATCTCTATCACCTGCTGCATTGTGGGTAAAAATATGGTTAGTGCAGATGAAATTTACATAGTTATATAGTTAAGTTGTGTTGAAAAAAGACTAAAGTCCATCAAGTTTAACCTTTCCAAGCAAACCCAGCGCACACACATAGACCCATACTGACCTATCTATCCACTCACATACAGACCCATACTGACCTATCTATCCACTCACATACAGACCCATACTGACCTATCTATCCACTCACATACAGACCCATACTGACCTATCTATCCACTCACATACAGACCCATACTGACCTATCTATCCACTCACATACAGACCCATATTGACCTATCTATACACTCACATACAGACCCATACTGACCTATCTATCCACTCACATACAGACCCATACTGACCTATCTATCCACTCACATACAGACCCATACTAACCTATCTATCCACTCACATACAGACCCATACTGACCTATCTATAAATTCACATACAGACCCATACTGACCTATAGATACACTCCATACACAAACCATATATACCAACATTAATACTAACTGTAGATATTAGTATCACAATAGCCTTGGGTACTATGCTTGTTCAAGAACTCATCCAGGCCCCTCTTATAGGCATTAACAGAATCTGCCATCACAACATCACTAGGAAGGGATTTCCCCAACCTCACTGCCCTCACTGTGAAAAACCCCCTACTCTGCTTCAAATGAAAGTTCCTCTAATCCAAAGGGGGGGCCTATATTATGTTTTATTATAATTTTTATAATAAAAAGAACCCCCCATCTGCCTATATTCCCCTCTAATGTACTTGTACAGAGTAATCATGTCCACTCGCAAGCGCCTTTTTTCCAGAGAAAACAACCCCAACCCTGACAGTCTAACCTCATAGTTTAAATCTTCCATCCCCTTTACCAGTTTAGTTGCAGACTCTGCACTCTCTCCAGCTCATTAATATCCTTCTTAAGGACTGGAGCCCAAAACTGCACTGCATACTCAAGGTGAGGCCTTACCAGGGACCTATAACAAGCAAAATTATGTTTTCATCCCTTGAGTCAATGCCCTTTTTTATACAAGACAGCACTTTATTTGCTTTAGTAGAAACAGAATTACACTGCCTGGAATTAGACAACTTGTTATCTACAAAAATCCCCAGATCCTTCTCAATTAAGGTTCCCCACAATACACTACAATTTAGTGCATTTATATTATTTCTTTCCCAATAATTTTTTTCCTGGGCTAGTGCCCCTGTTAAGAAACAGAATGCATGGGACCAGGTAAAAAAAAAAAAAAAAAATTGTGCAGTACTGTGCTGCCATCTTACTTATCTATCCCAAGAGATCCTCGCGCACACCTAAACGTTGAGATCCGCTCGCTATCTTCGCCTGATATCCCCACCTACGGCCAATTTTAGGCCAGATATCGGTCGGGCAGGCCCCTCGTTTCTGCCCCTCCAAGGGACCGATATCAGCAGCTACTATCGGCCCGTGTATGGGGACCTTAACTCTCAAATGCTTTGGTCAATTATTGGCTATGGAATGAAGTGTTTCATTCACCCTATGGGATACAGAATTCCCCACCCAGGAACAACCAATTAATAAACACTTAATTATTTGCTGAGGAATAGACTTGAATCTCTGGTTCCATATGGGACTTACTATAGCTCTGATGAAGAAATCCCCATTCCTCCACAGCAATACAGGACCAAATCAAATGCTCTAAGAGTATATAAAATCTATATCCGTATAAACCACACTTAGGGACATCATAAACTATAAATAATGCTTAGTGATGTTCCTACACAGCTCACTGAATAGTGTATTTGTGTAAGAAATAATGTGCCCTTACTTTCAATTATGAGGATATGAGAGGTAACCAAAACATTCTACAACTTCAGCCTGTTGAAATTGTTTGGCCTGGTGATTTCTAATATCCTTATTTTAGGGGGTACATTATTCCCTATATGTACATATGTTCCAGGGTTGGACTGGCCCCCCAGTGTACTGGGAGAAAACCCTGAGGGCCCCTGTCCTTTTGGGCTATACTGGCTCGAGCACACCGGCAGGCTCCGTGGTGCATTGCTAGGGGACCAGGACACATTGCGTGATACTTATCTACGCTGGAGCCGATATTTATGGGGATCAGTGGGCCCTTAACCCCCAGTCTGATACTGGAAGTCCACTTTAATACCACAGAGCTCCCTGCTTAGCCAGTCTCTAACAGGTGAATAAGGTCCCCACAGACTCCTTTTAATCTTTGAGGGGGGCCTTTGAGCCTGAAAAGTTTAATAAACATACACCCTTGTGGCAATGTGAATTGGATACAAACTGCTTTCTGGCCACTAAGATTCCTGCACAAACAACCAAGCAAGGCTATTAATGGCACACTGCAAGGGGAATAGGAGGGGGCATATTTATCAGAGAGTGTCCCCTTTAATAAACATTCCCCTCAAAAATCCTGTCTTAGTGTATAAAGAGCCAGGGTGTTGCCCTGTGGCAAACAGTGGAAAACTCAATACTTACATAAATTTGCCCCAAATTGTTAGATTTTTAACTATAACATAAAAAAACACATGCAAAAAATATAAAACAGCAGTAAAATATGTATTTCTGCCCTGCTGAGTGTAAATGACCCCCATAGCCAGAAGCCTACTTGTAAGATTTGCACATTATTATGCTATCGCTGTATCCTGCATTCAGTAATTCTGTATGGGGTACAACTAACTATTTATAAGCAGTTACAATTATTCTTCTGTTGCAGAAGAACAATTATTCTTCTATTCTGCTTTTCATGCATACTTTTATTATCAATGTAAACATGGGACAGTAGTAAATGAGTTTGGTCAATCTACTATATAAATCACTATCCAGCACTGATTTAAATCTATATCTTTATTTATATATTGCATGTGCCCATACATTTATTTTCCAGGGTGGCATGGGCCAGTTGCCTTATCCCAATGCTTGCTAATATATAGTACACTAAATCATTTTCAAACAATGACTTGGTATGGCCATTATTTTAAATGGTACATTAAATAATCATAAAAGGTAGTCCATCAAATAAGGCTCACTTACAATAAACCCACAAGGTGTGAAAAAAGGCAGTTTTTGCACTTTGCCCACTTTTTGGCCACAGTTTCAGAACAAAGAGACCTGTTCGGATAGGGGACTAGTTCGGGTGGGTGAGGCACACAGGCGCCCCCCCTACTGTCCCTACCTTGTGCGTCATTATGAGTTGGACGCTTAAAGAGGCAGGTGGCACCCCCCTTTCCATCATCTGCCCTAATGGCAGGACTGGGCTGCACCCCCTGGTGCTGTTCTTTGCAGCAGGATTTTCGATGCTACTTGAGTCCTCCAGGGTTGTAAATGACCCGTTTAATCTTACGGAGCAGTGTTGCATTTCCAATGTGCTGCCTCTGGGGATCAGCCCGGCACTGACACTAAAGCAGAAATAAAATTGGAAATTAAATCATTACAAGAGGAAGATGCACTATAAACAGCAAGGGCCCAATGCTGCTGGCTGCTTTTCCATAGGGTCTTTCTGCACTCTATGGACCAGCATGCAGGGGGCACAAGGCTCTACTGATCTCCCATTATTATCTTGTGCAGTAGGGGCTACTCCTGTAATGCCCTCTCTGTTGCTTGCCCTGACTCTTTGTTGTGCTTTGTTACCCACATGCAGTCACTCCCAGGAAAGTCAAAAAGGGCAAATAAATTACAATATAAGGCAGAGATTGAGTTTTAGAGCTGCCGCCTTTCATACTTGGAAAGGGTAAGAAACCTTAAGGATTGACAAGGCTGAAACAGCAATCCTCTCTGCAATCCAGCAATAATCCAAGAACTATAGGAGACTCCTAAACAATGATTAATGATTATTGCAAATTCACAAGTTTGTGTGTCTAACTATATGAAGCGACCAACCACACCAAAAGAAAAATAACCGTGATTGTAACAAGTATAAATCATATGAGCAATAAGCATGTTGGCACAATCATACTGATACACATATGTGAATATAATCATTAATGTATTGCCATTAATTAAACCTGTCCCTAATATTGGCCCGATTATATATAAATTTGCTGGGTTTACAATTTCAATAAATATAAGTATCTGTCGTGGCCTTAGTGAAATGACTTGAGACAAACTTGTCCTGAAAGTTAGAAGCCCGGCCTTTATAAGGTCATGAAACTCATATTCTACAATAGGGGAAACATTATTATGTTGGGTTGAAAAACCCACCGACTGTTCTTCCACTTCAGGTTATTCTTCTTCTTCTTCTTAGCACCCCCCATTTTCTAAAGGCTCCTCCTCCTACAGTTTTAGGGGTACAGCACCCAAATTCTACACATTTCTTTGCCCTTTAGCGGAGCAGGTTGCTTGTGCTTTTCTAAGCGATCCCGCCCCTGTCTTTCTGTGGCTCCGCTTTTCAAACTGCTGCCACACTTACAGCTTTGAAGCTACACCCCCCAAACTTGAATAACATAATCATGGAGTCACCCCGAATGAAACAGTGACATTTGTTGGATGACCCAAAGTGGGAGGGGCCAAAAACAGCCAATCAAATTTAACCTATTTACTTAAATAGGGAAATTGAAACTGGAGCTTTAATTTTTATTTGCCCCATTTTCTTGTCTATGTACCTACAGCACAGCAGCACCAGAACTCATTTAATAATATTCATACATTTGTACCCCAGCAGCCGCCCCATCCATCCCTTCAGCAGAGATTATCCCTTGATAATTATCAACAAACATTATATATATAACATGCTTTCTGCAGACTTGTGAACTAACATGGCGTGCATGTATCTCATAGCGATGGGCATGTGGCGCAACTGGAAACTGACACCACCTCACCTGGTGCTGTGAGAGAACTGTGCGCCGTTCTAGCACTTTTCTATTATCTGCACTGAACGGCAGGAATAATATCCTCGAAAGGGAAGGATTTCAAATGGGTAAATATGTCTTTGTATGGCAAAGCACCAAACAGCAAAGCTAAGCTAAATGTAGCAATTTTGATGTAAATTCTGATATTTGTCACAAAACATTGTAAATATGAATGCCAGGGGCCTACTGAACACTTTGCTGCCCAATATGCATAGATTTACCAAACTATGTGGGTATAGAGGCACCCAAATGAAAATAGTGCAGACGAATTTTGAGGTCTGACGCTCTGGCCACTGCAATATAAGCTCCCGGTATGTGTATTATGTGCAATAAGACCCCCTAACAGTACAAAGACCCTAGAAAACCATGTATTTTCTGAAAGTACACATTCTGACGTAAATAAAAATGGGTAAATACATCTTTCTACAGCAAACTACCAAACTAAAAAGCTAAGCTAAACATAAGGGTTTTTATGAACTTTCTGAAAACGCCAAAAAGCTTGAATTTTACCCCATTATGTACCCCACATTTAGTAGCGTAACAACGTAAAACTCTCTAAATATGAATGCCAGGGGCCTACTGAACACTTTGATGCCCAATATGCCCAGATTTACCAAACTATGTGGTATAAGATACACGCAAATCGATATATAGCCGAAAAATTTTCCATGGGCAAAGACACAGAACACAGTAACACAGAACAATGCAAAAAGCAATAAAATTGCTAAAATCCCCGAAAAACACTAAACTCTATGTTTTTTTTTCGCCTAGTGTACTCTGCAGTCAGAATCACAGTTTGAGTATTTTGGCTTGGGCAAATTAGTTATACAGGTATGGGACATGTTATCCAGAATGCTCGGGACCTGGGGTTTTCCGGATAAGGGATCTTTCTGTAATTTGGATCTCCATAACTTAAGTCTGCCAAAAAATGATTGCCTCCAATAAGGATTAATTATATCTTAGTTGGGATCAAGTACAAGGTACTGTTCTATTATTATAGAGAAAAGGGATATCATTGTTAAAAGTTACAATTATTATAATGGAGTCTATGGGAGATGGCCTTTCTGTAATTCGGAACTTTCTAGATAAGAGATTCCATACCTGTACGGACAAAACAACACCTATGCAGAACTGAAAATGCAATAAAATGAATACAAATGCACCAAAATAACAGAAAATGTAATAAAAGCACCGAAATACGGTGCAGATGGAAAATACGCTATAAGCAATGGCAATAAAAAAAAGTTCAACCAAAAAAAAATAATGATGCCATAAAAAATTAAATTGTGTGCATGGGTACACTCGCCAACATGCGCGTTGTGTGTGTGCACAAAGGGACAGGGAGAAAAAACAATATTTGGCCTTTGGGCAGCACTGCATTAAAATAGAGCCAGTGATTCTTTAGTGGAAATGGAAATGGGCTCAGAGATACTTCTAAAAAGCATTGTCTGGGAAGACAGTTCCTCGTTTATCCACTAATGTAAATGAAAACGCTCCCATGCAATAAAGAAATTGTTTATAAACATGATCCAGAAACACTGCCACCTTCTCTGGGCCCGAGCTCATTTAAGATGGACTGAGGCAAAGTAGGAAACTGTCCTGTGGTCTGACCAATCAAAATCTGGAGAGAACGACAATCTATTTTGTTATCAGCACACAATACAAATGGCAGCTTCCATGATGGTATGGGGCACATCTGGGAAGGTGCTATTAATGCCGGACCATATATACAGGTATTGGCGCAACACCTGCTGCCATTCAAATGGCATCTTACTCAGGGAAGGCCGTGCCTACTTCAAAAAGACTATGCCAAACCACATTCTGCATATTACACTAGCATGGCTCCATAGTGAAAGAGTCTGTCCCCCATTTGGTGAATTATGAAACAAAACATGACAACCGAGACCCCGAACTGCAGAGCAGCTGAAAGAATGGGACCACTTTTCACTTTCAAAATTTCAGAAATCAGTTGCCCAACGGTTGTTAAAAGAAGAGCTGGTGCAACCCAGTGGGAAATATGCCCCGTGCCCAACCTTTTTCAACTGTGTTGCCAGCATCAAATTCAAAACTAACATATATTTTCCGTAAAGCAACAAAATCTTTTAGTTTTAACATTTGATATGTTGTTCAGAGTGTTCCCAACAAAATACATTTATTGAGGAGAGGCTAAAGTTTTGGCTACATCCCCGGCCTCTCTAGTGGGATGGAGGGTTTATAAAAATCAGCCACAGCCTCATAGCTGTTGTGTTGATATTTTTACTACTATTCACTACAATATATATATATATATATATGTTGATTTAGCAAATCTGTAAACACAAATGCATAATATTTACATAATCATCACTACATATTGTACATATATGTACATTTATTTGTATAATGGAATTTAAGACAATTTAAAAATATCTTGCTACTCTAATGAGATGTTAGTTCTTTTAGGGGTAAACAATTTGCACAGTGTTGTGTCATGTAACACAGAAATGATGACATCACAATGCCCAAGAAGGGTTAATAAACCTCACAGCTGCATGTGTATCAGTCTGCATTAAGACACAGCGACTGGCAGAGGTGAGTGGATTTTAGAAAAGTTTCAAATGTATTTTTCTTGTTAGTTAATATGATTTATACGATAATTTTGCAGAACTATAAATGGAAATCGTATAATTGTGGAAATAAGGAATTGAAACCTTTCCTTGATACTATAATGTGACATGATTATACATCAATCTCTTTTTAATGTTTCAATTATCACATTTGTTTGTGTATATATATATTTATACTCTGTTGCACATTGGAGGTTTAAATCATTCATCAAATTTGTCAAGAATCTTCATTAGAAACCAATATGTGCATGACAATACTATGACAACACATTAGTCCTTATAGAGGTTACACACACTTTGCGCCCAACTGTTTAGTCTCATGACATGACATTATGACATCACAATGCCCAGGAAGGGTTGCTAACCATCCCAGCTGCATGTGTATCAGTCTGCATTAAGACACAGCGACTGGCAGAGGTGAGTGGATTTTAGAAAACTTCCATTAAAAGTATTTTTGCTTTATTGATTAGTAAGTTTGTTTTACAAATCAATTTAGCTAAACCTCTATATAATGGGAGAGTTGAGCAACAGTTGTAGGAAAGTTTTACTCCAGAACTGATTATCTTATATATTACTCATTACAAACCAGGCTATTTATTTCTAAATACAGTTTTATAGTTCTATAAACTACACAAGATCTATACTAAGATCATTGGGCCATAAACTTAAACAGTTTAAGAAATGTGCAAAAATGTGTAACTTCCATATCAAGCAACAACAGTGCAAAGCAGGAGTAGAAAGGATTGTAGGGTTTATACTTAGGGCAAATTCCACTGCTTCCCAATAAACTGAATAACTAATTAGCACATTCATTAATTCAACTATTTGCTTATTATAATAGAGTAGCATTAGCTGTTTCAATTGGGATCTGTTTTCTGAATTATTGGACTTTCAAGCAGTGCAATAATTGGTCATTGGGCTTGTGGAAAAATTCACGTAACTGTGGGCCGGAGCTCCTTTTCACTAAAAAGTACCCCAGCACAGGGATTTACCCTTCTATCCAGGGTCTCTCTGCTCACATCCCCGATCCTCTGCACTGTCCTATATAGAGCGCATGTACAGTAAAGTATAAATCTAAAGTGCATACAACAGTATATGATCCCAAAAACCCCACTCAGTTATAAACATTTTGCAAGCAGTTTTGACATTCTATTTGAATTTAGTGAATGGCACAGATGAGAAGAGTGATGTAAATATGACTGTTTATCATTAATACGCTGATAATATTTGATGTTGTTGGTACATAGGGATGTGGCAAACTTTTGTGCATAGTTGTTATTGCTACATTACACTAACAAGGTAGCTTTTTGTAGATCTTTCTTTCATAATAATAATATAAATTATATTTATGATCATTTTTATTTCTCCCTTTAGGTTAAGGGTAAACCATGGCCTCTGCTGGAAACTTTTCTTTTAGAAAACTTATTCCTTATACTTTAAACAAATTATTTAACAGAACAAAAAAGAAAGATGAAAAGAAGATACAAAGACATTGTGGCTGTTTTTCTGCTTTAAATAGACTAATAGGAAAGAAGAAAAAGAGCAGCAGTGCTGAATCTGAATATATGCCACAACCTTGTATGTGTGAAGAAGAGGTCAAGTATACCTCAACCACTTCCATACAAGAAGAGGAGAAAATTGAGGCCTTACTTCCTTGCCAAACAGAGCAAGAAATAGGCAATGATTCCCTCTGTATTCAAGAAGAGGAGAAAATTGAGGCCCCCATTCCTTGCCAAGAAGAGCAAGAAATATGCGATAACTCCATCTGTGTACGAGAAGAGGAGAAAATGGAGGCCCCTATTCCTTGCCAATCAGAGCAAGAAATAGGCAATAATTCCACCTGTATACATGAAGAGAAAATTGAGACATCCATTCCTTGCCAAGCAGAGCAAGTAATCAGCAATGACTCTATCTGTGTAAAGGAGGAACAGAAATGTGATCCCTCCAAAAAGGTGGCAAAGAAACGTAAGAAAAAGAAAAAACAGACAAAAATGGTTGAACCAGAAAAAAATACACAACCGTGCTCCAATGAAGAAGAGGGAAACAAAATCTCAACCGAGTGCACAATAAAAGAAGAAACAAATGAGGTATCCCCTTCATTCGAAGCAGAGCAAAATAGAAAGGAAGAACAGGAAGCCAAACCTGACTTCCCTTCCTTTACAAATGAGAAAAATAATAATGAGCCCTCCACTATGTGCTTAGAGGAGGAAAACACCAAAAAGAAAAAGAAGCGAAAGAAAAAGAAAACACAGAACACTAAGGTGGAAACAGAGGAAAAACATGAGGCGTCCAATCTAAGAAAGGAAGAAGAGAAAAAATATGCCTCTACCACCTCCACCCAAGTGCAAGAGACAAACCAGAATTGTCCAATGAAGCAAGAGACAAACCAGAATTGTCCAAAGAAGCAAGAGACAAACAAGGGTTCCACTTTGTGCCAAAAGGCAGAAAAGCCCAGGAACAATAACTGGATCCCTGAACTCAATCTAACACAACAGCATAAAATGGAACTGAGGAGTAATGCCTGGCTGGATGATATTATAATTGATGCAGCTCAGAACCTGCTGCAAAAGCAGTTTGGTTGTGAGGGGCTTCAGTCCTGCATCTTTTCTCAGCTGGAATTTAGTCCTGTATATGGACCTTCTGTACAGATACATTATGATAGCCAGAGACACCACTGGTTAACAAGCTGCTTTAAAGCAAAGCAAGTAGAGATTGCGGACAGTTTAAAAACACGAGTACTGCCCCAAAATATGAAGCAACAGATACAGTATTGTTATCGGGAACTGGTGAAGGATCCAGCAAGTACAATAAAAGTACTTGATGTTGATCAACAACCAAACGGATATGACTGTGGTGTTTATGCGATTGCCAACGCATACGAGTTCCTGTCCAATGGAAACCCCATGTGCAAGTACAATAACAAAGAAATGAGAAGCCACCTCATTCGTTGTTTAGAGAGTGGCGAGATTTCTGCATTTCCTAAACGTTCATGAATGCCAGAAGCAAGATTGAATAAAAGTCATTCCATGGGAAGGCCAGCCAATCAATATATTCAATAAAGGCTGGTGCAAACACTAACTGGCGAAACGGCAGTAGAATCAACTTCAAGGATGATCCACTGATGATTCCTCAGTGTAGGAATCAGGATGTATATTACTTATATAATAATAAATATATAACACATTACAAATCCTTGTCTTTTTTTTGATTAGTCCTACTGTATATGGTAGTGGTCAGAGTGTAACCAAAGTGGGAGCCAAAAACTTGGTTTTGAGGTGAGAGCGCTCTCTGTACTTTTGCTCTTGTTGCAAGTTTGCTTGTGCATCCAACAATATACACATTGTCCCTGATGCCGTTTGCACTTGCATAAGCTCCAGACAGTACTTGAAGTGCTGGCAATGGGCAAATAAAAAAAACCTTCTGACTCAAATGGAGGTCACTGACCCCGGAAGCCAAAAAACTATTGCTCTTTGCTATTAAGACCCTCATCTATTCATATTCCCCTCTCTTGTTTAAATGACTCCCTGGTTGCTAAAGTCATTTACACCTTAGCAAACAGATAGCTGCTGAAATGCCAAATTGGATAGTTGCTAAACAAAAATGGAAATCATAAAAAAAACACAAATAATAAAAACTGAAGACCAATTGAAAAATTGTCTCAGAATAGCAATCTCTATCACCTGCTGCATTGTGGGTAAAAATATGGTTAGTGCAGATGAAATTTACATAGTTATATAGTTAAGTTGTGTTGAAAAAAGACTAAAGTAAATCAAGTTTAACCTTTCCAAGCAAACCCAGCGCACACACATAGACCCATACTGACCTATCTATCCACTTGCATACAGACCCATACTGACCTATCTATCCACTCACATACATACCCATACTGACCTATCTATACACTCACATACAGACCCATACTGACCTATCTATCCACTCACATACAGACCCATACTGACCTATCTATCCACTCACATACAGACCCATACTGACCTATCTATACACTCACATACAGACCCATACTGACCTATCTATACACTCACATACAGACCCATACAGACCTATCTATACACTCACATACAGACCCATACTGACCTATCTATACACTCACATACAGACCCATACTGACCTATCTATCCACTCACATACAGACCCATACTGACCTATCTATCCACTCACATACAGACCCATATTGACCTATCTATCCACTCACATACAGACCCATACTGACCTATCTATACACTCACATACAGACCCATACTGACCTATCTATCCACTCACATACAGACCCATACTGACCTATCTATCCACTCACATACAGACCCATACTGACCTATCTATACACTCACATACAGACCTATACTGACCTATCTATCCACTCACATACAGACCCATACTGACCTATCTATCCACTCACATACAGACTCATACTGACCTATCTATCCACTCACATACAGACCCATACTGACCTATCTATACACTCACATACAGACCCATACTGACCTATATATCCACTCACATACAGACCCATACTGACCTATCTATACACTCACATACAGACCCATACTGACCTATCTATACACTCACATACAGACCCATACTGACCTATCTATACACTCACATACAGACCCATACTGACCTATCTATACACTCACATACAGACCCATACTGACCTATCTATACACTCACATACAGACCCATACTGACCTATCTATCCACTCACATACAGACCCATACTGACCTATCTATCCACTCACATACAGACCCATACTGACCTATCTATCCACTCACATACAGACCCCTACTGACCTATCTATCCACTCACATACAGACCCATACTGACCTATCTATAAATTCACATACAGACCCATACTGACCTATATATACACACTCACATACAGACCCATACTGACCTATCTATCCACTCACATACAGACCCATACTGACCTATCTATCCACTCACATACAGACCCATACTGACCTATCTATCCACTCACATACAGACCCATACTGACCTATCTATCCACTCACATACAGACCCATACTGACCTATCTATAAATTCACATACAGACCCATACTGACCTATATATACACTCACATACAGACCCATACTGACCTATATATACACATCATTTTTATAATAAAAACAAGCCCCCCCCCATCTGCCTATATTCCAGAGTAATCATTACAGAGTAATTACATTACAGAGTAATCATGTCCCCTCGCAAGCGCCTTTTTTCCAGAGAAAACAACCCCAACCCTGACAGTCTAACCTCATAGTTTAAATCTTCCATCCCCTTTACCAGTTTAGTTGCAGTCTCTGCACTCTCTCCAGCTCATTAATATCCTTCTTAAGGACTGGAGCCCAAAACTGCACTGCATACTCAAGGTGAGGCCTTACCAGGGACCTATAACAGGCAAAATTATGTTTTCATCCCTTGAGTCAATGCCCTTTTTTATACAAGACAACACTTTATTTGCTTTAGTAGCCACAGAATAACACCGCCTGGAATTAGACAACTTGTTATCTAAAAAAATCCCCAGATCCTTCTCATTTAAGGTTCCCCCCAATACACTACCATTTAGTGCATTTATATTATTTCTATTTCTTTCCCAATATTTTTTTTCCTGGACTAGTGCCCCTGTTATGAAAGAGAATGCATGGGACCAGGTAAAAAAAAATAAAAAAAAATTGTGCAGTACTGTGCTGCCATCTTACTTATCTATCCCAAGAAATCCTCTCGCACACCTAAACGTTGAGATTCGCTCGCTATGTTCACCTGATATCCCCACCTACGGCCAATTTTAGGCCAGATGTCGGTCGGGTAGGCCCCTCGTTTCTGCCCGTACACGGGCCGATAAGCTGCCCAATCGGTCCAAGGGACCGATATCAGCAGCTACTATTGGCCCGTGTATGGGGACCTTAACTCTCAAATGCTTTGGTCAATTATTGGCTATGGAATGAAGTGTTTCATTCACCCTATGGGATACAGAATTCCCCACCCAGGAACAACCAATTAATAAACACTTAATTATTTGCTGAGGAATAGACTTGAATCTCTGGTTCCATATGGGACTTATATAGCTCTGATGAAGAAATCACCATTCCTCCACAGCAATACAGGACCAAATCAAATGCTCTAAGAGTACATAAAATCTATATCCCTATAAACCACACTTAGGGACATCATAAACTATAAATAATGCTTAGTGATGTTCCTACACAGCTCACTGAATAGTGTATTTGTGTAAGAAATAATGTGCCCTTACATTAAATAATGAGGATATGAGAGGTAACCAAAACATTCTACAACTTCAGCCTGTTCCTTGTTGTTGTGAAATTGTTTGGCCTGGTGATTTCTAATATCCTTATTTTAGGGGGTACATTATTCCCTATATGTACATATGTTCCAGGGTTGGACTGGCCCCCCAGTGTACTGGGAGAAAACCCTGAGGGCCCCTGTCCTGTTGGGCCATACTGGCTCGAGCACACCGGCGGGGTCCATGGTGCATTGCTAGGGGACCAGGACACATTGCGTGATACTTATCTACGCTGGAGCCGATATTTATGGGGATCGGTGGGCCCTTAACCCCCAGTCTGATACTGGAAGTCCACTTTAATACCACAGAGCTCCCTGCTTAGCCAGTCTCTAACAGGTGAATAAGGTCCCCACAGACTCCATTTAATCTTTGAGGGGGGCCTTTGAGCCTGAAAAGTTTAATAAACATACACCCTTGTGGCAATGTGAATTGGATACAAACTGCTTTCTGGCCACTAAGATTCCTGCACAAACAACCAAGCAAGGCTATTAATGGCACACTGCAAGGGGAATAGGAGGGGGCATATTTATCAGAGAGTGTCCCCTTTAATAAACATTCCCCTCAAAAATCCTGTCTTAGTATATAAAGAGCCGGGGTGTTGCCCTCTGGCAAACAGTGGAAAACTCAATACTTACATAAATTTGCCCCTAAAAGTGAAAGGTAAAACAATTTGCCTTCCACCATAGCAAATTGTTAGATTTTTAACTATAACATAAAAAACACATGCAAAAAAATATAAAACAGCAGTAAAATATGAATTTCTCCCCTGCTGAGTGTAAATGACCCCCATAGCCAGAAGCCTATTTGTAAGCTTTGCAGAACTTCTGCTGTTGTGGCTCCATCTGCTGACAAATTGCCCTAAGTGCAGGTCTTTGGTGGAAAACCCACACAGTTAAAAGAAAGGTGTGAAGGTGGGGAAATCCTCCCAAATTCTTTAATTATCTACCCTTTATAATAACAATGTATCTACTAAATAATATTGTCCTTTAAAACTCCTAATATTACTAGGGTATTCAGTAACACAGCTGTCCTTATAGTGAGGGAACCCCCCTATGCTGATGGTGACACCTTCTTTCCCCTGAATATATGTTTCCTCTGCACATCAACCCTCTGGGAACTGAATCTGGGAGATATTTCACCCTCACCCATTGCACATCACCATTCAAGCCCCTTGCTTTAATCCTGCCAGGGGTGCAAAATATAAGCGATCCCCTAAAATTGCAGGATGGTTGACAGGTCTGTTTGTGTTCAGGCCAAAAGCTCCCTGTAAGTGATGTTTGTTACTTATGTCATCTATAATGCTCAATATTAGTGGTATAAATCATGCACATTATTATGCTATCGCTGTATCCTGCATTCAGTAATTCTGTATGGGGTACAACTAACTATTTATAAGCAGTTACGATTATTCTTCTGTTGCAGAAGAACAATTATTCTTCTAATTCTGCTTTTCATGCATACTTTTATTATCAATGTAAACATGGGACAGTAGTAAATGAGTTTGCTCAATCTACTATGATATATAAATCATAATCCAGCACTGATTTAAATCTATATCTTTATTTATATATTGCATGTGCCCATACATTTATTTTCCAGGGTGGCATAGGCCAGTTGCCTTATCCCAATGCTTGCTAATATATAGTACACTAAATCATTTTCAAACAATGACTTGGTATGGCCATTATTTTAAATGGTACATTAAATAATCATAAAAAGTAGTCCATCAAATAAGGCTCACTTACAATAAACCCACAAGGTGTGAAAAAAGGCAGTTTCTGCACTTTGCCCACTTTTTGGCCATAGTTTCAGAACAAAGAGACCTGTTCAGATAGGGGACTAGTTCGGGTGGGTGAGGCACACAGGCGCCCCCCCCTACTGTCCCTACCTTGTGCGTCATTATGAGTTGGACGCTTAAAGAGGCAGGTGGCACTGCCTTGTCCATCATCTGCCCTAATGGCAGGACTGGGCTGCACCCCCTGGTGCTGTTCTCTGCAGCAGGATTTTCGATGCTACTTGAGTCCTCCAGGGTTGTAAATGACCCCTTTAATCTTAAGGAGCAGTGTTGCATTTCCAATGTGCTGCCTCTGGGGATCAGCCCGGCACTGACACTAAAGCAGAAATAAAATTGGAAATGAAATCATTACAAGAGGAAGATGCACTATAAACAGCAAGGGCCCAATGCTGCTGGCTGCTTTTCCATAGGGACTTTCTGCACTCTATGGACCAGCATGCAGGGGGCACAAGGCTCTACTGATCTCCCATTATTATCTTGTGCAGTAGGGGCTACTCCTGTAATGCCCTCTCTGTTGCTTGCCCTGACTCTTTGTTGTGCTTTGTTACCCACATGCAGTCACTCCCAGGAAAGTCAGAAAGGGCAAATAAATTACAATATAAGGCAGAGATTGAGTTTTAGAGCTGCCGCCTTTCATACTTGGAAAGGGTAAGAAACCTTAAGGATTGACAAGGCTGAAACAGCAATCCTCTCTGCAATCCAGCAATAATCCAAGAACTATAGGAGACTCCTAAACAATGATTATTGCAAAATCACAAGTTTGTGTGTCTAACTATGAAGCGACCAACCACACCAAAAGAAAAATAACCGTGATTGTAACAAGTATAAATCACATGAGCAATAAGCATGTTGGCACAATCATACTGATACACATATGTGAATATAATTATTAATGTGGTGCCATTAATTAAACCTGTCCCTAATATTGGCCCGATTATATATAAATTTGCTGGATTTACAATTTCAATAAATATAAGTATCTGTCGTGGCCTTAGTGAAATAACTTGAGACAAACTTGTCCTGAAAGTTAGAAGCCCGGCCTTTATAAGGACATGAAACTCATATTCTACAATAAGGGAAACATTATTATGTTGGGTTGAAAAACCCACCGACTGTTCTTCCACTTCAGCTTATTCTTCTTCTTCTTAGCGCCCCCCATTTTCTAAACGCTCCACCTCCTACAGTTATAGGGGTACAACACCCAAACTCCCCACACTTCCTCGCACTATAGCAGAGCAGGTTGGTTGTGCTTTTCTAAGCAATCCCACCCCCCGTCTTTTTATGGCGCTGCTCCGAACGCCCCAATTTTCCCGTTGACTTTGACAGGGAAGATTGTCAAACTGCTGCCAATCTTACAACTTTGAAGCTACACTCCTCAAACTTGAATAACATAATCATGGGGTCACACCAAATGAAACATTTATTGGATGACCCAAAGTGGGAGGGGCCAACAACAGCCAATCAAATTTCACGCATAGTTACACAGCAGCACCGGAACTCATTTAATAATATTCATACATTTGTACTCCTGCAGCCGCCCCATCCATTCCTTGAAGAGAGATTATCCCTCAATAATTATCAACAAAAATTATATTAATTGCTTTCTGCAGATTTGTGTACTAGAATGGCGTGCATGTATCTCATAGCGCTGGGCATGTGGCTCAACTGGACACTGACACTTTGACGCTGTCCAATCAATCGGCACACCCGGTGCTGTGAGAGAACTGTGCGTGGTTCTAGCACTTTTCTATTATCTACACTAGACAGCAAGAATAATATCCTCGGAAGGGAAGGATTTAAAATGGGAAAATATGTCTTTGTATGGCAAAGCACCAAACAGCAAAGCTAAGCTAAATGTAGCAATTTTGACACAAAACATTGTAAATATGAACGCCAGGGGCCTACTGAACAGTTTGGTGCCCAATATGTCTAGATTTACCAAACTATGTGGCGTATAGAGGCACCCAAATGAAAATAGTGCAGATGAATTTTCAGGTCTGACGCTCTGGCCACTGCAATATAAGTACCCGGTATGTGTATTATGTGCCATAAGACCCCTGACAGTAGAGACCCTAGAACACCATATATTTTCTGAAATTACACATTCTGACGTAAATAAAAATGGGTAAATACATCTTTTTACTGCAAACTACAAAACTACAAAGCTATGCTAAACATAAGGGTTTTTATGAAATTTCTGAAAATCGCCACAAAGCTTAAATTATACCCCATTATGTACCCCACATTTAGTAACATACCAACATAAAACTCTCTAAATATGAATGTCAGGGGCCTACAGAACAGTTTGATGCCCTATATGCACAGATTTACCAAACTATGTGGTGTAAGATCAAATCAATATATAGCAGAAAAAAATTCCATCAGCAAACACAAGTAATAAAGAACAATGCAAAAAGCAATAAAATAGCTAAAATCCTGTTAGGATTGCAGGGTGAGTTGTTGGCTGGCTGGTGAGGAATGAGTTAACTTGCACTGGCCATGCAGCCTATTAGAGTCAGACATAGGTTTCTTAAACCCCCTGCGTGCACTCCCCTTTGCCAGTTCAATCAAACCTCTCACACAGCTAGTACCTTTGCAAACTTTCAGCATTACCTGGGAGCTGAGCTGTGAGTAGTCACAATAGTTTCAAAACGTTTGCCTAGCAGCTTTTGTGCTGCCAACGAGTTACAGACTTGTTACTCTGTGTGTTCTTACAATTGTTTCCCAGCCCAGCAGCTATCCTGCTGACAAGGAGTCAGACTTGCTACTCAAGGGGGATCCAGTAATAGTGTAACTTTTGCCTTATAACAAATCCCCAAAAAATCACTAAAATCAGTGGGTTTTTTGCCTAGTGTACTCTACAGTCAGAATTACAGTTTGAGTATTTTAGCTTGGGTAAATTAGTTATACAGGTATGGGACATGTTATCCAGAATGCTCGGGACCTTGGGTTTTCCGGATAAGGGATCTTTCCGTAATTTGGATCTCCACAACTTAAGTCTGTTAAAAAATTATTGCCTCCAATAAGAATTAATTATATCTTAGTTGGGATCAAGAACAAGGTACTGTTTTATTATTACAGAGAAAAGGGAATCATTTAACCATTAAATAAACCCAATAGGGCTGTTCTGCCCCCAATAAGGGGTAATTATATCTTAGTTGGGATCAAGTACAGGTACTGTTTTATTATTACAGAGAAAAGGGAATCATTTAACCATTAAATAAACCCAATAGGGCTGTTCTGCCCCCAATAAGGGGTAATTATATCTTAGTTGGGATCAAGTACAGGTACTGTTTTATTATTACAGAGAAAAGGGAATCATTTAACCATTAAATAAACCCAATAGGGCTGTTCTGCCCCCAATAAGTATTAATTATATCATAGTTGGGATCAAGTACAGGTACTGTTTTATTATTACAGAGAAAAAGGAATCATTTAACCATTAAATAAACCCAATAGGGCTGTTCTGCCCCCAATAAGGGGTAATTATATCTTAGTTGGGATCAAGTACAAGGTACTATTTCATTATTACAGAGAAAAGGTAAATCATTTTTAAAAGTTAGAATTATTATAATGGAGTCTATAGAAAAAGGCCTTTCTGTAATTCGGAACTTTCTGGATAACGGGTTTCTGGATAAGGGATCCCATACCCGTACGGACAACACCTATGCAGAACTGAAAATGCAATAAAATGGCTAAAAACGCAATAAAATGAATACAAATGCACAAAAATCACAGAAAATGTAATAAAAGCACCACAATAAAATACAAAATGTAGTGCGCAGTACAGATGGCGAATACGCTATAAGCAATGGCAATAAAAAAAAATTCAACCAAAAAAAATAATGCTGCAATAAAAAATAAAATTGTGTGCGTGTGTACACTCGCCAACATGCGCGTTGTGTGCTTGCGCAAAGGGACAGAGCCGAAACCCAATATTAGACAGTGGTGATCTTTGGCCTTTGGGCAGCACTGCATTCAAATAGAGCCAGTGATTCTTTAGTGGAAATGGAAATGGGCTCAGAGATACTTCCAAAAAGCATTGTCTGGGAAGACAGCTCCTCGTTTATCCACAAATGTAAATGAAAACGCTCCCATGCAATAAAGAAATTGTTTATAAACATGATCCAGAAACACTGCCACCTTCTCTGGGCCCGAGCTCATTTAAGATGGACTGAGGCAAAGTAGGAAACTGTCCTGTGGTCTGACCAATCAAAATCTGAAGGAGGAGAAGGATCATCTGTTTTGTTTTCAGCACACAAATGGCAGCTTCCATGATGGTATGGGGAGCTTGCACATCTGGGAAGGTGCTATTAATGCTGGACCATATATACAGGTATTGGCGCAACACCTGCTGCCATTCAAATGGCATCTTACTCAGGGAAGGCCGTGCCTACTTCAAAAAGACTATGCCAAACCACTTTCTGCATATTACACTAGCATGGCTCCAAATAGAAAGAGTCTGTCCCCCTTTGAAAACATTTGGTGAATTAGGGAAGAAAACATGACAACCGAGACCCCGAACTGCAGAGCAGCTGAAAGAATGGGACTACTTTTCACTTTCAAAACTTCAGAAATCAGTTGCCCAACGGTTGTTAAAAGAAGAGCTGGTGCAACCCAGTGGGAAATATGCCCCGTGCCCAACCTTTTTCAAAAGTGTTGCCAGCATCAAATTCAAAACTAACATATATTTTCCACAAAGCAACAAAATCTCTTAGTTTTAACATTTGATATGTTGTTCAGAGTGTTCCCAACAAGATACATTTATTGAGGAGAGGCTAAAGTTTTGGCTACATCCCCGGCCTCTCTAGTGGGATGGAGGGTTTTTAAAAATCAGCCACAGCCACATAGCTGCATTGTAGGTACATTTTTATAAAAAGCTATGTTGATATTTTTACTACTATTCACTACAATATATACATATATTGATTTAGCAAATCTGTATACACGATTGCATAATATTTACATAATCATCACTGCATATTGTACATATATGTACATTTATTTGTATAATGGAATTTAAGACAATGTAAAAAATATCTACTATTATAAACAATTTGCACAGTGTTGTGTCATGTAACACAGAAATGATGACATCACAATGCCCAAGAAGGGTTAATAAACCTCACAGCTGCATGTGTATCAGTCTGCATTAAGACACAGCGACTGGCAGAGGTGAGTGGATTTTAGAAAAGTTTAAAATGTATTTTTCTTGTTAGTTAATATGATTTATACAATAAAATAGCAGAACTATAACTGGAAATCCTTGTATAATTGTGGCAATAAAGAATTGAAACCTTTCCTTGATACTATAATGTGACATGATTATACATCAATCTCTTTATAATGTTTCAATTATCACATTTGTTTGTGTATATATATATTTATACTTCGTTGCACATTGGAGGTTTAAATCATTCATCAAATTTGTCAAGTATCTTCATTAGAAACCAATATGTGCATGACAATACTATGACAACACATTAGTCCTTATAGAGGTTACACACACTTTGCGCCTAACTGTTTAGTCTCATGACATGACATTATGACATCACAATGCCCAGGAAGGGTTGCTAACCATCCCAGCTGCATGTGTATCAGTCTGCATTAAGACACAGCGACTGGCAGAGGTGAGTGGATTTTAGAAAACTTCCATTAAAAGTATTTTTGCTTTATTGATTAGTAAGTTTGTTTTACAAATCAATTTAGCTAAACCTCTATATACTGGGAGAGTTGAGCAACAGTTGTAGGAAAGTTTTGCTCCAGAACTGATTATCTTATATATTACTCATTACAAACCAGGCTATTTATTTCTAAATAAAGTTTGATAGTTTTATAAACTACTAAGATAATTGGGCCATATCATATCAAGCAACAACAGTGCAAAGCAGGAGTAGAAAGGATTGTAGGGTTTATACTTAGGGCAAATTCCACTGCTTCCCAATAAACTGAATAACTAATTAGCACATTCATTAATTCAACTATTTGCTTATTATAATAGAGTAGCATTAGCTGTTTCAATTGGGATCTGTTTTCTGAATTATTGGACTTTCAAGCAGTGCAATAATTAGTTATTGGGCCCCACAGCAAGATCATTGGGCCCCTAAACATATGCAATTTAAGTAACTTGTAGAAAAACTCACGTAACCTTGGGCCGGAGCTCCTTTTCACTAAAAAGTACCCCAGCACAGGGATTTACCCTTCTATCCAGGGTCTATCTGCTCACATCCCCGATCCTCTGCACCGTCCTATATAGAGCGCATGTACAGTAAAGTATAAATCTAAAGTGCATACAACAGTATATGATCCCAAAAACCCTACTCAGTTATAAACATTTTGCAAGCAGTTTTGACATTCTATTTGAATTTAGTGAATGGCACAGATGAGAAGAGGGATGTAAATATGACTGTTTATCATTAATACGCTGATAATATTTGATGTTGTTGGTACATAGGGATGTGGCAAACTTTTGTGCATAGTTGTTATTGCTACATTACACTAACAAGGTAGCTTTTTGTAGATCTTTCTTTCATAATAATAATATAAATTATGTTTATGATCATTTTTATTTCTCCCTTTAGGTTAAGGGTAAACCATGGCCTCTGCTGGAAACTTTTCTTTTAGAAAACTTATTCCTTATACTTTAAACAAATTATTGAACAGAACAAAAAAGAAAGATGAAAAGAAGATACAAAAACATTGTGGCTGTTTTTCTGCTTTAAATAGACTAATAGGAAAGAAGAAAAAGAGCAGCAGTGCTGAATCTGAACATATGCCACAACCTTGTATGTGTGAAGAAGAGGTCAAGTATACCTCAACCACTTCCATACAAGAAGAGGAGAAAATTGAGGCCCCCATTCCTTGCAAAACAGAGCAAGAAATAGGCAATGACTCCGCCTGTATACAAGAAGAGGAGAAAATTGAGGCCCCCATTCCTTGCCAAGAAAAGCAAGAAATATGTGATAACTCCATCTGTGTACAAGAAGAGGAGAAAATGGAGGCCCCTATTCCTTGCCAATCAGAGCAAGAAATAGGCAATAATTCCACCTGTATAAACGAAGAGCAAGTAATCAGCAATGACTCTATCTGTGTAAAGGAGGAACAGAAATGTGATCCCTCCAAAAAGGTGGCAAAGAAACGTAAGAAAAAGAAAAAACAGACAAAAATGGTTGAACCAGAAAAAAATACACAACCGTGCTCCAATGAAGAAGAGGGAAACAAAATCTCAACTGAGTGCACAGTAAAAGAAGAAACAAATGAGGTATCCCCTTCATTCGAAGCAGAGCAAAATAGAAAGGAAGAACAGGAAGCCAAACCTGACTTCCCTTCCTTTACAAATGAGAAAAATAATAATGAGCCCTCCACTATGTGCCTAGAGGAGGAAAAGACCAAAAAGAAAAAGAAGCGGAAAAAGAAAACACAGAACACCAAGGTGGAAACAGAGGAAAAACATGAGGCGTCCAATCTAAGAAAGGAAGAAGAGAAAAAATATGCCTCTACCACCTCCACCCAAGTGCAAGAGACAACCCAGAATTGTCCAAAGAAGCAAGAGACAAACAAGGGTTCCACTTTGTGCCAAAAGGCAGAAAAGCCCAGGAACAATAACTGGATCCCTGAACTCAATCTAACACAACAGCATAAAATGGAACTGAGGAGTAATGCCTGGCTGGATGATATTATAATTGATGCAGCTCAGAACCTGCTGCAAAAGCAGTTTGGTTGTGAGGGGCTTCAGTCCTGCATCTTTTCTCAGCTGGAATTTAGTCCTGTATATGGACCTTCTGTACAGATACATTATGATAGCCAGAGACACCACTGGTTAACAAGCTGCTTTAAAGCAAAGCAAGTAGAGATTGCGGACAGTTTAAAAACACGAGTACTGCCCCAAAATTTGAAGCAACAGATACAGTATTGTTATCGGGAACTGGTGAAAGATCCAGCAAGTACAATAAAAGTACTTGATGTTGATCAACAACCAAACGGATATGACTGTGGTGTTTATGCGATTGCCAACGCATACGAGTTCCTGTCCAATGGAAACCCCATGTGCAAGTACAATAACAAAGAAATGAGAAGCCACCTCATTCGTTGTTTAGAGAGTGGCGAGATTTCTGCATTTCCTAAACGTTCATGAATGCCAGAAGCAAGATTGAATAAAAGTCATTCCATGGGAAGGCCAGCCAATCAATATATTCAATAAAGGCTGGTGCAAACACTAACTGGCGAAACGGCAGTAGAATCAACTTCAAGGATGATCCACTGATGATTCCTCAGTGTAGGAATCAGGATGTATATTACTAATATAATAATAAATATATAACACATTAAAAATCCTTGTCTTTTTTTTGATTATTCCGACTGTATATGGTAGTGGTCAGAGTGTAACCAAAGTGGGAGCCAAACACTTGGTTTTGAGGTGAGAGCGCTCTCTGTACTTTTGCTCTTGTTGCAAGTTTGCTTGTGCATCCAACAATATACACATTGTCCCTGATGCCGTTTCCACTTGCATAAGCTCCAGACAGTACTTGGAGCTGGCAATGGGCAAATAAAAAAAACCTTCTGACTCAAATGGATGTCACTGACCCCGGAAGCCAAAAAACTATTGCTCTTTGCTATTAAGACCCTCATCTATTTATATTCCCCTCTCTTGTTCAAATGACTGCCTGGTTGCTAAAGTCATTTACACCTTAGCAAACAGATAGCTGCTGAAATGCCAAATTGGATAGTTGCTAAACAAAAATGGAAATCATCCATCAAAAAACACAAATAATAAAAACTGAAGACCAATTGAAAAATTGTCTCAGAATAGCAATCTCTATCACCTGCTGCATTGTGGGTAAAAATATGGTTAGTGCAGATGAAATTTACATAGTTATATAGTTAAGTTGTGTTGAAAAAAGACTAAAGTCCATCAAGTTTAAACTTTCCAAGCAAACCCAGTGCACACACATAGACCCATACTGACCTATCTATCCACTCACATACAGACCCATACTGACCTATCTATACACTCACATACAGACCCACACTGACCTATCTATCCACTCACATACAGACCCATACTGACCTATCTATACACTCACATACAGACCCATACTGACCTATCTATACACGCACCAGAGGTCACCCCTTTAGATTAGAGGAAAGGAGTTTCCATTTGAAGCAGCGTAGGTGGTTTTTCACGGTGAGGGCAGTGAGGTTATGGAATGCCCTTCCTAGTGATGTGGTAATGGCAGATTCTGTTAATGCCTTTAAGAGGGGCCTGGATGAGTTCTTGATCAATCAGAATATCCAAGGCTATTGTGATACTAATATCTACAGTTAGTACTAGTGGTTGTATTTATAGTTTATGTATGTGAGTGTATAGATTGGTAGGTGTGGGTTAGGTGTGCTGGGTTTACTTGGATGGGTTGAACTTGATGGACACAGGTCTTTTTTCAACCCTATGTAACTATGTAACTATGTAACATACAGACCCATACTGACCTATCTATCCACTCACATACAGACCCATACTGACCTATCTATCCACTCACATACAGATCCATACTGACCTATCTATCCACTCACATACAGACCCATACTGACCTATCTATACACTCACATACAGACCCATACTGACCTATCTATCCACTCACATACAGACCCATACTGACCTATCTATCCACTCACATACAGACCCATACTGACCTATCTATAAACTCACATACAGACCCATACTGACCTATCTATCCACTCACATACAGACCCATACTGACCTATCTATCCACTCACATACAGACCCATACTGACCTATCTATAAACTCACATACAGACCCATACTGACCTATATATACATTCCATACACAAACCATATATACCAACATTAATACTAACTGTAGATATTAGTATCACAATAGCCTTGGGTACTATGCTTGTTCAAGAACTCATCCAGGCCCCTCTTATAGGCATTAACAGAATCTGCCATCACAACATCACTAGGAAGGGATTTCCCCACCCTCACTGCCCTCACTGTGAAAAACCCCCTACCTTGCTTTAAATGAAAGTTCCTCTAATCCAAAGGGGGGGCCTCTGGTGCGCAGATCATTTTTATAATAAAAAGAACCCCCCCACATCTGCCTATATTCCCCTCTAATGTACTTTTACAGAGTAATCATGTCCCCTCGCAAGCGCCTCTTTTCCCAGAGAAAACAACCCCAACCCTGACAGTCTAACCTCATAGTTTAACCCTTCCATCCCCTTTACCAGTTTAGTTGCAGACTCTGCACTCTCTCCAGCTCATTAATATCCTTCTTAAGGACTGGAGCCCAAAACTGCACTGCATACTCAAGGTGAGGCCTTACCAGGGACCTATAACAGGCAAAATTATGTTTTCATCCCTTGAGTCAATGCCCTTTTTTATACAAGACAGCACTTTATTTGCTTTAGTAGCAACAGAATAACACCGCCTGGAATTAGACAACTTGTTATCTACAAAAATCCCCAGATCCTTCTCAATTAAGGTTCCCCCCAATACACTACAATTTAGTGCATTTATAGTATTTCTATTTCTTTCCCAATAATTTTTTTCCTGGACTAGTGCCCCTGTTAAGAAAGAGAATGCATGGGACCAGGTATAGAATAGACTTGAATCTCTGGTTCCATATGGGACTTACTATAGCTCTGATGAAGAAATCCCCATTCCTCCACAGCAATACAGGACCAAATCAAATGCTCTAAGAGTATATAAAATCTATATCCGTATAAACCACACTTAGGGACATCATAAACTATAAATAATGCTTAGTGATGTTCCTACACAGCTCACTGAATAGTGTATTTGTGTAAGAAATAATGTGCCCTTACTTTAAATTATGAGGATTTGAGAGGTCACCAAAACATTCTACAACTTCAGCCTGTTCCTTGTTGTTGTGAAATTGTTTGGCCTGGTGATTTCTAATATCCTTATTTTAGGGGGTACATTATTCCCTATTTGTACATATGTTCCAGGGTTGGACTGGCCCCCCAGTGTACTGGGGGAAAACCCTGAGGGCCCCTGTCCTTTTGGGCGTACTGGCTCGAGCACACCGGCAGGCTCCATGGTGCATTGCTAGGGGACCAGGACACATTGCGTGATACTTATCTACGCTGGAGCCGATATTTATGGGGATCAGTGGGCCCTTAACCCCCAGTCTGATACTGGAAGTCCACTTTAATACCACAGAGCTCCCTGCTTAGCCAGTCTATAACAGGTGAATAAGGTCCCCACAGACTCCTTTTAATCTTTGAGGGGGGCCTTTGAGCCTGAAAAGTTTAATAAACATACACCCTTGTGGCAATATGAATTGGATACAAACTGCTTTCTGGCCACTAAGATTCCTGCACAAACAACCAAGCAAGGCTATTAATGGCACACTGCAAGGGGAATAGGAGGGGACATATTTATCAGAGAGTGTCCCCTTTAATAAACATTCCCCTCAAAAATCCTGTCTTAGTGTATAAAGAGCCAGGGTGTTGCCCTGTGGCAAACAGTGGAAAACTCAATACTTACATAAATTTGCCCATGCAAAAAAATATAAAACAGCAGTAAAATATGAATTTCTCCCCTGCTGAGTGTAAATGACCCCCATAGCCAGATGCCTACTTGTAAGCTTTGCAGAACTTCTGCTGTTGTGGCTCCATCTGCTGACAAATTGCCCAAGTGCAGGTCTTTGGTGGAAAACCCACACAGTTAAAAGAAAGGTGTGAAGGTGGGGAAATCCTCCCAAATTCTTTAATTATCTACCCTTTATAATAACAATGTATCTACTAAATAATATTGTCCTTTAGAACTCCTAATATTACTAGGGTATTCAGTAACACAGCTGTCCTTATAGTGAGGGAACCCCCCTATGCTGATGGTGACACCTTCTTTCCCCTGAATATATGTTTCCTCTGCACATCAACCCTCTGGGAACTGAATCTGGGAGATATTTCACCCTCACCCATTGCACATCACCATTCAAGCCCCTTGCTTTAATCCTGCCAGGGGTGCAAAATATAAGCGATCCCCTAAAATTGCAGGATGGTTGACAGGTCTGTTTGTGTTCAGGCCAAAAGCTCCCTGTAAGTGATGTTTGTTACTTATGTCATCTATAATGCTCAATATTAGTGGTATAAATCATGCACATTATTATGCTATCGCTGTATCCTGCATTCAGTAATTCTGTATGGGGTACAACTATTTATAAGCAGTTACGATTATTCTTCTGTTGCAGAAGAACAATTATTCTTCTATTCTGCTTTTCATGCATACTTGTATTATCAATGTAAACATGGGACAATAGTAAATGAGTTTGCTCAATCTACTATGATATATAAATCACTATCCAGCACTGATTTAAATCTATATCTTTATTTATATATTGCATGTGCCCATACATTTATTTTCCAGGGTGGCATGGGCCAGTTGCCTTATCCCAATGCTTGCTATTATATAGTACACTAAATCCTTTTCAAACAATGACTTGGTATGGCCATTATTTTAAATGGTACATTAAATAATCATAAAAGGTAGTCCATCAAATAAGGCTCACTTACAATAAACCCACAAGGTGTGAAAAAAGGCACTTTTTGGCCACAGTTTAAGAACAAAGAGACCTGTTCGGATAGGGGACACAGGCGCCCCCCCCCCCCTACTGTCCCTACCTTGTGCGTCATTATGAGTTGGACGCTTAAAGAGGCAGGTGGCACCACCCTGTCCATCATCTGCCCTAATGGCAGGACTGGGCTGCACCCCCTGGTGCTGTTCTCTGCAGCAGGATTTTCGATGCTACTTGAGTCCTTCAGGGTTGTAAATGACCCCTTTAATCTTAAGGAGCAGTGTTGCATTTCCAATGTGCTGCCTCTGGGGATCAGCCCGGCACTGACACTAAAGCAGTAATAAAATTGGAAATGAAATCATTACAAGAGGAAGATGCACTATAAACAGCAAGGCCCCAACGCTGCTGGCTGCTTTTCCATAGGGTCTTTCTGCACTCTATGGACCAGCATGCAGGGGGCACAAGGCTCTACTGATCTCCCATTATTATCTTGTACAGTAGGGGCTACTCCTGTAATGCCCTCTCTGTTGCTTGCCCTGACTCTTTGTTGTGCTTTGTTACCCACATGCAGTCACTCCCAGGAAAGTCAAAAAGGGCAAATAAATTACAATATAAGGCAGAGATTGAGTTTTAGAGACTTGGAAAGGGTAAGAAACCTTAAGGATTGACAAGGCTGAAACATCCTCTCTGCAATCCAGCAATAATCCAAGAACTATAGGAGACTCCTAAACAATGATTATTGCAAAATCACAAGTTTGTGTGTCTAACTATGAAGCGACCAACCACACCAAAAGAAAAATAACCGTGATTGTAACAAGTATAAATCACATGAGCAATAAGCATGTTGGCACAATCATACTGATACACATATGTGAATATAATCATTAATGTATTGCCATTAATTAAACCTGTCCCTAATATTGGCTCGATTATATATAAATTTGCTGGGTTTACAATTTCAATAAATATAAGTATCTGTCGTGGCCTTAGTGAAATGACTTGAGACAAACTTGTCCTGAAAGTTAGAAGCCCGGCCTTTATAAGGTCATGAAACTCATATTCTACAATAGGGGAAACATTATTATGTTGGGTTGAAAAACCCACCGACTGTTCTTCCACTTCAGCTTATTCTTCCGCTTTTTCTTCTTCTTCTTAGTGCCCCCCATTTTCTAAACGCTCCACCTCCTACAGTTTTAGGGGTACAACACCCAAACTCCCCACACTTCCTCGCACTATAGCAGAGCAGGTTGGTTGTGCTTTTCTAAGCAATCCCACCCCCCGTCTTTTTATGGCGCTGCTCCGAACACCCCAATTTTCCCGTTGACTTTGACAGGGAAGATTGTCAAACTGCTGCCAATCTTACAACTTTGAAGCTACACTCCTCAAACTTAAATAACATAATCATGGGGTCACCCCAAATGAAACATTTATTGGATGACCCAAAGTGGGAGGGGCCAACAACAGCCAATCAAATTTCACCCATTTTCTTGTCTATGTACCTACAGCACAGCAGCACCAGAACTCATTTAATAATATTCATACATTTGTACCCCAGCAGCCGCCCCATCCATCCCTTCAAGAGAGATTATCCCTCAATAATTATCAACAAAAATTATATTAATTGCTTTCTGCAGATTTGTGTGCTAGAATGGCGTGCATGTATCTCATAGCGCTGGGCATGTGGCGCAACTGGAGACTGACACTTTGACGCTGTCCAATCGCTCGGCACACCCGGTGCTGTGAGAGAACTGTGCGCGGTTCTAGCACTTTTCTATTATCTACACTAGACAGCAAGAATAATATCCTCGGAAGGGAAGGATTTAAAATGGGAAAATATGTCTTTGTATGGCAAAGCACCAAACAGCAAAGCTAAGCTAAATGTAGCAATTTTGACACAAAACATTGTAAATATGAACGCCAGGGGCCTACTGAACAGTTTGGTGCCCAAGATGTCTAGATTTACCAAACTATGTGGTGTATAGAGGCACCCAAATGAAAATAGTGCAGATGAATTTTCAGGTCTGACGCTCTGGCCACTGCAATATAAGTTCCCGGTATGTGTATTATGTGCCATAAGCAGGGCCACCATCAGAAATCACGGGGCCCCTCACAAGAAACTTTTCTGGGCCCCCCTCCCACCAGTACAAAGGAATCACAGCCAGCAGTGCCCCCTCAGTACATTGGTAGCCAGCAGTGCCCCCCCCTAGTACATTGGTAGCCAGCAGTGCCCCCCTAGTACATTGGTAGCCAGCAGTGCCCCCCCTAGTACATTGGTAGCCAGCAGTGCCCCCCTAGTACATTGGTAGCCAGCAGTGCCCCCCTAGTACATTGGTAGCCAGCACTGCCCCCCCTAGTACATTGGTAGCCAGCAGGGACCCCCTAGTACATTGGTAGCCAGCAGTGCCCCCGCTAGTACATTGGTAGCCAGCAGTGCCCCCCCTAGTACATTGGTAGCCAGCAGTGCCCCCCCTAGTACATGGGTAGCCAGCAGTGCCCCCTAGTACATTGGTAGCCAGCAGTGCCCCCCTAGTACATTGGTAGCCAGTAGGGACCCCCTAGTACATTGGTAGCCAGCAGGCCCCCCCCCAGTACATTGGTAGCCAGCAGGGCCCCCACCCCAGTACATTGGTAGCCAGCAGGGCCCCCCCTAGTACATTGGTAGCCAGCAGCCCCACCCCAGTACATTGGTAACCAGCAAGGCCCCCCACCCCAGTACATTGTTAGCCAGCAGGGCCCCCCACCCCAGTACATTGGTAGCCAGCAGGGCCCCCCACCCCAGTACATTGGTAGCCAGCACAGCACGGAACTGAACGGAACAGCACAGCACAGCCCAGCGACGCCTCTGCACTTCTGAGTGCCGGCAGAAGACAGGCCCTTTTATAAGGTTGCGCCCCGTGCGTACTGACGTGCATGTACGCATGGGGCGCGACCAATAGGATCACCCGCTGACAACCAATGACAGGGCCCGGAATTGATTTAAGGGAGCCCGAGCTATTAAGAAAACTGTAGCACCGCCGGGCCCCCTTTTAAGGTTAAAATTGTCCGGGCCTGGGACAACTGTACCCCCTGTGCCCCCCTGATGGCGGCCCTGGCCATAAGACCCCTAACAGTACAGAGACCCTAGAACACCATATATTTTCTGAAATTACACATTCTGACGTAAATAAAAATGGGTAAATACATCTTTTTACTGCAAACTACAAAACTACAAAGCTATGCTAAACATAAAGGTTTTTATGAAATTTCTGAAAATCGCCACAAAGCTTCAATTACACCCCATTATGTACCCCACATTTAGTAACGTACCAACATAAAACTCTCTAAATATAAATGTCAGGGGCCTACAGAACAGTTTGATGCCCTATATGCACAGATTTACCAAACTATGTGGTGTAAAAAATCAATATAAAGCAGAAAAAAATTCCATGAGCAAAGACAAGTAATAAAGAACAATGCAAAAAGCAATAAAATAGCTAAAATCCTGTTGGATTTTCAGGGTTAAAAATGATTGCCTCCAATAAGGATTAATTATATCTTAGTTGGGATCAAGTACAAGGTACTGTTTTATTATGACAGAGAAAAGGTAAATCATTTTTAAAAGTTAGAATTATTATAATGGAGTCTATAGGAAATGGCCTTTTTGTAATTCAGAACTTTCTGGATAACGGGTTTCTGGATAAGGGATCCCATACCCGTAGGGACAAAACAACGAACAACACCTATGCAGAACTGAAAATGCAATAAAATGGCTAAATAAAATGAATACAAATGCACCAAAATCACAGAAAATGTAATAAAAGCACAACAATAAAATACAAAATGTAGTGCGCAGTACAGATGGCGAATACGCTATAAGCAATGGCAATAAAAAAGAATTCAGCCAAAAAAAATAATGCTGCAATAAAAAATAAAATTGCGTGCGTATGTACACTCGCCAACATGCGCGTTGTGTGCTTGCGCAAAGGGACAGAGCCGAAACCCAATATTAGACAGTGGAGATCTTTGGCCTTTGGGCAGCACTGCATTCAAATAGAGTCAGTGATTCTTTAGTGGAAATGGAAATGGGCTCAGAGATACTTCTAAAAAGCATTGTCTGGGAAGACAGTTCCTCGTTTATCCACAAATGTAAATGAAAACGCTCCCATGCAATAAAGAAATTGTTTATAAACATGATCCAGAAACACTGCCACCTTCTCTGGGCCCGAGCTCATTTAAGATGGACTGAGGCAAAGTAGGAAACTGTCCTGTGGTCTGACCAATCAAAATCTGAAGGAGGAGAAGGACAAATGGCAGCTTCCATGATGGTATGGGGAGCTTGCACATCTGGGAAGGTGCTATTAATGCTGGACCATATATACAGGTATCGGCGCAACACCTGCTGCCATTAAAATGACATCTTTCTCAGGGAAGGCCGTGCCTACTTCAAAAAGACTACGCCAAACCACTTTCTGCATATTACACTAGCATGGCTCCAAATAGAAAGAGTCTGTCCCCCTTTGAAAACATTTGGTGAATTAGGGAAGAAAACATGACAACCGAGACCCCGAACTGCAGAGCAGCTGAAAGAATGGGACCACTTTTCACTTTCAAAACTTCAAAAATCAGTTGCCAAACGGTTGTTAAAAGAAGAGGTGGTGCAACCCAGTGGGAAATATGCCCCGTGCCCAACCTTTATCAAAAGTGTTGCCAGCATCAAATTCAAAACTAACATATATTTTCCACAAAGCAACAAAATCTCTTAGTTTTAACATTTGATATGTTGTTCAGAGTGTTCCCAACAAGATACATTTATTGAGGAGAGGCTAAAGTTTTGGCTACATCCCCGGCCTCTCTAGTGGGATGGAGGGTTTTTAAAAATCAGCCACATAGCTGCATTGTAGGTACATTTTTTAAAAAAGCTATGTTGATATTTTGACTACTATTCACTACAATACAGGTATGGGACCTGTTATCCAGAATGCTCGGGACCTGGGGTTTTCTGGATAAGGGATCTTTCCGTAATTTGGATCTCCATAACTTAAGTCTGCTAAAATTCATTTAAATATTGAATAAACCCAATAGGATTGTTCTGCCTCCAGTAAGGATTAATTATACCTTAATTGGGATCAAGTACAAGGGACTGTTTTATTATTACAGAGAAAAAAGAAATCATTTTTAAAAATTGGAATTATTTGCTTATAATGGAGTCTATGGGAGATGGCCTTTCCGTAATTCGGAACTTTCTGGATAACGGGTTTCCGGATAAGGGATCCCTTAGCTGTATATATATATATATATATTGATTTAGCAAATCTGTATACACGATTGCATAATATTTACATAATCATCACTACATATTGTACATATATGTACATTTATTTGTATAATGGAATTTAAGACAATGTAAAAAATATCTTCTACTATTACTCTAATGAGATTCTTTTAGGGGTTGTAAACAATGATGACATCACAATGCCCAAGAAGGGTTAATAAACCTCACAGCTGCATGTGTATCAGTCTGCATAAAGACACAGCGACTGGCAGAGGTGAGTGGATTTTAGAAAAGTTTCAAATGTATTTTTCTTGTTAGTTAATATGATTTATACAATAATATAGCAGAACTATAAATGGAAATCCTTGTATAATTGTGGCAATAAAAAATGTAAACCTTCCCTTGATACTATAATGTGACATGATTATACATCAATCTCTTTTTAATGTTTCGATTGTCACATTTGTGTGTATGTATATATATTTATACTTCGTTGCACATTGGAGGTTTAAATCATTCATCAAATTTGTCAAGTATCTTCATTAGAAACCAATATGTGCATGACAATACTATGACAACACATTAGTCCTTATAGAGGTTACACACACTTTGCGCCTAACTGTTTAGTCTCATGACATGACATTATGACATCACAATGCCCAGGAAGGGTTGCTAACCATCCCAGCTGCATGTGTATCAGTCTGCATTAAGACACAGCGACTGGCAGAGGTGAGTGGATTTTAGAAAACTTCCATTAAAAATATTTTTGCTTTATTGATTAGTAAGTTTGTTTTACAAATCAATTTAGCTAAACCTCTATATACTGGGAGAGTTGAGCAACAGTTGTAGGAAAGTTTTGCTCCAGAACTGATTATCTTAATATTACTCATTACAAACCAGGCTATTTATTTCTAAATAAAGTTTTATAGTTTTATAAACTACTAAGATAATTGGGCCATATCATATCAAGCAACAACAGTGCAAATCAGGAGTAGAAAGGATTGTAGGGTTTATACTTAGGGCAAATTCCACTGCTTCCCAAAAAACTGAATAACTAATTAGCACATTCATTAATTCAACTATTTGCTTATTATAATAGAGTAGCATTAGCTGTTTCAATTGGGATCTGTTTTCTGAATTATTGGACTTTCAAGCAGTGCAATAATTGGTTATTGGGCCCCGCAGCAAGATCATTGGGCCCCTAAACATATGCAATTTAAGTAACTTGTAGAAAAACTCACATAACTGTGGGCCGGAGCTCCTTTTCACTAAAAAGTACCCCAGCACAGGGATTTACCCTTCTATCCAGGGTCTATCTGCTCACATCCCCGATCCTCTGCACCGTCCTATATAGAGCGCATGTACAGTAAAGTATAAATCTAAAGTGCATACAACAGTATATGATCCCAAAAACCCCACTCAGTTATAAACATTTTGCAAGCAGTTTTGACATTCTATTTGAATTTAGTGAATAGCACAGATGAGAAGAGGGATGTAAATATGACTGTTTATCATTAATACGCTGATAATATTTGATGTTGTTGGTTCATAGGGATGCGGCAAACTTTTGTGCATAGTTGTTATTGCTACATTACACTAACAAGGATGGGAATTGGTAGCTTTTTGTAGATCTTTCTTTCATAATAAAAATATAAATATAAATTATATTTATGATCATTTTTATTTCTCCCTTTAGGTTTAGGGTAAACCATGGCCTCTGCTGGAAACTTTTCTTTTATAAAATTTATTCCTTATACTTTTACCAAATTATTTAACAGAACAAAAAAGAAAGATGAAAAGAAGATACAAAAACATTGTGGCTGTTTTTCTGCTTTAAATAGACTAATAGGAAAGAAGAAAAAGAACAGCAGTGCTGAATCTGAATATGTGCCACAACCTTGTATGTGTGAAGAAGAGGTCAAGTATACCTCAACCACTTCCATACAAGAAGAGGAGAAAATTGAGGCCTTACTTCCTTGCCAAACAGAGCAAGAAATAGGCAATGACTCCGCCTGTATACAAGAAGAGGAGAAAATTGAGGCCCCCATTCCTTGCCAAGAAAAGCAAGAAATATGTGATAACTCCATCTGTGTACAAGAAGAGGAGAAAATGGAGGCCCCTATTCCTTGCCAATCAGAGCAAGAAATAGGCAATAATTCCACCTGTATAAACGAAGAGCAAGTAATCAGCAATGACTCTATCTGTGTAAAGGAGGAACAGAAATGTGATCCCTCCAAAAAGGTGGCAAAGAAACGTAGGAAAAAGAAAAAACAGACCAAAATGGTTGAACCAGAAAAAAATACACAACCGTGCTCCAATGAAGAAGAGGGAAACAAAATCTCAACCGAGTGCACAATAAAAGAAGAAACAAATGAGGTATCCCCTTCATTCGAAGCAGAGCAAAATAGAAAGGAAGAACAGGAAGCCAAACCTGACTTCCCTTCCTTTACAAATGAGAAAAATAATAATGAGCCCTCCACTATGTGCTTAGAGGAGGAAAAGACCAAAAAGAAAAAGAAGCGGAAAAAGAAAACACAGAACACTAAGGTGGAAACAGAGGAAAAACATGAGGCGTCCAATCTAAGAAAGGAAGAAGAAAAAAAATATGCCTCTACCACCTCCACCCAAGTGCAAGAGACAAACCAGAATTGTCCAAAGAAGCAAGAGACAAACAAGGGTTCCACTTTGTGCCAAAAGGCAGAAAAGCCCAGGAACAATAACTGGATCCCTGAACTCAATCTAACACAACAGCATAAAATGGAACTGAAGAGTAATGCCTGGCTGGATGATATTATAATTGATGCAGCTCAGAACCTGCTGCAAAAGCAGTTTGGTTGTGAGGGGCTTCAGTCCTGCATCTTTTCTCAGCTGGAATTTAGTCCTGTATATGGACCTTCTGTACAGATACATTATGATAGCCAGAGACACCACTGGTTAACAAGCTGCTTTAAAGCAAAGCAAGTAGAGATTGCGGACAGTTTAAAAACACGAGTACTGCCCCAAAATATGAAGCAACAGATACAGTATTGTTATCGGGAACTGGTGAAAGATCCAGCAAGTACAATAAAAGTACTTGATGTTGATCAACAACCAAACGGATATGACTGTGGTGTTTATGCGATTGCCAACGCATACGAGTTCCTGTCCAATGGAAACCCCATGTGCAAGTACAATCACAGAGAAATGAGAAGCCACCTCATTCGTTGTTTAGAGAGTGGCGAGATTTCTGCATTTCCTAAACGTTCATGAAAGCCAGAAGCAAGATTGAATACAAGTAATTCCATGGGAAGGCCAGCCAATCAATATATTCAATAAAGGCTGGTGCAAACACTAACTGGCGAAACGGCAGTAGAATCAACTTCAAGGATGATCCACTGATGATTCCTCAGTGTAGGAATCAGGATGTATATTACTAATATAATAATAAATATATAACACATTACAAATCCTTGTCTTTTTTTTGATTATTCCTACTGTATATGGTAGTGGTCAGAGTGTAACCAAAGTGGGAGCCAAACACTTGGTTTTGAGGTGAGAGTGCTCTCTGTACTTTTGCTCTTGTTGCAAGTTTGCTTGTGCATCCAACAATATACACATTGTCCCTGATGCCGTTTGCACTTGCATAAGCTCCAGACAGTACTTGAAGTGCTGGCAATGGGCAAATAAAAAAAACCTTCTGACTCAAATGGAGTTCACTGACCCCGGAAGCCAAAAAACTATTGCTCTTTGCTATTAAGACCCTCATCTATTCATATTCCCCTCTCTTGTTCAAATGACTGCCTGGTTGCTAAAGTCATTTCCACCTTAGCAAACAGATAGCTGCTAAAATGCCAAATTGGATAGTTGCTAAACAAAAATAGAAATCATAAAAAACACACAAATAATAAAAACTGAAGACCAATTGAAAAATTGTCTCAGAATAGCAATCTCTATCACCTGCTGCATTGTGGGTAAAAATATGGTTAGTGCAGATGAAATTTACATAGTTATATAGTTAAGTTGTGTTGAAAAAAGACTAAAGTCCATCAAGTTTAACCTTTCCAAGCAAACCCAGCGCACACACATAGACCCATACTGACCTATCTATCCACTCACATACAGACCCATACTGACCTATCTATCCACTCACATACAGACCCATACTGACCTATATATACACTCACATACAGACCCATACTGACCTATCTATCCACTCACATACAGACCCATACTGACCTATCTATCCACTCACATACAGACCCATACTGATCTATCTATCCACTCACATACAGACCCATACTGACCTATCTATCCACTCACATACAGACCCATACTGACCTATCTATACACTCACATACAGACCCATACTGACCTATCTATACACTCACATACAGACCCATACTGACCTATCTATACACTCACATACAGACCCATACTGACCTATCTATCAACTCACATACTGACCCATACTGATCTATCTATCCACTCAAATACAGACCCATACTGACCTATCTATCCACTCACATACAGACCCATACTGACCTATCTATCCACTCACATACAGACCCATACTGACCTATCTATACACTCACATACAGACCCATACTGACCTATCTATACACTCACATACAGACCCATACTGACCTATCTATACATTCACATACTGACCCATACAGATCTATCTATCCACTCACATACAGACCCATACTGACCTATCTATACACTCACATACAGACCCATACTGACCTATCTATACACTCACATACAGACCCATACTGACCTATCTATACACTCACATACAGACCCATAATGACCTATCTATACATTCACATACAGACCTATACTGACCTATCTATCCACTCACATACAGACCCATACTGACATATCTATAAACTCACATACAGACCCATACTGACCTATAGATACACTCCATACACAAAACATATATACCAACATTAATACTAACTGTAGATATTAGTATCACAATAGCCTTGGGTACTATGCTTGTTCAAGAACTCATCCAGGCCCCTCTTATAGGCATTAACAGAATCTGCCATCACAACATCACTAGGAAGGGATTTCCCCAACCTCACTGCCCTCACTGTGAAAAACCCCCTACGCTGCTTCAAATGAAAGTTCCTCTAATCCGCGCAGATCTGGTGCGCAGATCATTTTTATAATAAAAAGAACCCCCCCCCCCCCATCTGCCTATATTCCACTCTAATGTACTTGTACAGAGTAATCATGTCCACTCGCAAGCGCCTTTTTTCCAGAGAAAACAACCCCAACCCTGACAGTCTAACCTCATAGTTTCAATCTTCCATCCCCTTTACCAGTTTAGTTGCAGACTCTGCACTCTCTCCAGCTCATTAATATCCTTCTTAAGGACTGGAGCCCAAAACTGCACTGCATACTCAAGGTGAGGCCTTACCAGGGACCTATAAAGAGGCAAAATTATGTTTTCATCCCTTGAGTCAATGCCCTTTTTTATACAAGACAGCACTTTATTTGCTTTAGTAGCAACAGAATGACACTGCCTGGAATTAGACAACTTGTTATCTACAAAAATCCCCAGATCCTTCTCAATTAAGGTTCCCCACAATACACTACAATTTAGTGCATTTATATTATTTCTTTCCCAATAATTTTTTTCCTGGGCTAGTGCCCCTGTTAAGAAAAAGATAAAAAAACCAGGTAAAAAAAAAAAATATATTGTGCAAGTCTGTGCTGCCATCTTACTTATCTATCCCAAGAGATCCTCGCGCACACCTAAACGTTGAGATCCGCTCGCTATCTTCACCTGATATCCCCACCTACGGCCAATTTTAGGCCAGATATCGGTCGGGCAGGCCCCTCGTTTCTGCCCCTCCAAGGGACCGATATCAGCAGCTACTATCGGTCCGTGTATGGGGACCTTAACTCTCAAATGCTTTGGTCAATTATTGGCTATGGAATGAAGTGTTTCATTCACCCTATGGGATACAGAATTCCCCACCCAGGAACAACCAATTAATAAACACTTAATTATTTGCTGAGGAATAGACTTGAATCTCTGGTTCCATATGGGACTTACTATAGCTCTGATGAAGAAATCCCCATTCCTCCACAGCAATACAGGACCAAATCAAATGCTCTAAGAGTATATAAAATCTATATCCGTATAAACCACACTTAGGGACATCATAAACTATAAATAATGCTTAGTGATGTTCCTACACAGCTCACTGAATAGTGTATTTGTGTAAGAAATAATGTGCCCTTACTTTCAATTATGAGGATATGAGAGGTCACCAAAACATTCTACAACTTCAGCCTGTTGAAATTGTTTGGCCTGGTGATTTCTAATATCCTTATTTTAGGGGGTACATTATTCCCTATATGTACATATGTTCCAGGGTTGGACTGGCCCCCCAGTGTACTGGGAGAAAACCCTGAGGGCCCCTGTCCTTTTGGGCTATACTGGCTCGAGCACACTGGCAGGCTCCGTGGTGCATTGCTAGGGGACCAGGACACATTGAGTGATACTTATCTACGCTGGAGCCGATATTTATGGGGATCAGTGGGCCCTTAACCCCCAGTCTGATACTGGAAGTCCACTTTAATACCACAGAGCTCCCTGCTTAGCCAGTCTCTAACAGGTGAATAAGGTCCCCACAGACTCCTTTTAATCTTTGAGGGGGGCCTTTGAGCCTGAAAAGTTTAATAAACATACACCCTTGTGGCAATATGAATTGAATACAAACTGCTTTCTGGCCACTAAGATTCCTGCACAAACAACCGAGCAAGGCTATTAATGGCACACTGCAAGGGGAATAGGAGAGGGCATATTAATCAGAGTGTGTCCCCTTTAATAAACATTCCCCTCAAAAATCCTGTCTTAGTGTATAAAGAGCCAGGGTGTTGCCCTGTGGCAAACAGTGGAAAACTCAATACTTACATAAATTTGCCCCAAATTGTTAGATTTTTAACTATAACATAAAAAAACACATGCAAAAAAATATAAAACAGCAGTAAAATATGAATTTCTGCCCTGCTGAGTGTAAATGACCCCCATAGCCAGAAGCCTACTTGTAAGATTTGCAAAACTTCTGCTGTTGTGGCTCCATCTGCTGACAAATTGCCCTAAGTGCAGGTCTTTGGTAGAAAACCCACACAGTTAAAAGAAAGGTGTGAAGGTGGGGAAATCCTCCCAAATTCTTTAATTATCTACCCTTTATAATAACAATGTATCTACTAAATAATATTGTCCTTTAAAACTCCTAATATTACTAGGGTATTCAGTAACACAGCTGTCCTTATAGTGAGGGAACCCCCCTATGCTGATGGTGACACCTTCTTTCCCCTGAATATATGTTTCCTCTGCACATCAACCCTCTGGGAACTGAATCTGGGAGATATTTCACCCTCACCCATTGCACATCACCATTCAAGCCCCTTGCTTTAATCCTGCCAGGGGTGCAAAATATAAGCGATCCCCTAAAATTGCAGGATGGTTGACAGGTCTGTTTGTGTTCAGGCCAAAAGCTCCCTCTAAGTGATGTTTGTTACTTATGTCATCTATAATGCTCAATATTAGTGGTATAAATCATGCACATTATTATGCTATCGCTGTATCCTGCATTCAGTAATTCTGTATGGGGTAAAACTATTTATAAGCAGTTATGATTATTCTTCTGTTGCAGAAGAACAATTATTCTTCTATTCTGCTTTTCATGCATCCTTTTATTATCAATGTAAACATGGGACAGTAGTAAATGAGTTTGCTCAATCTAATATGATATATAAATCACTATCCAGCATTTAAATCTATATCTTTATTTACATAGTGCATGTGCCCATACATTTATTTTCCAGGGTGGCATGAGCCAGTTGCCTTATCCCAATGCTTGCTAATATATACTACACTAAATCATTTTCAAACAATGACTTGGTATGCCCTAATGGCAGGACTGGGCTGCACCCCCTGGTGCTGTTCTCTGCAGCAGGATTTTCAATTTCGGTGCTACTTGAGTCCTCCAGGGTTGTAAATGACCCCTTTAATCTTAAGGAGCAGTGTTGCATTTCCAATGTGCTGCCTCTGGGGATCAGCCCGGCACTGACACTAAAGCAGAAATAAAATTGGAAATTAAATCATTACAAGAGGAAGATGCACTATAAACAGCAAGGGCCCAACGCTGCTGGCTGCTTTTACATAGGGTCTTTCTGCACTCTATGGACCAGCATGCAGGGGGCACAAGGCTCTACTGATCTCCCATTATTATCTTGTGCAGTAGGGGCTACTCCTGTAATGCCCTCTCTGTTGCTTGCCCTGACTCTTTGTTGTGCTTTGTTACCCACATGCAGTCACTCCCAGGAAAGTCAGAAAGGGCAAATAAATTACAATATAAGGCAGAGATTGAGTTTTAGAGCTGCCGCCTTTCATACTTGGAAAGGGTAAGAAACCTTAAGGATTGACAAGGCTGAAACAGCAATCCTCTCTGCAATCCAGCAATAATCCAAGAACTATAGGAGACTCCTAAACAATGATTATTGCAAATTCACAAGTTTGTGTGTCTAACTATATGAAGCGACAAACCACACCAAAAGACAAATAACCGTGATTGTAACAAGTATAAATCATATGAGCAATAAGCATGTTGGCACAATCATACTGATACACATGTGAATATAATCTTTAATGTATTGCCATTAATTAAACCTGTCCCTAATATTGGCCCGATTTTATATAAATTTGCTGGGTTTACAATGTCAATAAATATAAGTATCTGTCGTGGCCTTAGTGAAATGACTTGAGACAAACTTGTCCTGAAAGTTAGAAGCCCGGCCTTTATAAGGTCATGAAACTCATATTCTACAATAGGGGAAACATTATTATGTTGGGTTGAAAAACCCACCGACTGTTCTTCCACTTCAGGTTATTCTTCTTCTTCTTCTTAGCGCCCCCCATTTTCTAAACGCTCCTCCTCCTACAGTTTTAGGGGTACAGCACCCAAATTCTACACATTTCTTTGCCCTATAGCGGAGCAGGTTGCTTGTGCTTTTCTAAGTGATCCCGCCCCTGTCTTTCTGTGGCTCCACTTTTCAAAATGCTGCCACACTTACAGCTTTGAAGCTACACCCCCCAAACTTGAATAACATAATCATGGAGTCACCCCGAATGAAACAGCGACATTTGTTGGATGACCCAAAGTGGGAGGGGCCAAAAACAGCCAATCAAATTTAACCTATTTACTTAAATAGGGAAATTGAAACTGGAGCTTTAATTTTTATTTGCCCCATTTT
Organism: Xenopus tropicalis; assembly: GCF_000004195.4. Classification (NCBI taxonomy): domain Eukaryota; kingdom Metazoa; phylum Chordata; class Amphibia; order Anura; family Pipidae; genus Xenopus; species Xenopus tropicalis. The sequence goes on along the minus strand of NC_030684.2, from coordinate 26,354,334 downwards.
CTTGTCTATGTACCTACAGCACAGCAGCACCAGAACTCATTTAATAATATTCATACATTTGTACCCCAGCAGCCGCCCCATCCATCCCTTCAGCAGAGATTATCCCTTGATAATTATCAACAAACATTATATATATAACATGCTTTCTGCAGACTTGTGAACTAACATGGCGTGCATGTATCTCAAAGCGCTGGGCATGTGGCGCAACTGGAAACTGACACCACCTCACCCGGTGCTGTGAGAGAACTGTGCGCCGTTCTAGCACTTTTCTATTATCTGCACTGAACGGCAGGAATAATATCCTCGAAAGGGAAGGATTTCAAATGGGTAAATATGTCTTTGTATGGCAAAGCACCAAACAGCAAAGCTAAGCTAAATGTAGCAATTTTGATGTAAATTCTGATATTTGTCACAAAACATTGTAAATATGAACGCCAGGGGCCTACTGAACAGTTTGCTGCCCAATATGCCTAGATTTACCAAACTATGTGGCGTATAGAGGCACCCAAATGAAAATAGTGCAGACGAATTTTCAGGTCTGACGCTCTGGCCACTGCAATATAAGCTCCCGGTATGTGTATTATGTGCCATAAGACCCCCTAACAGTACAAAGACCCTAGAAAACCATGTATTTTCTGAAAGTACACATTCTGACGTAAATAAAAATGGGTAAATACATCTTTCTACAGCAGTGTTTTTCAACCTTTTTTGGGCAAAGGCACACTTGTTTCATGAAAAAAATCACGAGGCACACTGTGCCCAGCAGCAGTGCCCCCCTAGTACATTGGTGCCAAGAGCAGTGCCCCCCTAGTACATTGGTGCCCAGCAGCAGTGCCCCCCAGTACATTGGTGCCAAGAGCCAGCCCCCCTAGTACATTGGTGCCCAGCAGCAGTGCCCCCATAAGTCAGTGTGCCCTGTGGCCCCCCCTAATACATTGGTGCCCAGCAGCATTTTACTTCTGCTCTTCGGCGGCTTCAGCAGCATCTTCCCCTCACGCGCGCCGCCTCTGCACTTCTGCCTATACGCGACCGCACACAGGCCCTTTTATAACGTTGCGCCCCGTGCGTACTGACGTCACCCGTACACATGGGGCGCAATCAATGACAGGGCCCGGATTTTATTAAAGGGGAAAGTAAAAATTGCGGCCCTGCCTACGGCACACCAGGCAACATCTCGCGGCATACTAGTGTGCCGCGGATCAGCGGTTGAAAAACGCTGTTCTACAGCAAACTACCAAACTAAAAAGCTAAGCTAAACATAAGGGTTTTTATGAACTTTCTGAAAATCGCCACAAAGCTTGAATTTTACCCCATTATGTACCCCACATTTAGTAGCGTAACAACGTAAAACTCTCTAAATATGAATGCCAGGGGCCTACTGAACACTTTGATGCCCGATATGCCCAGATTTACCAAACTATGTGGTATAAGATACACGCAAATCGATATATAGCCGAAAAATTTTCCATGGGCAAAGACACAGAACACAGTAACACAGAACAATGCAAAAAGCAATAAAATTGCTCAAATCCCTGAAAAACACTAAACTCTGTTTTTTTTTCGCCTAGTGTACTCTGCAGTCAGAATCACAGTTTGAGTATTTTGGCTTGGGCAAATTAGTTATACAGGTATGGGACATGTTATCCAGAATGCTCGGGACCTGGGGTTTTCCGGATAGGGATCTTTCTGTAATTTGGATCTCCATAACTTAAGTCTGCCAAAAAATTATTGCCTCCAATAAGGATTAATTATATCTTAGTTGGGATCAAGTACAAGGTACTGTTCTATTATTATAGAGAAAAGGGATATCATTGTTAAAAGTTACAATTATTATAATGGAGTCTATGGGAGATGCCCTTTCTGTAATTCGGAACTTTCTAGATAAGAGATTCCATACCTGTACGGACAAAACAACACCTATGCAGAACTGAAAATGCAATAAAATGAATACAAATGCACCAAAATAACAGAAAATGTAATAAAAGCACCGAAATACGGTGCAGATGGAAAATACGCTATAAGCAATGGCAATAAAAAAAAGTTCAACCAAAAAAAAATAATGATGCCATAAAAAATTAAATTGTGTGCATGGGTACACTCGCCAACATGCGCGTTGTGTGTGTGCACAAAGGGACAGGGAGAAAAAACAATATTTGGCCTTTGGACAGCACTGCATTTATATAGAGCCAGTGACTCTTTAGTGGAAATGGAAATGGGCTCAAAAATACTTCCAAAAAGCATTGTCTGGGAAGACAGTTCCTCGTTTATCCACTAATGTAAATGAAAACGCTCCCATGCAATAAAGAAACTGTTTATAAACATGATCCAGAAACACTGCCACCTTCTCTGGGCCCGAGCTCATTTAAGATGGACTGAGGCAAAGTAGGAAACTGTCCTGTGGTCTGACCAATCAAAATCTGAGGAGAACGACAATCTATTTTGTTATCAGCACACAATACAAATGGCAGCTTCCATGATGGTATGGGGCACATCTGGGAAGGTGCTATTAATGCTGGACCATATATACAGGTATTGGCGCAACACCTGCTGCCATTCAAATGACACCTTTCTCAGGGAAGGCCGTGCCTATTTAAACAAGACTATGCAAAACCACATTCTGCATATTACACTAGCATGGCTCCATAGTGAAAGAGTCTGTCCCCCATTTGGTGAATTATGAAACAAAACATGACAACCGAGACCCCGAACTGCAGAGCAGCTGAAAGAATGGGACCACTTTTCACTTTCAAAACTTCAGAAATCAGTTGCCCAACGGTTGTTAAAAGAAGAGCTGGTGCAACCCAGTGGGAAATATGCCCCGTGCCCAACCTTTTTCAAAAGTGTTGCCAGCATCAAATTCAAAACTAACATATATTTTCCGTAAAGCAACAAAATCTTTTAGTTTTAACATTTGATATGTTGTTCAGAGTGTTCCCAACAAAATACATTTATTAAGGAGAGGCTAAAGTTTTGGCTACATCCCCGGCCTCTCTAGTGGGATGGAGGGTTTATAAAAATCAGCCACAGCCACATAGCTGTTGTGTTGATATTTTTACTACTATTCACTACAATATATATATATGTTGATTTAGCAAATCTGTAAACACAAATGCATAATATTTACATAATCATCACTACATATTGTACATATATGTACATTTATTTGTATAATGGAATTTAAGACAATTTAAAAATATCTTGCTACTCTAATGAGATGTCAGTTCTTTTAGGGGTAAACAATTTGCACAGTGTTGTGTCATGTAACACAGAAATGATGACATCACAATGCCCAAGAAGGGTTAATAAACCTCACAGCTGCATGTGTATCAGTCTGGCAGAGGTGAGTGGATTTTAGAAAAGTTTAAAATGTATTTTTCTTGTTAGTTAATATGATTTATACGATAATTTTGCAGAACTATAAATGGAAATCGTATAATTGTGGAAATAAAGAATTGAAACCTTTCCTTGATACTATAATGTGACATGATTATACATCAATCTCTTTTTAATGTTTCAATTATCACATTTGTTTGTGTATATATATATTTATACTCTGTTGCACATTAGAAACCAATATGTGCATCACAATACTATGACAACACATTAGTCCTTATAGAGGTTACACACACTTTGCGCCCAACTGTTTAGTCTCATGACATGACATTATGACATCACAATGCCCAGGAAGGGTTGCTAACCATCCCAGCTGCATGTGTATCAGTCTGCATTAAGACACAGCGACTGGCAGAGGTGAGTGGACTTTTAATGGAAAACTTCCATTAAAAGTATTTTTGCTTTATTGATTAGTAAGTTTGTTTTACAAATCAATTTAGCTAAACCTCTATATACTGGGAGAGTTGAGCAACAGTTGTAGGAAAGTTTTACTCCAGAACTGATTATCTTATATATTACTCATTACAAACCAGGCTATTTATTTCTAAATACAGTTTTATAGTTTTATAAACTACACAAGATCTATACTAAGATCATTGGGCCATAAACTTAAACAGTTTAAGAAATGTGAAAAAATGTGTAACTTCCATATCAAGCAACAACAGTGCAAAGCAGGAATAGAAAGGATTGTAGGGTTTATACTTAGGGCAAATTCCACTGCTTCCCAATAAACTGAATAACTAATTAGCACATTCATTAATTCAACTATTTGCTTATTATAATAGAGTAGCATTAGCTGTTTCAATTGGGATCTGTTTTCTGAATTATTGGACTTTCAAGCAGTCCAATAATTGGTCATTGGGCTTGTGGAAAAATTCACGTAACTGTGGGCCGGAGCTGCTTTTCACTAAAAAGTACCCCAGCACAGGGATTTACTCTTCTATCCAGGGTCTATCTGCTCACATCCCCGATCCTCTGCACTGTCCTATATAGAGCGCATGTACAGTAAAGTATAAATCTAAAGTGCATACAACAGTATATGATCCCAAAAACCCTACTCAGTTATAAACATTTTGCAAGCAGTTTTGACATTCTATTTGAATTTAGTGAATGGCACAGATGAGAAGAGGGATGTAAATATGACTGTTTATCATTAATACGCTGATAATATTTGATGTTGTTGGTACATAGGGATGTGGCAAACTTTTGTGCATAGTTGTTATTGCTACATTACACTAACAAGGTAGCTTTTTGTAGATCTTTCTTTCATAATAATAATATAAATTATATTTATGATCATTTTTATTTCTCCCTTTAGGTTAAGGGTAAACCATGGCCTCTGCTGGAAACTTTTCTTTTATAAAACTTATTCCTTATACTTTAAACAAATTATTGAACAGAACAAAAAAGAAAGATGAAAAGAAGATACAAAAACATTGTGGCTGTTTTTCTGCTTTAAATAGACTAATAGGAAAGAAGAAAAAGAGCAGCAGTGCTGAATCTGAATATGTGCCACAACCTTGTATGTGTGAAGAAGAGGTCAAGTATACCTCAACCACTTCCATACAAGAAGAGGAGAAAATTGAGGCCTTACTTCCTTGCCAAACAGAGCAAGAAATAGGCAATGATTCCCTCTGTATTCAAGAAGAGGAGAAAATTGAGGCCCCCATTCCTTGCCAAGAAGAGCAAGAAATATGCGATAACTCCATCTGTGTACAAGAAGAGGAGAAAATGGAGGCCCCTATTCCTTGCCAATCAGAGCAAGAAATAGGCAATAATTCCACCTGTATACATGAAGAGAAAATTGAGACATCCATTCCTTGCCAAGCAGAGCAAGTAATCAGCAATGACTCTATCTGTGTAAAGGAGGAACAGAAATGTGATCCCTCCAAAAAGGTGGCAAAGAAACGTAAGAAAAAGAAAAAACAGACAAAAATGGTTGAACCAGAAAAAAATACACAACCGTGCTCCAATGAAGAAGAGGGAAACAAAATCTCAACTGAGTGCACAGTAAAAGAAGAAACAAATGAGGTATCCCCTTCATTCGAAGCAGAGCAAAATAGAAAGGAAGAACAGGAAGCCAAACCTGACTTCCCTTCCTTTACAAATGAGAAAAATAATAATGAGCCCTCCACTATGTGCTTAGAGGAGGAAAAGACCAAAAAGAAAAAGAAGCGGAAAAAGAAAACACAGAACACTAAGGTGGAAACAGAGGAAAAACATGAGGCGTCCAATCTAAGAAAGGAAGAAGAGAAAAAATATGCCTCTACCACCTCCACCCAAGTGCAAGAGACAAACCAGAATTGTCCAAAGAAGCAAGAGACAAACAAGGGTTCCACTTTGTGCCAAAAGGCAGAAAAGCCCAGGAACAATAACTGGATCCCTGAACTCAATCTAACACAACAGCATAAAATGGAACTGAGGAGTAATGCCTGGCTGGATGATATTATAATTGATGCAGCTCAGAACCTGCTGCAAAAGCAGTTTGGTTGTGAGGGGCTTCAGTCCTGCATCTTTTCTCAGCTGGAATTTAGTCCTGTATATGGACCTTCTGTACAGATACATTATGATAGCCAGAGACACCACTGGTTAACAAGCTGCTTTAAAGCAAAGCAAGTAGAGATTGCGGACAGTTTAAAAACACGAGTACTGCCCCAAAATATGAAGCAACAGATACAGTATTGTTATCGGGAACTGGTGAAAGATCCAGCAAGTACAATAAAAGTACTTGATGTTGATCAACAACCAAACGGATATGACTGTGGTGTTTATGCGATTGCCAACGCATACGAGTTCCTGTCCAATGGAAACCCCATGTGCAAGTACAATAACAAAGAAATGAGAAGCCACCTCATTCGTTGTTTAGAGAGTGGCGAGATTTCTGCATTTCCTAAACGTTCATGAATGCCAGAAGCAAGATTGAATAAAAGTCATTCCATGGGAAGGCGGCCAATCAATATATTCAATAAAGGCTGGTGCAAACACTAACTGGCGAAACGGCAGTAGAATCAACTTCAAGGATGATCCACTGATGATTCCTCAGTGTAGGAATCAGGATGTATATTACTTATATAATAATAAATATATAACACATTAAAAATCCTTGTCTTTTTTTTGATTATTCCTACTGTATATGGTAGTGGTCAGAGTGTAACCAAAGTGGGCGCCAAACACTTGGTATTGAGGTGAGAGTGCTCTCTGTACTTTTGCTCTTGTTGCAAGTTTGCTTGTGCATCCAACAATATACACATTGTCCCTGATGCCGTTTGCACTTGCATAAGCTCCAGACAGTACTTGGAGCTGGCAATGGGCAAATAAAAAAAACCTTCTGACTCAAATGGAGGTCACTGACCCCGGAAGCCAAAAAACTATTGCTCTTTGCTATTAAGACCCTCATCTATTTATATTCCCCTCTCTTGTTCAAATGACTGCCTGGTTGCTAAAGTCATTTCCACCTTAGCAAACAGATAGCTGCTGAAATGCCAAATTGGATAGTTGCTAAACAAAAATGGAAATCATAAAAAAAACACAAATAATAAAAACTGAAGACCAATTGAAAAATTGTCTCAAAATAGCAATCTCTATCACCTGCTGCATTGTGGGTAAAAATATGGTTAGTGAAGATGAAATTTACATAGTTATATAGTTAAGTTGTGTTGAAAAAAGACTAAAGTAAATCAAGTTTAACCTTTCCAAGCAAACCCAGCACACACACATAGACCCATACTGACCTATCTATCCACTCACATACAGACCCATACTGACCTATCTATACACTCACATACAGACCCATACAGACCTATCTATACACTCACATACAGACCCACACTGACCTATCTATACACTCACATACAGACCCATACTGACCTATCTATCCACTCACATACAGACCCATACTGACCTATATATCCACTCACATACAGACCCATACTGACCTATCTATCCACTCACATACAGACCCATACTGACCTATCTATACACTCACATACAGACCCATACTGACCTATCCACTCACATACAGACCCATACTGACCTATCTATCCACTCACATACAGACCCATACTGACCTATATATCCACTAACATACAGACCCATACTGACCTATCTATCCACTCACATACAGACCCATACTGACCTATATATCCACTCACATACAGACCCATACTGACCTATCTATCCACTCACATACAGACCCATACTGACCTATCTATCCACTCACATACAGACCCGTACTGACCTATCTATCCACTCACATACAGACCCATACTGACCTATCTATCCACTCACATACAGACCCATACTGACCTATCTATCCACTCACATACAGACCCATACTGACCTATCTATAAACTCACATACAGACCCATACTGACCTATCTATAAACTCACATACAGACCCATACTGACCTATCTATAAACTCACATACAGACCAATACTGACCTATAGATACACTCCATACACAAACCATATATACCAACATTAATACTAACTGTAGATATTAGTATCACAATAGCCTTGGGTACTATGCTTGTTCAAGAACTCATCCAGGCCCCTCTTATAGGCATTAACAGAATCTGCCATCACAACATCACTAGGAAGGGATTTCCCCAACCTCACTGCCCTCACTGTGAAAAACCCCCTACTCTGCTTCAAATGAAAGTTCCTCTAATCCAAAGGGGGGGCCTATATTATGTTTTATTATAATTTTTATAATAAAAAGAACCCCCCCATCTGCCTATATTCCCCTCTAATGTACTTGTACAGAGTAATCATGTCCACTCGCAAGCGCCTTTTTTCCAGAGAAAACAACCCCAACCCTGACAGTCTAACTTCATAGTTTAAATCTTCCATCCCCTTTACCAGTTTAGTTGCAGACTCTGCACTCTCTCCAGCTCATTAATATCCTTCTTAAGGACTGGAGCCCAAAACTGCACTGCATACTCAAGGTGAGGCCTTACCAGGGACCTATAACAAGCAAAATTATGTTTTCATCCCTTGAGTCAATGCCCTTTTTTATACAAGACAGCACTTTATTTGCTTTAGTAGAAACAGAATTACACTGCCTGGAATTAGACAACTTGTTATCTACAAAAATCCCCAGATCCTTCTCAATTAAAGTTCCCCACAATACACTACAATTTAGTGCATTTATATTATTTCTTTCCCAATAATTTTTTTCCTGGGCTAGTGCCCCTGTTAAGAAACAGAATGCATGGGACCAGGTAAAAAAAAAAAAAAAAATTGTGCAAGTCTGTGCTGCCATCTTACTTATCTATCCCAAGAGATCCTCGCGCACACCTAAACGTTGAGATCCGCTCGCTATCTTCACCTGATATCCCCACCTACGGCCAATTTTAGGCCAGATATCGGTCGGGCAGGCCCCTCGTTTCTGCCCCTCCAAGGGACCGATATCAGCAGCTACTATTGGCCCGTGTATGGGGACCTTAACTCTCAAATGCTTTGGTCAATTATTGGCTATGGAATGAAGTGTTTCATTCACCCTATGGGATACAGAATTCCCCACCCAGGAACAACCAATTAATAAACACTTAATTATTTGCTGAGGAATAGACTTGAATCTCTGGTTCCATATGGGACTTACTATAGCTCTGATGAAGAAATCCCCATTCCTCCACAGCAATACAGGACCAAATCAAATGAGTATATAAAATCTATATCCCTATAAACCACACTTAGGGACATCATAAACTATAAATAATGCTTAGTGATGTTCCTACACAGCTCACTGAATAGTGTATTTGTGTAAGAAATAATGTGCCCTTACATTAAATTATGAGGATATGAGAGGTCACCAAAACGTTCTACAACTTCAGCCTGTTCCTTGTTGTTGTGAATTGTTTGGCCTGGTGATTTCTAATATCCTTATTTTAGGGGGTACATTATTCCCTATATGTACATATGTTCCAGGGTTGGACTGGCCCCCCAGTGTACTGGGAGAAAACCCTGAGGGCCCCTGTCCTGTTGGGCTATACTGGCTCGAGCACACCGGCAGGCTCCGTGGTGCATTGCTAGGGGACCAGGACACATTGCGTGATACTTATCTACGCTGGAGCCGATATTTATGGGGATCAGTGGGCCCTTAACCCCCAGTCTGATACTGGAAGTCCACTTTAATACCACAGAGCTCCCTGCTTAGCCAGTCTCTAACAGGCGAATAAGGTCCCCACAGACTCCTTTTAATCTTTGAGGGGGGCCTTTGAGCCTGAAAAGTTTAATAAACATACACCCTTGTGGCAATGTGAATTGGATACAAACTGCTTTCTGGCCACTAAGATTCCTGCACAAACAACCAAGCAAGGCTATTAATGGCACACTGCAAGGGGAATAGGAGGGGGCATATTTATCAGAGAGTGTCCCCTTTAATAAACATTCCCCTCAAAAATCCTGTCTTAGTGTATAAAGAGCCAGGGTGTTGCCCTGTGGCAAACAGTGGAAAACTCAATACTTACATAAATTTGCCCCAAATTGTTAGATTTTTAACTATAACATAAAAAAACACATGCAAAAAATATAAAACAGCAGTAAAATATGTATTTCTGCCCTGCTGACTGTAAATGACCCCCATAGCCAGAAGCCTACTTGTAAGATTTGCACATTATTATGCTATCGCTGTATCCTGCATTCAGTAATTCTGTATGGGGTACAACTAACTATTTATAAGCAGTTACGATTATTCTTCTGTTGCAGAAGAACAATTATTCTTCTATTCTGCTTTTCATGCATACTTTTATTATCAATGTAAACATGGGAAAGTAGTAAATGAGTTTGCTCAATCTACTATATAAATCACTATCCAGCACTGATTTAAATCGATATCTTTATTTATATATTGCATGTGCCCATACATTTATTTTCCAGGGTGGCATGGGCCAGTTGCCTTATCCCAATGCTTGCTAATATATAGTACACTAAATCATTTTCAAACAATGACTTGGTATGGCCATTATTTTAAATGGTACATTAAATAATCATAAAAGGTAGTCCATCAAATAAGGCTCACTTACAATAAACCCACAAGGTGTGAAAAAAGGCAGTTTTTGCACTTTGCCCACTTTTTGGCCACAGTTTCAGAACAAAGAGACCTGTTCGGATAGGGGACTAGTTCGGGTGGGTGAGGCACACAGGCGCCCCCCCTACTGTCCCTACCTTGTGCGTCATTATGAGTTGGACGCTTAAAGAGGCAGGTGGCACCACCCTTTCCATCATCTGCCCTAATGGCAGGACTGGGCTCTTTGTTGTGCTTTGTTACCCACATGCAGTCACTCCCAGGAAAGTCAAAAAGGGCAAATAAATTACAATATAAGGCAGAGATTGAGTTTTAGAGCTGCCGCCATTCATACTTGGAAAGGGTAAGAAACCTTAAGGATTGACAAGGCTGAAACAGCAATCCTCTCTGCAATCCAGCAATAATCCAAGAACTATAGGAGACTCCTAAACAATGATTAATGATTATTGCAAATTCACAAGTTTGTGTGTCTAACTATATGAAGCGACCAACCACACCAAAAGAAAAATAACCGTGATTGTAACAAGTATAAATCATATGAGCAATAAGCATGTTGGCACAATCATACTGATACACATATGTGAATATAATCATTAATGTGGTGCCATTAATTAAACCTGTCCCTAATATTGGCCCGATTATATATAAATTTGCTGGGTTTACAATTTCAATAAATATAAGTATCTGTCGTGGCCTTAGTGAAATGACTTGAGACAAACTTGTCCTGAAAGTTAGAAGCCCGGCCTTTATAAGGTCATGAAACTCATATTCTACAATAGGGGAAACATTATTATGTTGGGTTGAAAAACCCACCGACTGTTCTTCCACTTCAGCTTATTCTTCCGCTTTTTCTTCTTCTTCTTCTTAGTGCCCCCCATTTTCTAAACGCTCCACCTCCTACAGTTTTAGGGGTACAACACCCAAACTCCCCACACTTCCTCGCACTATAGCAGAGCAGGTTGGTTGTGCTTTTCTAAGACATCCCACCCCCCCCGTCTTTTTATGGCGCTGCTCCGAACACCCCAATTTTCCCGTTGACTTTGACAGGGAAGGTTGTCAAACTGCTGCCAATCTTACAACTTTGAAGCTACACTCCTCAAACTTAAATAACATAATCATGGGGTCACCCCAAATGAAACATTTATTGGATGACCCAAAGTGGGAGGGGCCAACAACAGCCAATCAAATTTCACCCATTTTCTTGTCTATGTACCTACAGCACAGCAGCACCAGAACTCATTTAATAATATTCATACATTTGTACCCCAGCAGCCGCCCCATCCATCCCTTCAAGAGAGATTATCTCTCAATAATTATCAACAAAAATTATATTAATTGCTTTCTGCAGATTTGTGTGCTAGAATGGCGTGCATGTATCTCATAGCGCTGGGCATGTGGCGCAACTGGACACTGACACTTTGACGCTGTCCAATCGCTCGGCACACCCGGTGCTGTGAGAGAACTGTGCGCGGTTCTAGCACTTTTCTATTATCTACACTAGACAGCAAGAATAATATCCTCGGAAGGGAAGGATTTAAAATGGGAAAATATGTCTTTGTATGGCAAAGTACCAAACAGCAAAGCTAAGCTAAATGTAGCAATTTTGACACAAAACATTGTAAATATGAACGCCAGGGGCCAACTGAACAGTTTGGTGCCCAATATGTCTAGATTTACCAAACTATGTGGCGTATAGAGGCACCCAAATGAAAATAGTGCAGATGAATTTTCAGGTCTGACGCTCTGGCCACTGCAATATAAGTTCCCGGTATGTGTATTATGTGCCATAAGAAGGGCCACCATCAGAAATCACGGGGCCCCTCACAAGAAACTTTTCTGGGCCCCCCTCCCACCAGTACAAAGGAATCACAGCCAGCAGTGCCCCCTCAGTACATTGGTAGCCAGCAGTGCCCCCCCTAGTACATTGGTAGCCAGCAGTGCCCCCCTAGTACATTGGTAGCCAGCAGTGCCCCCCTAGTACATTGGTAGCCAGCAGTGCCCCCCTAGTACATTGGTAGCCAGCAGTGCCCCCCCTAGTACATTGGTAGCCAGCAGTGCTCCCCTAGTACATTGGTAGCCAGCAGTGCCCCCCTAGTACATTGGTAGCCAGCAGTGCCCCCCCTAGTACATTGGTAGCCAGCAGTGCCCCCCCTAGTACATTGGTAGCCAGCAGTGCCCCCCCTAGTACATTGGTAGCCAGCAGTGCCCCCCTAGTACATTGGTAGCCAGCAGTGCCACCCCTAGTACATTGGTAGCCAGCAGTGCCCCCTAGTACATTGGTAGCCAGCAGTGCCCCCCTAGTACATTGGTAGCCAGCAGTGCCCCCCCTAGTACATTGGTAGCCAGCAGTGCCCCCCCTAGTACATTGGTAGCCAGCAGTGCCCCCCCTAGTACATTGGTAGCCAGCAGTGCCCCCCCTAGTACATTGGTAGCCAGCAGTGCCCCCCCTAGTACATTGGTAGCCAGCAGTGCCCCCCCTAGTCCATGGGTAGCTAGCAGTGCCCCCCTAGTACATTGGTAGCCAGCAGTGCCCCCCTAGTACATTGGTAGCCAGTAGGGACCCCCTAGTACATTGGTAGCCAGCAGGGCCCCCCCAAGTACATTGGTAGCCAGCAGGGCCCCCCCTAGTACATTGGTAGCCAGCAGCCCCCCCCCAAGTACATTGGTAACCAGCAAGGCCCCCCACCCCAGTACATTGGTAGCCAGCAGGGCCCCCCACCCCAGTACATTGGTAGCCAGCAGGGCCCCCCACCCCAGTACATTGGTAGCCAGCACAGCACGGAACTGAACGGAACAGCACAGCACAGCCCAGCCCCCGGCGTCTTCAGCGGCAGCTTCGCGCTCCTCCGGCGAGGTAGTTCCTTGACGACGCCTCTGCACTTCTGAGTGCCGGCAGAAGACAGGCCCTTTTATAAGGTTGCGCCCCGTGCGTACTGACGTGCATGTATGCACGGGGCACGACCAATAGGATCACCCGCTGACAACCAATGACAGGGCCCGGAATTGATTTAAGGGGGCCCGAGCTATTAAGAAAACTTTTAGCTATTTTAGCACCGCCGGGCCCCCTTTTAAGGTTAAAATTGTCCGGGCCCGGGACAACTGTACCCCCTGTGCCCCCCTGATGGCGGTCCTGGCCATAAGACCCCCTAACAGTACAGAGACCCTAGAACACCATATATTTTCTGAAATTACACATTCTGACGTAAATAAAAATGGGTAAATACATCTTTTTACTGCAAACTACAAAACTACAAAGCTATGCTAAACATAAAGGTTTTTATGAAATTTCTGAAAATCGCCACAAAGCTTCAATTACACCCCATTATGTACAACACATTTGGTAACGTACCAACATAAAACTCTCTAAATATGAATGTCAGGGGCCTACAGAACAGTTTGATGCCCTATATGCACAGATTTACCAAACTATGTGGTGTAAGAGGCACCCAAATCAATATATAGCAGAAAAAAATTCCATGAGCAAAGACAAGTATTAAAGAACAATGCAAAAAGCAATAAAATAGCTAAAATCCTGTTGGATTTTCAGGGTTGCAGGGTGAGTTGCAGGGCATAGGTTTCTTAAACCCCCTGCGTGCACTCCCCTTTGCCAGTTCAATCAAACCTCTCACACAGCTAGTACCTTTGCAAACTTTCAGCATTACCTGGGAGCTGAGCTGTGAGTAGTCACAATAGTTTCAAAACGTTTGCCTAGCAGCTTTTGTGCTGCCAACGAGTTACAGACTTGTTACTCTGTGTGTTCTTACAATTGTTTCCCAGCCCAGCAGCTATCCTGCTGACAAGGAGTCAGACTTGCTACTCAAGGGGGATCCAGTAATAGTGTAACTTTTGCCTTATAACAAATCCCCAAAAAAACACTAAAATCAGTGGGTTTTTTGCCTAGTGTACTCTATAGTCAGAATTACAGTTTGAGTATTTTAGCTTGGGTAAATTAGTTATACAGGTATGGGACATGTTATCCAGAATGCTCGGGACCTTGGGTTTTCCGGATAAGGGATCTTTCCGTAATTTGGATCTCCACAACTTAAATCTGTTAAAAAATGATTGCCTCCAATAAGGATTAATTATATCTTAGTTGGGATCAAGTACAAGGTACTGTTTTATTATGACAGAGAAAAGGTAAATCATTTTTAAAAGTTAGAATTATTATAATGGAGTCTATAGGAAATGGCCTTTTTGTAATTCAGAACTTTCTGGATAACGGGTTTCTGGATAAGGGATCCCATACCCGTAGGGACAAAACAACGAACAACACCTATGCAGAACTGAAAATGCAATAAAATGGCTAAATAAAATGAATACAAATGCACCAAAATCACAGAAAATGTAATAAAAGCACAACAATAAAATACAAAATGTAGTGCGCAGTACAGATGGCGAATACGCTATAAGCAATGGCAATAAAAAAGAATTCAGCCAAAAAAAATAATGCTGCAATAAAAAATAAAATTGCGTGCGTGTGTACACTCGCCAACATGCGCGTTGTGTGCTTGCGCAAAGGGACAGAGCCGAAACCCAATATTAGACAGTGGTGATCTTTGGCCTTTGGGCAGCACTGCATTAAAATAGAGCCAGTGATTCTTTAGTGGAAATGGAAATGGGCTCAGAGATACTTCTAAAAAGCATTGTCTGGGAAGGCAATTCCTCGTTTATCCACAAATGTAAATGAAAACGCTCCCATGCAATAAAGAAATTGTTTATAAACATGATCCAGAAACACTGCCACCTTCTCTGGGCCCGAGCTCATTTAAGATGGACTGAGGCAAAGTAGGAAACTGTCCTGTGGTCTGACCAATCAAAATCTGAAGGAGGAGAAGGACCATCTGTTTTGTTTTCAGCACACAATACAAATGGCAGCTTCCATGATAGTATGGGGCACATCTGGGAAGGTGCTATTAATGCTGGACCATATATACAGGTATTGGCGCAACACCTGCTGCCATTAAAATGACATCTTTCTCAGGGAAGGCCGTGCCTACTTCAAAAAGACTATGCCAATCCACTTTCTGCATATTACACTAGCATGGCTCCAAATAGAAAGAGTCTGTCCCCCTTTGAAAACATTTGGTGAATTAGGGAAGAAAACATGACAACCGAGACCCCGAACTGCAGAGCAGCTGAAAGAATGGGACCACTTTTCACTTTCAAAACTTCAGAAATCAGTTGCCAAACGGTTGTTAAAAGAAGAGCTGGTGCAACCCAGTGGGAAATATGCCCCGTGCCCAACCTTTTTCAAAAGTGTTGCCAGCATCAAATTCAAAACTAACATATATTTTCCACAAAGCAACAAAATCTCTTAGTTTTAACATTTGATATAGTTACATAGTTACATAGTTACATAGGGTTGAAAAAAGACCATTGTCCATCAAGTTCAACCCATCCGAGTAAACCCAGCACACAACCTATACTAACCAATCTATACACTCACATACATAAACTATATATATACAACCAGTAATACTAACTGTAGATATTAGTATCACAATAGCCTTGGATATTCTGCTTGTTCAAAAACTCATCATGGCCCCTCTTAATATGTTGTTCAGAGTGTTCCCAACAAGATACATTTATTGAGGAGAGGCTAAAGTTTTGGCTACATCCCCGGCCTCTCTAGTGGGATGGAGGGTTTTTAAATATCAGCCACATAGCTGCATTGTAGGTACATTTTTTAAAAAAGCTATGTTGATATTTTGACTACTATTCACTACAATACAGGTATGGGACCTGTTATCCAGAATGCTCGGGACCTGGGGTTTTCTGGATAAGGGATCTTTCCGTAATTTGGATCTCCATAACTTAAGTCTGCTAAAATTCATTTAAATATTGAATAAACCCAATAGGATTGTTCTGCCTCCAGTAAGGATTAATTATACCTTAATTGGGATCAAGTACAAGGGACTGTTTTATTATTACAGAGAAAAAAGAAATCATTTTTAAAAATTGGAATTATTTGCTTATAATGGAGTCTATGGGAGATGGCCTTTCCGTAATTCGGAACTTTCTGGATAACGGGTTTCCGGATAAGGGATCCCTTAGCTGTATATATATATATATATATTGATTTAGCAAATCTGTATACACGATTGCATAATATTTACATAATCATCACTACATATTGTACATATATGTACATTTATTTGTATAATGGAATTTAAGACAATGTAAAAAATATCTTCTACTATTACTCTAATGAGATTCTTTTAGGGGTTGTAAACAATTTGCACAGTGTTGTGTCATGTAACACAGAAATGATGACATCACAATGCCCAAGAAGGGTTAATAAACCTCACAGCTGCATGTGTATCAGTCTGCATTAAGACACAGCGACTGGCAGAGGTGAGTGGATTTTAGAAAAGTTTCAAATGTATTTTTCTTGTTAGTTAATATGATTTATACAATAATATAGCAGAACTATAAATGGAAATCCTTGTATAATTGTGGCAATAAAAAATGTAAACCTTCCCTTGATACTATAATGTGACATGATTATACATCAATCTCTTTTTAATGTTTCGATTGTCACATTTGTGTGTATGTATATATATTTATACTTCGTTGCACATTGGAGGTTTAAATCATTCATCAAATTTGTCAAGTATCTTCATTAGAAACCAATATGTGCATGACAATACTATGACAACACATTAGTCCTTATAGAGGTTACACACACTTTGCGCCCAACTGTTTAGTCTCATGACATGACACTATGACATCACAATGCCCAGGAAGGGTTGCTAACCATCACAGCTGCATGTGTATCAGTCTGCATTAAGACACAGCGACTGGCAGAGGTGAGTGGATTTTAGAAAACTTCCATTAAAAATATTTTTGCTTTATTGATTAGTAAGTTTGTTTTACAAATCAATTTAGCTAAAGCTCTATATACTGGGAGAGTTGAGCAACAGTTGTAGGAAAGTTTTGCTCCAGAACTGATTATCTTATATATTACTCATTACAAACCAGGCTATTTATTTCTAAATAAAGTTTGATAGTTTTATAAACTACTAAGATAATTGGGCCATATCATATCAAGCAACAACTGTGCAAATCAGGAGTAGAAAGGATTGTAGGGTTTATACTTAGGGCAAATTCCACTGCTTCCCAATAAACAATAACTAATTAGCACATTCATTAATTCAACTATTTGCTTATTATAATAGAGTAGCATTAGCTGTTTCAATTGGGATCTGTTTTCTGAATTATTGGACTTTCAAGCAGTGCAATAATTAGTTATTGGGCCCCGCAGCAAGATCATTGGGCCCCTAAACATATGCAATTTAAGTAACTTGTGGAAAGACTTACGTAACCCTGGGCCGGAGCTCCTTTTCATTAAAAAGTACCCCAGCACAGGGATTTACCCTTCTATCCAGGGTCTATCTGCTCACATCCCCGATCCTCTGCACCGTCCTATATAGAGCGCATGTACAGTAAAGTATAAATCTAAAGTGCATACAACAGTATATGATCCCAAAAACCCCACTCAGTTATAAACATTTTGCAAGCAGTTTTGACATTCTATTTGAATTTAGTGAATGGCGCAGAGGAGAAGAGGGATGTAAATATGACTGTTTATCATTAATACGCTGATAATATTTGATGTTGTTGGTACATAGGGATGCGGCAAACTTTTGTGCATAGTTGTTATTGCTACATTACACTAACAAGGATGGGAATTGGTAGCTTTTTGTAGATCTTTCTTTCATAATAATAATATAAATATAAATTATATTTATGATCATTTTTATTTCTCCCTTTAGGTTTAGGGTAAACCATGGCCTCTGCTGGAAACTTTTCTTTTAAAAAATTTATTCCTTATACTTTTACCAAATTATTTACCAGAACAAAAAAGAAAGATGAAAAGAAGATACAAAAACATTGTGGCTGTTTTTCTGCTTTAAATAGACTAATAGGAAAGAAGAAAAAGAGCAGCAGTGCTGAATCTGAATATGTGCCACAACCTTGTATGTGTGAAGAAGAGGTCAAGTATACCTCAACCACTTCCATACAAGAAGAGGAGAAAATTGAGGCCTTACTTCCTTGCCAAACAGAGCAAGAAATAGGCAATGACTCCGCCTGTATACAAAAAGAGGAGAACATTGAGGATCCTATACCTTGCAAAACAGAGCAAGAAATAAGCAATGACTCCGTCTGTATACAAGAAGAGGAGAAAATTGAGGCCCCCATTCCTTGCCAAGAAGAGCAAGAAATATGCGATAACTCCATCTGTGTACAAGAAGAGGAGAAAATGGAGGCCCCTATTCCTTGCCAATCAGAGCAAGAAATAGGCAATAATTCCACCTGTATAAACGAAGAGCAAGTAATCAGCAATGACTCTATCTGTGTAAAGGAGGAACAGAAATGTGATCCCTCCAAAAAGGTGGCAAAGAAACGCAAGAAAAAGAAAAAACAGACCAAAATGGTTGAACCAGAAAAAAATACACAACCGTGCTCCAATGAAGAGAAAATCTCAACTGAGTGCACAGTAAAAGAAGAAACAAATGAGGTATCCCCTTCATTCGAAGCAGAGCAAAATAGAAAGGAAGAACAGGAAGCCAAACCTGACTTCCCTTCCTTTACAAATGAGAAAAATAATAATGAGCCCTCCACTATGTGCTTAGAGGAGGAAAAGACCAAAAAGAAAAAGAAGCGGAAAAAGAAAACACAGAACACTAAGGTGGAAACAGAGGAAAAACATGAGGCGTCCAATCTAAGAAAGGAAGAAGAGAAAAAATATGCCTCTACCACCTCCACCCAAGTGCAAGAGACAAACCAGAATTGTCCAAAGAAAAAAGAGACAAACAAGGGTTCCACTTTGTGCCAAAAGGCAGAAAAGCCCAGGAACAATAACTGGATCCCTGAACTCAATCTAACACAACAGCATAAAATGGAACTGAGGAGTAATGCCTGGCTGGATGATATTATAATTGATGCAGCTCAGAACCTGCTGCAAAAGCAGTTTGGTTGTGAGGGGCTTCAGTCCTGCATCTTTTCTCAGCTGGAATTTAGCCCTGTATATGGACCTTCTGTACAGATACATTATGATAGCCAGAGACACCACTGGTTAACAAGCTGCTTTAAAGCAAAGCAAGTAGAGATTGCGGACAGTTTAAAAACACGAGTACTGCCCCAAAATATGAAGCAACAGATACAGTATTGTTATCGGGAACTGGTGAAAGATCCTGCAAGTACAATAAAAGTACTTGATGTTGATCAACAACCAAACGGATATGACTGTGGTGTTTATGCGATTGCCAACGCATACGAGTTCCTGTCCAATGGAAACCCCATGTGCAAGTACAATAACAAAGAAATGAGAAGCCACCTCATTCGTTGTTTAGAGAGTGGCGAGATTTCTGCATTTCCTAAACGTTCATGAATGCCAGAAGCAAGATTGAATAAAAGTCATTCCATGGGAAGGCCAGCCAATCAATATATTCAATAAAGGCTGGTGCAAACACTAACTGGCGAAACGGCAGTAGAACCAACTTCAAGGATGATCCACTGATGATTCCTCAGTGTAGGATGTATATTACTAATATAATAATAAATATATAACACATTAAAAATCCTTGTCTTTTTTTTGATTATTCCTACTGTATATGGTAGTGGTCAGAGTGTAACCAAAGTGGGAGCCAAAAACTTGGTTTTGAGGTGAGAGCGCTCTCTGTACTTTTGCTCTTGTTGCAGGTTTGCTTGTGCATCCAACAATATACACATTGTCCCTGATGCCGTTTGCACTTGCATAAGCTCCAGACAGTACTTGAAGTGCTGGCAATGGGCAAATAAAAAAAACCTTCTGACTCAAATGGAGGTCACTGACCCCGGAAGCAAAAAAACTATTGCTCTTTGCTATTAAGACCCTCATCTATTTATATTCCCCTCTCTTGTTCAAATGACTTCCTGGTTGCTAAAGTCATTTACACCTTAGCAAACAGATAGCTGCTAAAATGCCAAATTGGATAGTTACTAAACAAAAATAGAAATCATAAAAAAAACACAAATGACCTATCTATCCACTCACATACAGACCCATACTGACCTATCTATCCACTCACCTACAGACCCATACTGACCTATCTATACACTCACATACAGACCCATACTGACCTATCTATCCACTCACATACAGACCCATACTGACCTATCTATACACTCACATACAGACCCATACTGACCTATCTATACACTCACATACAGACCCATACTGACCTATCTATCCACTCACATACAGACCCATACTGACCTATCTATACACTCACATACAGACCCATACTGACCTATCTATCCACTCACATACAGACCCATACTGACCTATCTATACACTCACATACAGACCCATACTGACCTATCTATACACTCACATACAGACCCATACTGACCTATCTATACACTCACATACAGACCCATACTGACCTATCTATCCACTCACATACAGACCCACACTGACCTATCTATCCACTCACATACAGACCCATACTGACCTATCTATACACTCACATACAGACCCATACTGACCTATCTATCCACTCACATACAGACCCACACTGACCTATCTATCCACTCACATACAGACCCATACTGACCTATCTATACACTCACATACAGACCCATACTGACCTATCTATACACTCACATACAGACCCATACTGACCTATCTATCCACTCACATACAGACCCATACTGACCTATCTATACACTCACATACAGACCCACACTGACCTATCTATCCACTCACATACAGACCCATACTGACCTATCTATCCACTCACATACAGACCCATACTGACCTATCTATCCACTCACATACAGACCCATACTGACCTATATATACACTCACATACAGACCCATACTGACCTATCTATACACTCACATACAGACCCATACAGACCTATCTATACACTCACATACAGACCCATACTGACCTATCTATCCACTCACATACAGACCCGTACTGACCTATCTATCCACTCACATACAGACCCATACTGACCTATCTATCCACTCACATACAGACCCATACTGACCTATCTATCCACTCACATACAGACCCATACTGTCCTATCTATCCACTCACATACAGACCCATACTGACCTATCTATCCACTCACATACAGACCCATACTGACCTATCTATAAACTCACATACAGACCAATACTGACCTATAGATACACTCCATACACAAAACATATATACCAACATTAATACTAACTGTAGATATTAGTATCACAATAGCCTTGGGTACTATGCTTGTTCAAGAACTCATCCAGGCCCCTCTTATAGGCATTAACAGAATCTGCCATCACAACATCACTAGGAAGGGATTTCCCCAACCTCACTGCCCTCACTGTGAAAAACCCCCTACGCTGCTTCAAATGAAAGTTCCTCTAATCCGCGCAGATCTGGTGCGCAGATCATTTTTATAATAAAAAGAACCCACCCCCCCCATCTGCCTATATTCCCCTCTAATGTACTTGTACAGAGTAATCATGTCCTCTCGCAAGCGCCTTTTTTCCAGAGAAAACAACCCCAACCCTGACAGTCTAACCTCATAGTTTCAATCTTCCATCCCCTTTACCAGTTTAGTTGCAGACTCTGCACTCTCTCCAGCTCATTAACATCCTTCTTAAGGACTGGAGCCCAAAACTGCACTGCATACTCAAGGTGAGGCCTTACCAGGGACCTATAACAGGCAAAATTATGTTTTCATCCCTTGAGTCAATGCCCTTTTTTATACAAGACAGCACTTTATTTGCTTTAGTAGCAACAGAATGACACCGCCTGGAATTAGACAACTTGTTATCTACAAAAATCCCCAGATCCTTCTCAATTAAGGTTCCCCCCAATACACTACAATTTATATTATTTCTTTCCCAATAATTTTTTTCCTGGGCTAGTGCCCCTGTTAAGAAAAAGATAAAAAAACCAGGTAAAAAAAAAATATATATATTGTGCAAGTCTGTGCTGCCATCTTACTTATCTATCCCAAGAGATCCTCGCGCACACCTAAACGTTGAGATCCGCTCGCTATCTTCACCTGATATCCCCACCTACGGCCAATTTTAGGCCAGATATCGGTCAGGCAGGCCCCTCGTTTCTGCCCCTCCAAGGGACCGATATCAGCAGCTACTATCGGTCCGTGTATGGGGACCTTAACTCTCAAATGCTTTGGTCAATTATTGGCTATCGAATGAAGTGTTTCATTCACCCTATGGGATACAGAATTCCCCACCCAGGAACAACCAATTAATAAACACTTAATTATTTGCTGAAGAATAGACTTAAATCTCTGGTTCCATATGGGACTTACTATAGCTCTGATGAAGAAATCCCCATTCCTCCACAGCAATACAGGACCAAATCAAATGCTCTAAGAGTATATAAAATCTATATCCGTATAAACCACACTTAGGGACATCATAAACTATAAATAATTCTTAGTGATGTTCCTACACAGCTCACTGAATAGTGTATTTGTGTAAGAAATAATGTGCCCTTACTTTCAATTATGAGGATATGAGAGGTCACCAAAACATTCTACAACTTCAGCCTGTTGAAATTGTTTGGCCTGGTGATTTCTAATATCCTTATTTTAGGGGGTACATTATTCCCTATATGTACATATGTTCCAGGGTTGGACTGGCCCCCCAGTGTACTGGGAGAAAACCCTGAGGGCCCCTGTCCTTTTGGGCTATACTGGCTCGAGCACACTGGCAGGCTCCGTGGTGCATTGCTAGGGGACCAGGACACATTGAGTGATACTTATCTACGCTGGAGCCGATATTTATGGGGATCAGTGGGCCCTTAACCCCCAGTCTGATACTGGAAGTCCACTTTAATACCACAGAGCTCCCTGCTTAGCCAGTCTCTAACAGGTGAATAAGGTCCCCACAGACTCCTTTTAATCTTTGAGGGGGGCCTTTGAGCCTGAAAAGTTTAATAAACATACACCCTTGTGGCAATGTGAATTGGATACAAACTGCTTTCTGGCCACTAAGATTCCTGCACAAACAACCAAGCAAGGCTATTAATGGCACACTGCAAGGGGAATAGGAGGGGGCATATTTATCAGAGAGTGTCCCCTTTAATAAACATTCCCCTCAAAAATGCTGTCTTAGTGTATAAAGAGCCAGGGTGTTGCCCTGTGGCAAACAGTGGAAAACTCAATACTTACATAAATTTGCCCCAAATTGTTAGATTTTTAACTATAACATAAAAAAACACATGCAAAAAAATATAAAACAGCAGTAAAATATGAATTTCTCCCCTGCTGAGTGTAAATGACCCCCATAGCCAGAAGCCAAATTGTAAGATTTGCAAAACTTCTGCTGTTGTCGCTCCATCTGCTGACAAATTGCCCAAGTGCAGGTCTTTGCTGGAAAACCCACACAGGAAAGGTGTGAAGGTGGGCTAATCCTCCCAAATTCTTTAATTATCTACCCTTTATAATAACAATGTATCTACTAAATAATATTGTCCTTTAAAACTCCTAATATTACTAGGGTATTCAGTAACACAGCTGTCCTTATAGTGAGGGAACCCCCCTATGCTGATGGTGACACCTTCTTTCCCCTGAATATATGTTTCCTCTGCACATCAACCCTCTGGGAACTGAATCTGGGAGATATTTCACCCTCACCCATTGCACATCACCATTCAAGCCCCTTGCTTTAATCCTGCCAGGGGTGCAAAATATAAGCGATCCCCTAAAATTGCAGGATGGTTGACAGGTCTGTTTGTGTTCAGGCCAAAAGCTCCCTGTAAGTGATGTTTGTTACTTATGTCATCTATAATGCACAATATTAGTGGTATAAATCATGCACATTATTATGCTATCGCTGTATCCTGCATTCAGTAATTCTGTATGGGGTACAACTATTTATAAGCAGTTACGATTATTCTTCTGTTGCAGAAGAACAATTATTCTTCTATTCTGCTTTTCATGCATCCTTTTATTATCAATGTAAACATGGGACAGTAGTAAATGAGTTTGCTCAATCTAATATGATATATAAATCACTATCCAGCATTTAAATCTATATCTTTATTTATATAGTGCGTGTGCCCATACATTTATTTTCCAGGGTGGCATGAGCCAGTTGCCTTATCCCAATGCTTGCTAATATATACTACACTAAATCATTTTCAAACAATGACTTGGTATGCCCTAATGGCAGGACTGGGCTGCACCCCCTGGTGCTGTTCTCTGCAGCAGGATTTTCAATTTCGGTGCTACTTGAGTCCTCCAGGGTTGTAAATGACCCCTTTAATCTTAAGGAGCAGTGTTGCATTTCCAATGTGCTGCCTCTGGGGATCAGCCCGGCACTGACACTAAAGCAGAAATAAAATTGGAAATTAAATCATTACAAGAGGAAGATGCACTATAAACAGCAAGGGCCCAACGCTGCTGGCTGCTTTTCCATAGGGTCTTTCTGCACTCTATGGACCAGCATGCAGGGGGCACAAGGCTCTACTGATCTCCCATTATTATCTTGTGCAGTAGGGGCTACTCCTGTAATGCCCTCTCTGTTGCTTGCCCTGACTATTTGTTGTGCTTTGTTACCCACATGCAGTCACTCCCAGGAAAGTCAGAAAGGGCAAATATCTTACAATATAAGGCAGAGATTGAGTTTTAGAGCTGCCGCCTTTCATACTTGGAAAGGGTAAGAAACCTTAAGGATTGACAAGGCTGAAACAGCAATCCTCTCTGCAATCCAGCAATAATCCAAGAACTATAGGAGACTCCTAAACAATGATTATTGCAAATTCACAAGTTTGTGTGTCTAACTATATGATGCGACAAACCACACCAAAAGACAAATAACTGTGATTGTAACAAGTATAAATCATATGAGCAATAAGCATGTTGGCACAATCATACTGATACACATGTGAATATAATCATTAATGTATTCCATTAATTAAACCTGTCCCTAATATTGGCCCGATTTTATATAAATTTGCTGGGTTTACAATTTCAATAAATATAAGTATCTGTCGTGGCCTTAGTGAAATGACTTGAGACAAACTTGTCCTGAAAGTTAGAAGCCCGGCCTTTATAAGGTCATGAAACTCATATTCTACAATAGGGGAAACATTATTATGTTGGGTTGAAAAACCCACCGACTGTTCTTCCACTTCAGGTTATTCTTCTTCTTCTTCTTCTTAGCGCCCCCCATTTTCTAAACGCTCCTCCTCCTACAGTTTTAGGGGTACAGCACCCAAATTCTACACATTTCTTTGCCCTATAGCGGAGCAGGTTGCTTGTGCTTTTCTAAGTGATCCCGCCCCTGTCTTTCTGTGGCTCCGCTTTTCAAACTGCTGCCACACTTACAGCTTTGAAGCTACACCCCCCAAACTTGAATAACATAATCATGGAGTCACCCCGAATGAAACAGCGACATTTGTTGGATGACCCAAAGTGGGAGGGGCCAAAAACAGCCAATCAAATTTAACCTATTTACTTAAATAGGGAAATTGAAACTGGAGCTTTAATTTTTATTTGCCCCATTTTCTTGTCTATGTACCTACAGCACAGCAGCACCAGAACTCATTTAATAATATTCATACATTTGTACCCCAGCAGCCGCCCCATCCATCCCTTCAGCAGAGATTATCCCTTGATAATTATCAACAAACATTATATATATAACATGCTTTCTGCAGACTTGTGAACTAACATGGCGTGCATGTATCTCAAAGCGCTGGGCATGTGGCGCAACTGGAAACTGACACCACCTCACCCGGTGCTGTGAGAGAACTGTGCGCCGTTCTAGCACTTTTCTATTATCTGCACTGAACGGCAGGAATAATATCCTCGAAAGGGAAGGATTTCAAATGGGTAAATATGTCTTTGTATGGCAAAGCACCAAACAGCAAAGCTAAGCTAAATGTAGCAATTTTGATGTAAATTCTGATATTTGTCACAAAACATTGTAAATATGAACGCCAGGGGCCTACTGAACAGTTTGCTGCCCAATATGCCTAGATTTACCAAACTATGTGGCGTATAGAGGCACCCAAATGAAAATAGTGCAGACGAATTTTCAGGTCTGACGCTCTGGCCACTGCAATATAAGCTCCCGGTATGTGTATTATGTGCCATAAGACCCCCTAACAGTACAAAGACCCTAGAAAACCATGTATTTTCTGAAAGTACACATTCTGACGTAAATAAAAATGGGTAAATACATCTTTCTACAGCAGTGTTTTTCAACCTTTTTTGGGCAAAGGCACACTTGTTTCATGAAAAAAATCACGAGGCACACCACCATTAGAAAATGTTAAAAAATGTAACTCTGTGCCCAGCAGCAGTGCCCCCCTAGTACATTGGTGCCAAGAGCAGTGCCCCCCTAGTACATTGGTGCCCAGCAGCAGTGCCCCCCAGTACATTGGTGCCAAGAGCCAGCCCCCCTAGTACATTGGTGCCCAGCAGCAGTGCCCCCATAAGTCAGTGTGCCCTGTGGCCCCCCCTAATACATTGGTGCCCAGCAGCATTTTACTTCTGCTCTTCGGCGGCTTCAGCAGCATCTTCCCCTCACGCGCGCCGCCTCTGCACTTCTGCCTATACGCGACCGCACACAGGCCCTTTTATAACGTTGCGCCCCGTGCGTACTGACGTCACCCGTACACACGGGGCGCAACCAATGACAGGGCCCGGATTTTATTAAAGGGGAAAGTAAAAATTGCGGCCCTGCCTACGGCACACCAGGCAACATCTCGCGGCACACTAGTGTGCCGCGGATCAGCGGTTGAAAAACGCTGTTCTACAGCAAACTACCAAACTAAAAAGCTAAGCTAAACATAAGGGTTTTTATGAACTTTCTGAAAATCGCCACAAAGCTTGAATTTTACCCCATTATGTACCCCACATTTAGTAGCGTAACAACGTAAAACTCTCTAAATATGAATGCCAGGGGCCTACTGAACACTTTGATGCCCGATATGCCCAGATTTACCAAACTATGTGGTATAAGATACACGCAAATTGATATATAGCCGAAAAATTTTCCATGGGCAAAGACACAGAACACAGTAACACAGAACAATGCAAAAAGCAATAAAATTGCTAAAATCCCCGAAAAACACTAAACTCTGTTTTTTTTTCGCCTAGTGTACTCTGCAGTCAGAATCACAGTTTGAGTATTTTGGCTTGGGCAAATTAGTTATACAGGTATGGGACATGTTATCCAGAATGCTCGGGACCTGGGGTTTTCCGGATAGGGATCTTTCTGTAATTTGGATCTCCATAACTTAAGTCTGCCAAAAAATTATTGCCTCCAATAAGGATTAATTATATCTTAGTTGGGATCAAGTACAAGGTACTGTTCTATTATTATAGAGAAAAGGGATATCATTGTTAAAAGTTACAATTATTATAATGGAGTCTATGGGAGATGCCCTTTCTGTAATTCGGAACTTTCTAGATAAGAGATTCCATACCTGTACGGACAAAACAACACCTATGCAGAACTGAAAATGCAATAAAATGAATACAAATGCACCAAAATAACAGAAAATGTAATAAAAGCACCGAAATACGGTGCAGATGGAAAATACGCTATAAGCAATGGCAATAAAAAAAAGTTCAACCAAAAAAAAATAATGATGCCATAAAAAATTAAATTGTGTGCATGGGTACACTCGCCAACATGCGCGTTGTGTGTGTGCACAAAGGGACAGGGAGAAAAAACAATATTTGGCCTTTGGACAGCACTGCATTTATATAGAGCCAGTGACTCTTTAGTGGAAATGGAAATGGGCTCAAAAATACTTCCAAAAAGCATTGTCTGGGAAGACAGTTCCTCGTTTATCCACTAATGTAAATGAAAACGCTCCCATGCAATAAAGAAATTGTTTATAAACATGATCCAGAAACACTGCCACCTTCTCTGGGCCCGAGCTCATTTAAGATGGACTGAGGCAAAGTAGGAAACTGTCCTGTGGTCTGACCAATCAAAATCTGAGGAGAACGACAATCTATTTTGTTATCAGCACACAATACAAATGGCAGCTTCCATGATGGTATGGGGCACATCTGGGAAGGTGCTATTAATGCTGGACCATATATACAGGTATTGGCGCAACACCTGCTGCCATTAAAATGACATCTTTCTCAGGGAAGGCCGTGCCTATTTAAACAAGACTATGCCAAACCACATTCTGCATATTACACCAGCATGGCTCCATAGTGAAAGAGTCTGTCCCCCATTTGGTGAATTATGAAACAAAACATGACAACCGAGACCCCGAACTGCAGAGCAGCTGAAAGAATGGGACCACTTTTCACTTTCAAAACTTCAGAAATCAGTTGCCCAACGGTTGTTAAAAGAAGAGCTGGTGCAACCCAGTGGGAAATATGCCCCGTGCCCAACCTTTTTCAAAAGTGTTGCCAGCATCAAATTCAAAACTAACATATATTTTCCGTAATGCAACAAAATCTTTTAGTTTTAACATTTGATATGTTGTTCAGAGTGTTCCCAACAAAATACATTTATTGAGGAGAGGCTAAAGTTTTGGCTACATCCCCGGCCTCTCTAGTGGGATGGAGGGTTTATAAAAATCAGCCACAGCCACATAGCTGTTGTGTTGATATTTTTACTACTATTCAATACAATATATATATATGTTGATTTAGCAAATCTGTAAACACAAATGCATAATATTTACATAATCATCACTACATATTGTACATATATGTACATTTATTTGTATAATGGAATTTAAGACAATTTAAAAATATCTTGCTACTCTAATGAGATGTCAGTTCTTTTAGGGGTAAACAATTTGCACAGTGTTGTGTCATGTAACACAGAAATGATGACATCACAATGCCCAAGAAGGGTTAATAAACCTCACAGCTGCATGTGTATCAGTCTGCATTAAGACACAGCGACTGGCAGAGGTGAGTGGATTTTAGAAAAGTTTAAAATGTAATTTTCTTGTTAGTTAATATGATTTATACGATAATTTTGCAGAACTATAAATGGAAATCATTGTATAATTGTGGAAATAAAGAATTGAAACCTTTCCTTGATACTATAATGTGACATGATTATACATCAATCTCTTTTTAATGTTTCAATTATCACATTTGTTTGTGTATATATATATTTATACTCTGTTGCACATTGGAGGTTTAAATCTTCATTAGAAACCAATATGTGCATGACAATACTATGACAACACATTAGTCCTTATAGAGGTTACACACACTTTGCGCCCAACTGTTTAGTCTCATGACATGACACTATGACATCACAATGCCCAGGAAGGGTTGCTAACCATCCCAGCTGCATGTGTATCAGTCTGCATTAAGACACAGCGACTGGCAGAGGTGAGTGGATTTTAGAAAACTTCCATTAAAAGTATTTTTGCTTTATTGATTAGTAAGTTTGTTTTACAAATCAATTTAGCTAAACCTCTATATACTGGGAGAGTTGAGCAACAGTTGTAGGAAAGTTTTACTCCAGAACTGATTATCTTATATATTACTCATTACAAACCAGGCTATTTATTTCTAAATACAGTTTTATAGTTTTATAAACTACACAAGATCTATACTAAGATCATTGGGCCATAAACTTAAACAGTTTAAGAAATGTGCAAAAATGTGTAACTTCCATATCAAGCAACAACAGTGCAAAGCAGGAGTAGAAAGGATTGTAGGGTTTATACTTAGGGCAAATTCCACTGCTTCCCAATAAACTGAATAACTAATTAGCACATTCAATAATTCAACTATTTGCTTATTATAATAGAGTAGCATTAGCTGTTTCAATTGGGATCTGTTTTCTGAATTATTGGACTTTCAAGCAGTGCAATAATTGGTCATTTGGCTTGTGGAAAAATTCACGTAACTGTGGGCCGGAGCTGCTTTTCACTAAAAAGTACCCCAGCACAGGGATTTACCCTTCTATCCAGGGTCTATCTGCTCACATCCCCGATCCTCTGCACCGTCCTATATAGAGCGCATGTACAGTAAAGTATAAATCTAAAGTGCATACAACAGTATATGATCCCAAAAACCCTACTCAGTTATAACCATTTTGCAAGCAGTTTTGACATTCTATTTGAATTTAGTGAATGGCACAGATGAGAAGAGGGATGTAAATATGACTGTTTATCATTAATACGCTGATAATATTTGATGTTGTTGGTACATAGGGATGCGGCAAACTTTTGTGCATAGTTGTTATTGCTACATTACACTAACAAGGTAGCTTTTTGTAGATCTTTCTTTCATAATAATAATATAAATTATATTTATGATCATTTTTATTTCTCCCTTTAGGTTAAGGGTAAACCATGGCCTCTGCTGGAAACTTTTCTTTTATAAAACTTATTCCTTATACTTTAAACAAATTATTTAACAGAACAAAAAAGAAAGATGAAAAGAAGATACAAAAACATTGTGGCTGTTTTTCTGCTTTAAATAGACTAATAGGAAAGAAGAAAAAGAGCAGCAGTGCTGAATCTGAATATATGCCACAACCTTGTATGTGTGAAGAAGAGGTCAAGTATACCTCAACCACTTCCATACAAGAAGAGGAGAAAATTGAGGCCTTACTTCCTTGCCAAACAGAGCAAGAAATAGGCAATGACTCCATCTGTATTCAAGAAGAGGAGAAAATTGAGGCCCCCATTCCTTGCCAAGAAGAGCAAGAAATATGCGATAACTCCATCTGTATACAAGAAGAGGAGAAAATGGAGGCCCCTATTCCTTGCCAATCAGAGCAAGAAATAGGCAATAATTCCACCTGTATACATGAAGAGAAAATTGAGACATCCATTCCTTGCCAAGCAGAGCAAGTAATCAGCAATGACTCTATCTGTGTAAAGGAGGAACAGAAATGTGATCCCTCCAAAAAGGTGGCAAAGAAACGTAAGAAAAAGAAAAAACAGACAAAAATGGTTGAACCAGAAAAAAATACACAACCGTGCTCCAATGAAGAAGAGGGAAACAAAATCTCAACCGAGTGCACAATAAAAGAAGAAACAAATGAGGTATCCCCTTCATTCGAAGCAGAGCAAAATAGAAAGGAAGAACAGGAAGCCAAACCTGACTTCCCTTCCTTTACAAATGAGAAAAATAATAATGAGCCCTCCACTATGTGCTTAGAGGAGGAAAACACCAAAAAGAAAAAGAAGCGAAAGAAAAAGAAAACACAGAACACTAAGGTGGAAACAGAGGAAAAACATGAGGCATCAAATCTAAGAAAGGAAGAAGAGAAAAAATATGCCTCTACCACCTCCACCCAAGTGCAAGAGACAAACCAGAATTGTCCAAAGAAGCAAGAGACAAACAAGGGTTCCACTTTGTGCCAAAAGGCAGAAAAGCCCAGGAACAATAACTGGATCCCTGAACTCAATCTAACACAACAGCATAAAATGGAACTGAAGAGTAATGCCTGGCTGGATGATATTATAATTGATGCAGCTCAGAACCTGCTGCAAAAGCAGTTTGGTTGTGAGGGGCTTCAGTCCTGCATCTTTTCTCAGCTGGAATTTAGTCCTGTATATGGACCTTCTGTACAGATACATTATGATAGCCAGAGACACCACTGGTTAACAAGCTGCTTTAAAGCAAAGCAAGTAGAGATTGCGGACAGTTTAAAAACACGAGTACTGCCCCAAAATATGAAGCAACAGATACAGTATTGTTATCGGGAACTGGTGAAAGATCCAGCAAGTACAATAAAAGTACTTGATGTTGATCAACAACCAAACGGATATGACTGTGGTGTTTATGCGATTGCCAACGCATACGAGTTCCTGTCCAATGGAAACCCCATGTGCAAGTACAATCACAGAGAAATGAGAAGCCACCTCATTTGTTGTTTAGAGAGTGGCGAGATTTCTGCATTTCCTAAACGTTCATGAATGCCAGAAGCAAGATTGAATAAAAGTTATTCCATGGGAAGGCCAGCCAATCAATATATTCAATAAAGGCTGGTGCAAACACTAACTGGCGAAACGGCAGTAGAACCAACTTCAAGGATGATCCACTGATGATTCCTCAGTGTAGGAATCAGGATGTATATTACTTATATAATAATAAATATATAACACATTACAAATCCTTGTCTTTTTTTTGATTATTGCTACTGTATATGGTAGTGGTCAGAGTGTAAGCAAAGTGGGCGCCAAACACTTGGTTTTGAGGTGAGAGCGCTCTCTGTACTTTTGCTCTTGTTGCAAGTTTGCTTGTGCATCCAACAATATACACATTGTCCCTGATGCCGTTTGTACTTGCATAAGCTCCAGACAGTACTTGAAGTGCTGGCAATGGGCAAATAAAAAAAACCTTCTGACTCAAATGGAGGTCACTGACCCCGGAAGCCAAAAACCTATTGCTCTTTGCTATTAAGACCCTCATCTATTCATATTCCCCTCTCTTGTTTAAATGACTGCCTGGTTGCTAAAGTCATTTCCACCTTAGCAAACAGATAGCTGCTGAAATGCCAAATTGGATAGTTGCTAAACAAAAATGGAAATCATAAAAAAAACACAAATAATAAAAACTGAAGACCAACTGAAAAATTGTCTCAGAATAGCAATCTCTATCACCTGCTGCATTGTGGGTAAAAATTTGGTTAGTGCAGATGAAATTTACATAGTTATATAGTTAAGTTGTGTTGAAAAAAGACTAAAGTAAATCAAGTTTAACCTTTCCAAGCAAACCCAGCGCACACACATAGACCCATACTGACCTATCTATCCACTCACATACAGACCCATACTGACCTATCTATCCACTCACATACAGACCCATACTGACCTATCTATCCACTCACATACAGACCTATACTGACCTATCTATCCACTCACATACAGACCCACACTGACTTATCTATCCACTCACATACAGACCCATACTGACCTATCTATCCACTTACATACAGACCCATACTGACCTATCTATACACTCACATACAGACCCACACTGACCTATCTATCCACTCACATACAGACCCATACTGACCTATCTATCCACTCACATACAGACTCATACTGACCTATCTATCCACTCACATACAGACCCATACTGACCTATCTATCCACTCACATACAGACCCATACTGATCTATCTATCCACTCACATACAGACCCACACTGACCTATCTATCCACTCACATACAGACCCATACTGACCAATCTATCCACTCACATACAGACCCATACTGACCTATCTATCCACTCACATACAGACCTATACTGACCTATCTATCCACTCACATACAGACCCACACTGACCTATCTATCCACTCACATACAGACCCATACTGACCTATCTATCCACTTACATACAGACCCATACTGACCTATCTATACACTCACATACAGACCCATAGTGACCTATATATCCACTCACATACAGACCCATACTGACCTATCTATCCACTCACATACAGACCCATACTGACCTATCTATCCACTCACATACAGACCCATACTGACCTATCTATCCACTCACATACAGACCCATACTGACCTATCTATCCACTCACATACAGACCCATACTAACCTATCTATCCACTCACATACAGACCCATACTGACCTATCTATAAATTCACATACAGACCCAAACTGACCTATATATACACTCACATACAGACCCATACTGACCTATCTATCCACTCACATACAGACCCATACTGACCTATCTATCCACTCACATACAGACCCATACTGACCTATCTATCCACTCACATACAGACCCATACTGACCTATCTATCCACTCACATACAGACCCATACTGACCTATATATCCACTCACATACAGACCCATACTGACCTATCTATCCACTCACATACAGACCCATACTGACCTATCTATCCACTCACATACAGACCCATACTGACCTATCTATCCACTCACATACAGACCCATACTGACCTATCTATCCACTCACATACAGACCCATACTGACCTATCAATCCACTCACATACAGACCCATACTGACTTATCCACTGACATACAGACCCATACTGACCTATCTATAAATTCACATACAGACCCATACTGACCTATATATACACTCACATACAGACCCATACTGACCTATATATACACATCATTTTTATAATAAAAAGAACCTCCCCCATCTGCCTTTATTCCAGAGTAATCATTACAGAGTAATTACATTACAGAGTAATCATGTCCCCTCGCAAGCGCCTTTTTTCCAGAGAAAACAACCCCAACCCTGACAGTCTAACCTTATAGTTTAAATCTTCCATCCCCTTTACCAGTTTAGTTGCAGTCTCTGCACTCTCTCCAGCTCATTAATATCCTTCTTAAGGACTGGAGCCCAAAACTGCACTGCATACTCAAGGTGAGGCCTTACCAGGGACCTATAAGAGGCAAAATTATGTTTTCATCCCTTGAGTCAATGCCGTTTTTTATACAAGACAGAACTTTATTTGCTTTAGTAGCCACAGAATAACACCGCCTGGAATTAGACAACTTGTTATCTGAAAAAATCCCCAGATCCTTCTCATTTAAGGTTCCCCCCAATACACTACCATTTAGTGCATTTATATTATTTCTATTTCTTTCCCAATATTTTTTTTCCTGGACTAGTGCCCCTGTTATGAAAGAGAATGCATGGGACCAGGTAAAAAAAAAAAAAAAAAATTGTGCAGTACTGTGCTGCCATCTTACTTATCTATCACAAGAAATCCTCTCGCACACCTAAACGTTGAGATTCGCTCGCTATGTTCACCTGATATCCCCACCTACGGCCAATTTTAGGCCAGATGTCGGTCGGGTAGGCCCCTCGTTTCTGCCCGTACACGGGCCGATAAGCTGCCCAATCGGTCCAAGGGACCGATATCAGCAGCTACTATTGGCCCGTGTATGGGGACCTTAACTCTCAAATGCTTTGGTCAATTATTGGCTATGGAATGAAGTGTTTCATTCACCCTATGGGATACAGAATTCCCCACCCAGGAACAACCAATTAATAAACACTTAATTATTTGCTGAGGAATAGACTTGAATCTCTGGTTCCATATGGGACTTACTATAGCTCTGATGAAGAAATCCCCATTCCTCCACAGCAATACAGGACCAAATCAAATGCTCTAAGAGTATATAAAATCTATATCCCTATAAACCACACTTAGGGACATCATAAACTATAAATAATGCTTAGTGATGTTCCTACACAGCTCACTGAATAGTGTATTTGTGTAAGAAATAATGTGCCCTTACATTAAATTATGAGGATATGAGAGGTCACCAAAACGTTCTACAACTTCAGCCTGTTCCTTGTTGTTGTGAATTGTTTGGCCTGGTGATTTCTAATATCCTTATTTTAGGGGGTACATTATTCCCTATATGTACATTTGTTCCAGGGTTGGTCTGGCCCCCCAGTGTACTGGGAGAAAACCCTGAGGGCCCCTGTCCTGTTGGGCCATACTGGCTTGAGCACACCGGCAGGCTCCGTGGTGCAGTGCTAGGGGACCAGGACACATTGCGTGATACTTATCTACGCTGGAGCCGATATTTATGGGGATCGGTGGGCCCTTAACCCCCAGTCTGATACTGGAAGTCCACTTTAATACCACAGAGCTCCCTGCTTAGCCAGTCTCTAACAGGTGAATAAGGTCCCCACAGACTCCATTTAATCTTTGAGGGGGGCCTTTGAGCCTGAAAAGTTTAATAAACATACACCCTTGTGGCAATGTGAATTGGATACAAACTGCTTTCTGGCCACTAAGATTCCTGCACAAACAACCAAGCAAGGCTATTAATGGCACACTGCAAGGGGAATAGGAGGGGACATATTTATCAGAGAGTGTCCCCTTTAATAAACATTCCCCTCAAAAATCCTGTCTTAGTGTATAAAGAGCCAGGGTGTAAAACAATTTGCCTTCCACCATAGCAAATTGTTAGATTTTTAACTATAACATAAAAAAACACATGCAAAAAAATATAAAACCCCATAGCCAGAAGCCTACTTGTAAGCTTTGCAGAACTTCTGCTGTTGTGGCTCCATCTGCTGACAAATTGCCCAAGTGCAGGTCTTTGGTGGAAAACCCACACAGTTACAAGAAAGGTGTGAAGGTGGGCTAATCCTCCCAAATTCTTTAATTATCTACCCTTTATAATAACAATGTATCTACTAAATAATATTGTCCTTTAAAACTCCTAATATTACTAGGGTATTCAGTAACACAGCTGTCCTTATAGTGAGGGAACCCCCCTATGCTGATGGTGACACCTTCTTTCCCCTGAATATATGTTTCCTCTGCACATCAACCCTCTGGGAACTGAATCTGGGAGATATTTCACCCTCACCCATTGCACATCACCATTCAAGCCCCTTGCTTTAATCCTGCCAGGGGTGCAAAATATAAGCGATCCCCTAAAATTGCAGGATGGTTGACAGGTCTGTTTGTGTTCAGGCCAAAAGCTCCCTGTAAGTGATGTTTGTTACTTATGTCATCTATAATGCTCAATATTAGTGGTATAAATCATGCACATTATTATGCTATCGCTGTATCCTGCATTCAGTAATTCTGTATGGGGTACAACTAACTATTTATAAGCAGTTACGATTATTCTTCTGTTGCAGAAGAACAATTATTCTTCTAATTCTGCTTTTCATGCATACTTTTATTATCAATGTAAACATGGTACAGTAGTAAATGAGTTTGCTCAATCTACTATGATGTATAAATCACTATCCAGCACTGATTTAAATCTATATCTTTATTTATATATTGCATGTGCCCATACATTTATTTTCCAGGGTGGCATGGGCCAGTTGCCTTATCCCAATGCTTGCTAATATATAGCACACTAAATAATTTTCAAACAATGACTTGGTATGGCCATTATTTTAAATGGTACATTAACTAATCATAAAAAGTAGTCCATCAAATAAGGCTCACTTACAATAAACCCACAAAGTGTGAAAAAAAGGCAGTTTCTGCACTTTGCCCACTTTTTGGCCACAGTTTCAGAACAAAGAGACCTGTTCGGATAGGGGACTAGTTCGGGTGGGTGAGGCACACAGGTGCCCCCCCCTACTGTCCCTACCTTGTGCGTCATTATGAGTTGGATGCTTAAAGAGGCAGGTGGCACTGCCCTGTCCATCATCTGCCCTAATGGCAGGACTGGGCTGCACCCCCTGGTGCTGTTCTCTGCACCAGGATTTTCGATGCTACTTGAGTCCTCCAGGGTTGTAAATGACCCCTTTAATCTTAAGGAGCAGTGTTGCATTTCCAATGTGCTGCCTCTGGGGATCAGCCCGGCACTGACACTAAAGCAGAAATAAAATTGGAAATTAAATCATTACAAGAGGAAGATGCACTATAAACAGCAAGGCCCCAACGCTGCTGGCTGCTTTTCCATAGGGTCTTTCTGCACTCTATGGACCAGCATGCAGGGGGCACAAGGCTCTACTGATCTCCCATTATTATGTTGTGCAGTAGGGGCTACTCCTGTAATGCCCTCTCTGTTGCTTGTCCTGACTATTTGTTGTGCTTTGTTACCCACATGCAGTCACTCCCAGGAAAGTCAGAAAGGGCAAATAAATTACAATATAAGGCAGAGATTGAGTTTTAGAGCTGCCGCCTTTCATACTTGGAAAGGGTAAGAAACCTTAAGGATTGACAAGGCTGAAACAGCAATCCTCTCTGCAATCCAGCAATAATCCAAGAACTATAGGAGACTCCTAAACAATGATTATTGCAAAATCACAAGTTTGTGTGTCTAACTATATGAAGCGACCAACCACACCAAAAGAAAAATAACCGTGATTGTAACAAGTATAAATCACATGAGCAATAAGCATGTTGGCACAATCATACTGATACACATATGTGAATATAATCATTAATGTGGTGCCATTAATTAAACCTGTCCCTAATATTGGCCCGATTATATATAAATTTGCTGGGTTTACAATTTCAATAAATATAAGTATCTGTCGTGGCCTTAGTGAAATGACTTGAGACAAACTTGTCCTGAAAGTTAGAAGCCCGGCCTTTATAAGGTCATGAAACTCATATTCTACAATAGGGGAAACATTATTATGTTGGGTTGAAAAACCCACCGACTGTTCTTCCACTTCAGCTTATTCTTGCGCTTTTTCTTCTTCTTCTTAGCGCCCCCCATTTTCTAAACGCTCCACCTCCTACAGTTTTAAGGGTACAGCACCCAAACTCTCCACACTTCCTCGCACTATAGCAGAGCAGGTTGCTTGTGCTTTTCTAAGCAATCCCACCCCCCGTCTTTTTATGGAGCTGCTCCGAACACCCCAATTTTCCCGTTGACTTTGACAGGGAAGATTGTCAAACTGCTGCCAATCTTACAACTTTGAAGCTACACTCCTCAAACTTGAATAACATAATCATGGGGTCACCCAGAATGAAACATTTATTGGATGACCCAAAGTGGGAGGGGCCAACAACAGCCAATCAAATTTCACCCATTTTCTTGTTTATGTACCTACAGCATAGCAGCACCAGAACTCATTTAATAATATTCATACATTTGTACCCCAGCAGCCGCCCAATCCATCCCTTCAAGAGAGATTATCCCACAATAATTATCAACAAAAATGATATTAATTGCTTTCTGCAGATTTGTGTACTAGAATGGCGTGCATGTATCTCATAGCGCTGGGCATGTGGCGCAACTGGACACTGACACTTTGACGCTGTCCAATCGCTCGGCACACCCGGTGCTGTGAGAGAACTGTGCGCGGTTCTAGCACTTTTCTATTATCTGCACTAGACAGCAAGAATAATATCCTCGGAAGGGAAGGATTAAAATTGGGAAAATATGTCTTTGTATGGCAAAGCACCAAACAGCAAAGCTAAGCTAAATGTAGCAATTTTGACACAAAACATTGTAAATATGAACGCCAGGGGCCTACTGAACAGTTTGGTGCCCAATATTCCTAGATTTACCAAACTATGTGGGGTATAGAGGCACCCAAATGAAAATAGTGCAGATGAATTTTCAGGTCTGACGCTCTGGCCACTGCAATATAAGTTCCCGGTATGTGTATTATGTGCCATAAGACCCCCTAACAGTACAGAGACCATTGAACACCATATATTTTCTGAAATAACACATTCTGACGTAAATAAAAATGGGTAAATACATCTTTTTACTGCAAACTACAAAACTAAAAACTAAAACAAAGCTATGCTAAACATAAGGGTTTTTATGAAATTTCTGAAAATCGCCATAAAGCTTCAATTACACCCCATTATGTACCCCACATTTAGTAACGTACCAACATAAAACTCTCTAAATATGAACGTCAGGGGCCTACAGAACAGTTTGATGCCCAATATGCACAGATTTACCAAACTATGTGATGTTAGAGGCACCCAAATCAATATATATCAGAAAAAAATTCCATGAGCAAAGACAAGTAATAAAGAACAATGCAAAAAGCAATAAAATAGCTAAAATCCTGTTAGGATTGCAGGGTGAGTTGTTGGCTGGCTGGTGAGGAATGAGTTAACTTGCACTGGCCATGCAGCCTATTAGAGTCAGACATAGGTTTCTTAAACCCCCTGCGTGCACTCCCCTTTGCCAGTTCAATCAAACCTCTCACACAGCTAGTACCTTTGCAAACTTTCAGCATTACCTGGGAGCTGAGCTGTGAGTAGTCACAATAGTTTCAAAACGTTTGCCTAGCAGCTTTTGTGCTGCCAACGAGTTACAGACTTGTTACTCTGTGTGTTCTTACAATTGTTTCCCAGCCCAGCAGCTATCCTGCTGACAAGGAGTCAGACTTGCTACTCAAGGGGGATCCAGTAATAGTGTAACTTTTGCCTTATAACAAATCCCCAAACAACCATTAAAATCAGTGGGTTTTTTGCCTAGTGAACTCTATAGTCAGAATTACAGTTTGAGTATTTTAGCTTGGGTAAATTAGTTATACAGGTATGGGACATGTTATCCAGAATGCTCGGGACCTTGAGTTTTCCGGATAAGGGATCTTTCCGTAATTTGGATCTCCACAACTTAAGTCTGTTAAAAAATGATTGCCTCCAATAAGGATTAATTATATCTTAGTTGGGATCAAGTACAAGGTACTGTTTTATTATTACAGAGAAAAAGGAATCATTTAACCATGAAATAAACCCAATAGGGCTGTTCTGCCCCCAATAAGGGGTAATTATATCTTAGTTGGGATCAAGTACAGGTACTGTTTTATTATTACAGAGAAAAAGGAATCATTTAACCATGAAATAAACCCAATAGGGCTGTTCTGCCCCCCAATAAGGGGTAATTATATCTTAGTTGGGATCAAGTAGAGGTACTGTTTTATTATTACAGAGAAAAAGGAAATCATTTAACCATTAAATAAACCCAATAGGGCTGTTCTGCCCCCAATAAGGGGTAATTATATCATATTTGGGATCAAGTACAGGTACTGTTTTATTATTACAGAGAAAAGGTAAATCATTTTTAAAATTTAGAATTATTATAATGGAGTCTATAGGAAATGGCCTTTCTGTCATTCGGAACTTTCTGGATAACGGGTTTCTGGATAAGGGATTCCATGCCCGTACGGACAAAACAATGAACAACACCTATGCAGAACTGAAAATGCAATAAAATGGCTAAATAAAATGAAAACAAATGCACCAAAATAACAGAAAATGTAATAAAAGCACCACAATAAAATACAAAATGTAGTGCGCAGTACATATGGCGAATACGCTATAAGCAATGGCAATAAAAAAAATTCAGCCAAAAAAAATAATGCTGCAATAAAAAATAAAATTGTGTGCGTGTGTACACTCGCCAACATGCGCGTTGTGTGCTTGCGCGAAGGGACAGAGCCAAAACCCAATATTAGACAGTGGTGATCTTTGGCCTTTGGGCAGCACTGCATTGAAATAGAGCCAGTGATTCTTTAGTGGAAATAGAAATGGGCTCAAAGATACTTCTAAAAAGCATTGTCTGGGAAGGCAGTTCCTCGTTTATCCACAAATGTAAATGAAAACGCTCCCATGCAATAAAGAAATTGTTTATAAACATGATCCAGAAACACTGCCACCTTCTCTGGTCCGAGGAGAAGGACCATCTGTTTTGTATTGAGCACACAATACAAATGGCAGCTTCCATGATGGTATGGGGAGCTTGCACATCTGGGAAGGTGCTATTAATTCTGGACCATTTATACAGGTATTGGCGCAACACCTGCTGCCATTCAAATGACATCTTTCTCAGGGAAGGCCGTGCCTACTTCAAAAAGACTATGCCAAACCACTTTCTGCATATTACACTAGCATGGCTCCAAATAGAAAGAGTCTGTCCCCCTTTGAAAACAATCGGTGAATTATGAAACAAAACATGACAA
This sequence comes from Xenopus tropicalis, assembly GCF_000004195.4. Classification (NCBI taxonomy): domain Eukaryota; kingdom Metazoa; phylum Chordata; class Amphibia; order Anura; family Pipidae; genus Xenopus; species Xenopus tropicalis. The sequence continues at coordinate 26,312,549 of NC_030684.2, read as the reverse complement.
CCGAGACCCCGAACTGCAGAGCAGCTGAAAGAATGGGACCACTTATAAATCAAAACTTCAGAAATCAGTTGCCAAACGGTTGTTAAAAGAAGAGCTGGTGCAACCCAGTGGGAAATATGCCCCGTGCCCAACCTTTTTCAAAAGTGTTGCCAGCATCAAATTCAAAACTAACATATATTTTCCACAAAGCAACAAAATCTCTTAGTTTTAACATTTGATATGTTCAGAGTGTTCCCAACAAGATACATTTATTGAGGAGAGGCTAAAGTTTTGGCTACATCCCCGGCCTCTCTAGTGGGATGGAGGGTTTTTAAAAATCAGCCACAGCCACATAGCTGCATTGTAGGTACATTTTTATAAAAAGCTATGTTGATATTTTTACTACTATTCACTACAATATATATATATTGATTTAGAAAAACTGTATACATGATTGCATAATATTTACATAATCATCACTACATATTGTACATATATGTACATTTATTTTATAATGGAATTTAAGACAATGTAAAAAATATCTTCTACTATTACTGTAATGAGATTCTTTTAGGGGTTGTAAACAATTTGCACAGTGTTGTGTCAAGTAACACAGAAATGATGACATCACAATGCCCAAGAAGGGTTAATAAACCTCACAGCTGCATGTGTATCAGTCTGCATTAAGACACAGCGACTGGCAGAGGTGAGTGGATTTTAGAAAAGTTTAAAATGTATTTTTCTTGTTAGTTAATATGATTTATACAATAAAATAGCAGAACTATAACTGGAAATCCTTGTATAATTGTGGCAATAAAGAATTGAAACCTTTCCTTCATACTATAATGTGACATGATTATACATCAATCTCTTTTTAATGTTTCGATTGTCACATTTGTGTGTATGTATATATATTTATACTTCGTTGCACATTGGAGGTTTAAATCATTCATCAAATTTGTCAAGTATCTTCATTAGAAACCAATATGTGCATGACAATACTATGACAACACATTAGTCCTTATAGAGGTTACACACACTTTGCGCCCAACTGTTTAGTCTCATGACATGACACTATGACATCACAATGCCCAGGAAGGGTTGCTAACCATCCCAGCTGCATGTGTATCAGTCTGCATTAAGACACAGCGACTGGCAGAGGTGAGTGGATTTTAGAAAACTTCCATTAAACGTATTTTTGCTTTATTGATTAGTAAGTTTGTTTTACAAATCAATTTAGCTAAACCTCTATATACTGGGAGAGTTGAGCAACAGTTGTAGGAAAGTTTTGCTCCAGAACGGATTATCTTATATATTACTCATTACAAACCAGGCTATTTATTTCTAAATAAAGTTTGATAGTTTTATAAACTACTAAGATAATTGGGCCATATCATATCAAGCAACAACCGTGCAAAGCAGGAGTAGAAAGGATTGTAGGGTTTATACTTAGGGCAAATTCCACTGCTTCCCAATAAACAATAACTAATTAGCACATTCATTAATTCAACTATTTGCTTATTATAATAGAGTAGCATTAGCTGTTTCAATTGGGATCTGTTTTCTGAATTATTGGACTTTCAAGCAGTGCAATAATTAGTTATTGGGCCCCGCAGCAAGATCATTGGGCCCCTAAACATATGCAATTTAAGTAACTTGTAGAAAAACTCACGTAACTGTGGGCCGGAGCTCCTTTTCACTAAAAAGTACCCCAGCACAGGGATTTACCCTTCTATCCAGGGTCTCTCTGCTCACATCCCCGATCCTCTGCACCGTCCTATATAGAGCGCATGTACAGTAAAGTATAAATCTAAAGTGCATACAACAGTATATGATCCCAAAAACCCCACTCAGTTATAAACATTTTGCAAGCAGTCTTGACATTCTATTTGAATTTAGTGAATGGCGCAGAGGAGAAGAGGGATGTAAATATGACTGTTTATCATTAATACGCTGATAATATTTGATGTTGTTGGTACATAGGGATGCGGCAAACTTTTGTGCATAGTTGTTATTGCTACATTACACTAACAAGGATGGGAATTGGTAGCTTTTTGTAGATCTTTCTTTCATAATAATAATATAAATATAAATTATATTTATGATCATTTTTATTTCTCCCTTTAGGTTTAGGGTAAACCATGGCCTCTGCTGGAAACTTTTCTTTTAGAAAACTTATTCCTTATACTTTTACCAAATTATTTACCAGAACAAAAAAGAAAGATGAAAAGAAGATACAAAAACATTGTGGCTGTTTTTCTGCTTTAAATAGACTAATAGGAAAGAAGAAAAAGAGCAGCAGTGCTGAATCTGAATATGTGCCACAACCTTGTATGTGTGAAGAAGAGGTCAAGTATACCTCAACCACTTCCATACAAGAAGAGGAGAAAATTGAGGCCTTACTTCCTTGCCAAACAGAGCAAGAAATAGGCAATGACTCCGCCTGTATACAAAAAGAGGAGAACATTGAGGATCCTATACCTTGCAAAACAGAGCAAGAAATAAGCAATGACTCCGTCTGTATACAAGAAGAGGAGAAAATTGAGGCCCCCATTCCTTGCCAAGAAGAGCAAGAAATATGCGATAACTCCATCTGTGTACAAGAAGAGGAGAAAATGGAGGCCCCTATTCCTTGCCAATCAGAGCAAGAAATAGGCAATAATTCCACCTGTATAAACGAAGAGCAAGTAATCAGCAATGACTCTATCTGTGTAAAGGAGGAACAGAAATGTGATCCCTCCAAAAAGGTGGCAAAGAAACGTAAGAAAAAGAAAAAACAGACCAAAATGGTTGAACCAGAAAAAAATACACAACCGTGCTCCAATGAAGAAGAGGGAAACAAAATCTCAACCGAGTGCACAATAAAAGAAGAAACAAATGAGGTATCCCCTTCATTCGAAGCAGAGCAAAATAGAAAGGAAGAACAGGAAGCCAAACCTGACTTCCCTTCCTTTACAAATGAGAAAAATAAAACACAGAACACTAAGGTGGAAACAGAGGAAAAACATGAGGCGTCCAATCTAAGAAAGGAAGAAGAGAAAAAATATGCCTCTACCACCTCCACCCAAGTGCAAGAGACAAACCAGAATTGTCCAAAGAAAAAAGAGACAAACAAGGGTTCCACTTTGTGCCAAAAGGCAGAAAAGCCCAGGAACAATAACTGGATCCCTGAACTCAATCTAACACAACAGCATAAAATGGAACTGAAGAGTAATGCCTGGCTGGATGATATTATAATTGATGCAGCTCAGAACCTGCTGCAAAAGCAGTTTGGTTGTGAGGGGCTTCAGTCCTGCATCTTTTCTCAGCTGGAATTTAGTCCTGTATATGGACCTTCTGTACAGATACATTATGATAGCCAGAGACACCACTGGTTAACAAGCTGCTTTAAAGCAAAGCAAGTAGAGATTGCGGACAGTTTAAAAACACGAGTACTGCCCCAAAATATGAAGCAACAGATACAGTATTGTTATCGGGAACTGGTGAAAGATCCAGCAAGTACAATAAAAGTACTTGATGTTGATCAACAACCAAACGGATATGACTGTGGTGTTTATGCGATTGCCAACGCATACGAGTTCCTGTCCAATGGAAACCCCATGTGCAAGTACAATAACAAAGAAATGAGAAGCCACCTCATTCGTTGTTTAGAGAGTGGCGAGATTTCTGCATTTCCTAAACGTTCATGAATGCCAGAAGCAAGATTGAATAAAAGTCATTCCATGGGAAGGCCAGCCAATCAATATATTCAATAAAGGCTGGTGCAAACACTAACTGGCGAAACGGCAGTAGAATCAACTTCAAGGATGATCCACTGATGATTCCTCAGTGTAGGAATCAGGATGTATATTACTAATATAATAATAAATATATAACACATTAAAAATCCTTGTCTTTTTTTTGATTATTCCTACTGTATATGGTAGTGGTCAGAGTGTAACCAAAGTGGGAGCCAAACACTTGGTTTTGAGGTGAGAGCGCTCTCTGTACTTTTGCTCTTGTTGCAAGTTTGCTTGTGCATCCAACAATATACACATTGTCCCTGATGCCGTTTGCACTTGCATAAGCTCCAGACAGTACTTGGAGCTGGCAATGGGCAAATAAAAAAAACCTTCTGACTCAAATGGAGGTCACTGACCCCGGAAGCCAAAAAACTATTGCTCTTTGCTATTAAGACCCTCATCTATTTATATTCCCCTCTCTTGTTCAAATGACTGCCTGGTTGCTAAAGTCATTTACACCTTAGCAAACAGATAGCTGCTGAAATGCCAAATTGGATAGTTGCTAAACAAAAATGGCAATCATCCATCAAAAAACACAAATAATAAAAACTGAAGACCAATTCAAGAAAAATTGTCTCAGAATAGCAATCTCTATCACCTGCTGCATTGTGGGTAAAAATATGGTTAGTGCAGATGAAATTTACATAGTTATATAGTTAAGTTGTGTTGAAAAAAGACTAAAGTCCATCAAGTTTAAACTTTCCAAGCAAACCCAGCGCACACACATAGACCCATACTGACCTATCTATCCACTCACATACAGACCCATACTGACCTATCCACTCACATACAGACCCATACTGACCTATCTATCCACTCACATACAGACCCATACTGACCTATCTATCCACTCACATACAGACCCATACTGACCTATCTATCCACTCACATACAGACCCACACTGACCTATCTATCCACTCACATACAGACCCATACTGACCTATCTATCCACTCACATACAGACCCATACTGACCTATCCACTCACATACAGACCCATACTGACCTATCTATCCACTCACATACAGACCCATACTGACCTATCTATCCACTCACATACAGACCCATACTGACCTATCCACTCACATACAGACCCATACTGACCTATCCACTCACATACAGACCCATACTGACCTATCTATAAACTCACATACAGACCCATACTGACCTATCTATAAACTCACATATAGACCCATACTGACCTATATATACACTCCATACACAAACCATATATACCAACATTAGTATTAACTGTAGATATTAGTATCACAATAGCCTTGGATACTATGCTTGTTTGAGAACTCATCCAGGCCCCTCTTATAGGCATTAACAGAATCTGCCATAACAACATCACTAGGAAGGGATTTCCCCAACCTCACTGCCCTCACTGTGAAAAACCCCCTACGCACACCTAAACTTGTGCATGGGCAGTAGTGTAAGTCCAAGATTTAACCGTAACTGCACATATGCTCGTCTGGGTATAATATGACATATTTTTCCAAAAAGGAACAAGGTCATGGTCAGACTGGGTGTTGCAGGGCCCACCAGGGCTCCCGCCCCAGGAGCCCTGCAGGTGCCCCCGCCAGCCGCGTCCCCTAACCCCCCCCCCCCCCGCAGGATTCCCCACCCGACGTCCTCCCCGAGCGCACACAAATTTAACGCGTATGGGGAGGAACAGTCGGACAGGGGGAGTGCCGGCAAGGGTCAGGTCTGGGCTGCCGGGGCCCACCGGGATTTTTCCCGGTGTCCCGGCGGCCCAGTCCGACCCTGAACAAGGTCCGAGGAAAAGTGAATTGATTCACTAGTGGGTGCCAACATTTGGCACCTCTATAAATAAAGCTTTCCTTATCCTTAAATAAAACCTGTGTATCTGTTGCAACAGTACAATTTACCCAGCACATTTGAGCTTAAAAATTATAACCAAGGAAACAAAGTGCCTGCTCCCATTAATGTATTCCAGTCTCGCTTATATGTAATAAGCCTGGCATATGTTCCAAAACTCACACAGTCATCTAGAATTTATAGTATGTATCATACAAAAGTTGGACACAATGTTGGAGGAAATCTGGCTGTAGTCATTTGAAGGCAGCTCCTCTGGTAACTTGATGCGAATTTTCCTTTTTTTTAAATGGAAATGTGTCTCTTCTAGTGCAGCAGCCCCAGAAGCAGTGCTGGTCATTTATAGAAATGTATAAATATAGTAAATTCTTTATCAAATGTCGACAATGCCATTTTGTGTTATCTATATAGTGCAAGTAGCACAGGAATCAAAAAAAATGTACTTGAATCTCAATACTGCAAGGAATAGAGGATGACTGGGTGATCGCAGACTAATTTAACTTGTGGGATCTACTTTACCTTTAACACCACCCCATTGTTATTGTGTGTTACCATCGTTTTACTTCTGGGCCAAGACTCTTAATAAACTGTTACATTTCTGAAGGAGGGAAAATGTGTGAGAGAATCTTTTTCCTTCATATAAAAAAACAAATCATCTTGGCCCACCTGTAAAGGCCCCCATACACGTTGAGATCTGCTCGCTATCTTCACCCGATATCCCCACCTACGGATGGGTGATATCGGGGAGAGTGTAGGTAAAAAAAAATAATTCAATCATTTGGCCCTGGGGCCAAACGATCGAATTATATTGGCATCAACTGGGCAGTTGGGGGACCGCATCAACAAGCCGATGCGGTCCCTGATCAGACTGAATTTTCTAACCTGGCCGATCGATATCTGGCCAATTTTAGGCCAGATATCGGTCGGGCAAGCCCCTTGTTTCTGCCCCTACGCGGGCCGATAAGCTGCCCAATCGGTCCAAGGGACCCATATCAGGAGCTACTATCGGCCTGTGTATGGGGCCTGTAACTCTCAAATGCTTGGAATGAAGTGTTTCATTCACCCTATGGGATACAGAATTCCCCACCCAGGAACAACCAATTAATAAACACTTAATTATTTGCTGAGGAATAGACTTAAATCTCTGGTTCCATATGGGACTTACTATAGCTCTGATGAAGAAATCCCCATTCCTCCACAGCAATACAGGACCAAATCAAATGCTCTAAGAGTACATAAAATCTATATCCGTATAAACCAAACTTAGGGACATCATAAACTATAAATGATACTTAGTGATTTTCCTACACAGCTCACTGAATAGTGTATTTGTGTAAGAAATAATGTGCCCTTACTTTAAATTATGAGGATATGAGAGGTAACCAAAACGTTAAACAACTTCAGCCTGTTCCTTGTTGTTGTGAAATTGTTTGGCCTGGTGATTTCTAATATCCTTATTTTAGGGGGTACATTATTCCCTATTTGTACATATGTTCCACGGTTTGACTGGCCCCCCAGTGTACTGGGAGAAAACCCTGAGGGCCCCTGTCCTGTTGGGCCATACTGACTTGAGCACACCGGCAGGCTCCGTGGTGCATTGCTAGGGGACCAGGACACATTGCGTGATACTTATCTACGCTGGAGCCGATATTTATGGGGATCAGTGGGCCCTTAACCCCCAGTCTGATACTGGAAGTCCACTTTAATACCACAGAGCTCCCTGCTTAGCCAGTCTATAACAGGTGAATGAGGTCCCCACAGACTCCTTTTAATCTTTGAGGGGGGCCTTTGAGCCTGAAAAGTTTAATAAACATACACCCTTGTGGCAATATGAATTGGATACAAACTGCTTTCTGGCCACTAAGATTCCTGCACAAACAACCAAGCAAGGCTATTAATGGCACACTGCAAGGGGAATAGGAGGGGGCATATTTATCAGAGAGTGTCCCCTTTAATAAACATTCCCCTCAAAAATCCTGTCTTAGTGTATAAAGACCCGGGGTGTTGCCCTGTGGCAAACAGTGGAATACTTACATAAATTTGCCCCTAAAAGTGAAAGGTAAAACAATTTACCTTCCACCATAGCAAACTGTTAGATTTGTAACTATAACATAAAAAAACACATGCAAAAAAATATAAAACAGCAGTAAAATATGTATTTCTGCCCTGCTGAGTGTAAATGACCCCCATAGCCAGAAGCCTGAACTTCTGGTGTTGTGGCTCCATCTGCTGACAAATTGCCCTAAGTGCAGGTCTTTGGTGCTAAAATAAAAAAAATTGCCTGTGAGGCTTTACCTTTTCCTTTAAATAAAAATGTATATGATATATTCACTAAAAAATTTGTTGCCTCATTCGTTAAGCTTAAACTAATAATGCAAATGTGAGGTACAAAATTGGACCTATAACACAATTCTATAAGAAAAAAAGAAACAATCAGAGATAAACAAAAAATATTAATCATTGAAAAGTATCCAGCAAGATAAGTGGGGAAACCTACTATACTAATGGAGTATAATATAGGAACACATGTAAAGGGGACAAATTAGGCTGGTAAGAGGGTTGACAAATAGGGCTACCGAGCCACGTAACTGTGTAGGCCTGCTTTTTTATTTTTTGACTTTTCAGTTAAAAAATCCATCTCACCTCCCTCTGCAAGATGATCAGTTCTATATCTCCATCTTTAGAACCCGGACACATTTTCTCCAAGCCCATAGCTTTCACCCCTTCTGGACTGCAATTATATTTACTAAGAAAATGGGCAGCTGCCAGGGTTAGGACCTGCCCTTCTTTCTTATCTCTCTCTGCGTTACTGATTAATGAAAAATGCTCAAGACAAGTATTAGGATGGCACACCATAAAAAGTTATCAGAATAAGCAAGGGTGCTCACTGTAGGGGACTACCTGAGCGTCTCCGTATTAGTGCTCAATAGATACACACAACAGGGCACTCCTGGGCAGACATTACACATTCAGCATCAACAAGTGCCAACCTAGTTCCATTCCCTTTGCATGTTTCTTTGGACCTGTACAATGACCTTTTACTAACAGGTCACCAAGTCTTCTTGCCCTCTTGGCCGACAAAAGGCGGCAGTTTGAGGAATGAATCTGCCAGTGATTAGACAGAATGCCTTTAATCAAATCCCACTCGTTGCAACACGGAGCACTTAAAAAATTTGTTCTGCCGTTTTACCCTCATTTTACCCTAGTTCACTAAAAGTAGATCCCTTGGGTATGTATAGCATGTATGACATACCTTTCCCAATACACGATTTGGGGTAACCTCTTGCCAAAAAGGGTCCCCTCAGGTCTTCAGCTTGTTTCCAGAAGATCCTCTTGTCAGAGCAATTTCTCCTCACTTGCAGGAACTTTCCCACAGAGATGCCAAGAGTGAAGAAGTGAAGACTGGGTGAAACAAAGCAAAACAGAAGAGCTTAGAATTGATCTGACAGAGTTACACTGAGCACTACTTCATTTTTAATGGCTGGAAAAAAGTTGTTAAAATGTCATTTCAATGTCATTTAAATTACAAACTCACAAAAGTGCCTGTAAACTGTCCCTCTTAGGTGCTTCGGATGTGCACTTGAATTATGCTGCAGTGCATTCACAGCCGCCACCTTATATAGAGATGGCATTTCAGAATTCTGTCCTGATCCACATACAGATGGCAGCACTGTGTGCCCCCCATAGGTCACCTAACAGCACAACAGGGCATGCACACTTAAAGGCGTATTTCTTAATATTGGACACAAACATCACCAGTCATGTTGCCCATAGCAACCGATCAGCAATAGGATTTGAAAGGTCACCAACAAGTTGGAAAACAAAAGCAAAGATCTGACTGATTGTTACGGGCAACATCATCAGCGATGTTTGTCTCCAATGTTAATAAATACACCCCTTAATGTGAGTTAGCAGTCATTGCAAGTGCTTGTATATAACATTGGATGGAATTGCCACTGTGCAACCTACTTATATATATATATCACATGGGAAACATGTAATATCAAGCAATATTACAGTTAGCTCCATAAATATTTGTACAGTGAAACAATTGATATAATTCTGGCTCTGTACAGCCCCACAGTTGGTTTGAGAATTAATCAATATGTGACTGAAGTGTAGAATTTCAGCTTTAATTCAGGTAATCAGGAAAGACAGCGATTTTTATGAAGTCATTTATCAAACCAAAGGGTGCAAAAGATCACCTTAACACCTTAGGGTGGGCTATAAGAAAAGGGCCCCAATTTGGGCTTCATCTCTTGCCGCTTCTGTGTCCGAACAAATCAGTGCAAGTTAGGGGGCATTTCGGGTTACACCTATGCCACCTACTGCATTCAGTGCTTAATCCAAGAGGCCTGCAGCAATACAGGTAAAACACCATACAGTGTGCAAAATGCAAAAAAGGGCCAATTGGGGTCCATTATTGCACTTTTCACACTGCATGGTGCTAGTAAACCCTATGGTCTTCCATCTCCAGGGGCTTAAAAGGAATTGGAAAACATGTTGTTAATTTGGCTTATAGTTCCTGGGACTTTAAATATTCAAAATAGGGCTTGGATTTGGTAGTTAGACAAATCTTTTTTGTATTCCTCTTATGAAAAACTGCACTGGCCTGGGATTCTTTCTACAAAAATGCAGCAACGCCACCTTTCGCTTTCTTCCTGGGGAGCCTCTGTGTCCCTTAAGACATACCCTTTATAATAAAAAAAGTAATGTACTCCCCAGGTGCAAGTCTAGGAGTCACAAGGGACCCCTGAGACAAGACCAGTAAAATGCTGGAATGGAGCTTAGACAACAAGAACATTGGCCAGAGGGGATCAAAGATTTGTTTCACCAACCATTTGTTGCACTAATTGTTTTATATCCCTTGTTTGCTAACTTATTGTAAATACCATTACCTGACATGTCCAGTGTCTCTTTTTTGTCTCATCTGTGAGACTTTGAAACAGAAATCATGGCCATGATGTATAACATGCTATGGTTATCATATTACTCATGTTTTGTAGGGTTTTAACTGGAAATACTTGTGCAGACTCTGCCAAGTACTGCTAAGTTTACTTTAGTCAGTGACTGAAGAATGATCCACCAATAATAAATTGGTGGAATAATCCACTGACTTTTATATTATAAATCTAATATCCAGTAAGGCAGCGCTGTCCAACTTATTACATGTAGTGGGCCGATTATATCTCATACAGCATGTCGGAGGGGCAGATAAATTTAAAATGATGATGTCATATAGTGAAGTCTATGGAACCTCAGAGCAAACTGGGGGCCATAAAAATCCTTTGTCTCCACAGGACTTTAGTTGGATTTGCCTTGCCATGCAATAAGATATTAAAACAAACACTAGAGCTGGCCATGAATGTATTGATAAAAGCTGCCAACTCTGCAAATACTTGGCCATGTATAGCGCCCACCAAGCAGCCTGACTAACCAACATCTTTATCTATTAGCTAAGCTTGAAAATCCAGTATGAGCAAGACTGCATCATTTTTCATCTAAGGGATTTCCAAAAGCCTCACACAATTCGATTTGGCAGCCAAAAGCCACTTTTTCTGACCACAGCACTAGCTGTATCACATAGGACCCTATTTTGGGGGCCTGTCTATCTATAAAGAGCTATATACGGTAAGTTACCTTAGCTATACTTATACAATGGGAACTAAAGGCCACAATTGTTATCATTTTATGTAGTTGCCATTGGCAACACAGTGTGTGTGCGTACAGATAGATAAACACACAGACAGACTGACAGACACACATGACTTGGTATGATTGTACCATACTACCTGTTACCTTCTGGATAGCCTGGCAAGGTATCAGCTCCTGGTACAAAGTAAAGATGCTGTATTTATAATGAGAATGAATGCAGCGCTCTCTCACTAGACCATGTAAAGCAGAACCATAAAAGAACACAACAATGAAGAGTATTACAAAAGAAAAAAGTAATACAGCAGCACAATATAAGTATATATATATATAGACCCCTGTGGGCACCCCAGTTCAGGCCTGTATATGCTCTCTCCCAGCTTCCTCTTTCCCATCTCTCCTTACAAAGTCACATGGTATCAGCCTTGCTGTTTCACGATTGCCTAAGGCTGCCATCTGCAGGCTGGAGGTGCCCATTGCCTAAGGTCTCTCATTTGTCTGCCTATTACATTATCTAGAGGTGGCCATACACAGGCAGATTTAAATTGCAGATTCAGATCCTTCAAACCGATTCTGCAGCTTATCATACAATGCACTTCGGCTTTCCTAAGTTGCCTTGTGGGAAATCTTTGGGCAACTTGAGAAACCCGAAGCAGTGCATATGTTTCCCCCACAGTGATTTACATTATTGCCAATAGGAAAGCATTTTCAGGAGAGCAGTCGCCGGCGGTAGCGCAGATTTACTGCGGGCGACTAATCTCCTAGTGTGCCATCATCCTTACCAGGGAGTTGCTAGGGGACAGAGGCAGAGGGGGCTTAAGAGAGACAGCAGGGAGCTAAGACAACTAACACACTGCTAAGAGTTAATATAGAGGGATTTCTCTCCATACTCACCCCCTGCAGCTCCTCTCTGATCCTCCTTCTCTCCTACTCATGGTATGTGCCCTCACCTGTATAGTCTGGCCAGAAATGGGCCCCTACCCTGATGTACCGCTCCATTAACTCCACACATGCCCATGCGATCCTTAGAAAATGGGCAATAAGCATTCCATTAACTCCACACATGCCAAAATGTTGATGGAAAATAGGGAATAAGAAGACCATTAACGCCACACATGCCGGTACGATTCTCGGAAAATGGGCAATAATCATTCCTTTGACTCCACACATGCCAAAATGTTGCTGGAAAATGGGGAATAAGAAGTCCACTAACTCCACACATGCCGAAATGTTGCTGGAAAATGGGGAATAAGAAATCCATTAACTCCACACATGCTGGTACGATCCTCGGAAAATGGGCAATAAGCATTCCATTAACTCCACACATGCCGGTACGATCCTCGGAAAATGGGCAATAAGCATTCCATTAACGCCACACATGCCGGTACGATCCTCGGAAAATGGGGAATAAGCATTCCATTAACTCCACGCATGCCGGTACGATCCTCGGAAAATGGACAATAAGCATTCCATTAACTCCACGTATGCAAAATGTTGTTGGAAAATAGGGAATAAGCAATCAATTAACTTCAGAAATGCCTGAAAGATTGGAAAATGGGAAATGAACACTTTTTTAACACCACACAAAATACACTAATTATACACACAATGAGAAGCAGTGAGAACCATAGCTTCAAATCCATTACATACAATGATCTCTGAAACCCCAGACCCCATACCTTTCCAGAAAGCAGGTCTCCTGAAGGCTGCCTTAAGGTTTACCTGAAGAGTTCAGCATGATAGAGTTCAGAAATCTTTTGTTCTCAGTAGCCCCTCCTTGTGGTAGGCATGAGAATAGCACCCAAGCAGGAGAAACCCTGTTTCCTACACACCAATATTACAACTAAAAAATAAAAATTTGGGAAATGGTAACTCTTGACACGCAGACAGTGATGTTTTTTTCGCATACAACTTTATTTTTTATGCCATTTTTTATTCTCATTCCAAACACATTAAAGTCAATGGGGCCAATTCATTAAAGTCCGAAAAAACGAGTGCTATTTATAGCATGCCAAAACAAGAAGAAGAAGAGAACGCTATAAGAGCGAAACTCAATTACATTTCTACAAGAAAAATTAAATGAATTTAAATAAAATATATAAAGTATATAAATGACCAAACTGAAACTAAAGAATAAACAAATTAACAATAGAAATCTAATTAATCCACCCGCTTGTATTAAAGATGTATAAGTAAAGTATGTACCGAATGGTCAGGTTAGGCTCGGGTGTCAAAGACCCCGAGCCTGTCGCTTAAGGTTCAAAAATTCAATATCGCAAGCAGTTTTAAATAGGATAAATCAACATGCTCACCGGCGTCCAGTGGTGGTCCGGGTGCCCAAAGCCCCGAACCCGCAGCTGAAAGGAGATTTTTCAAGAATTGAAAGTAGGACGTCAAGCACTCCGGACTCAAGGAATCTGCTAAAATGCGAACTTTATTTCTTCATATTTAAAAACAGAAGTGCCTTTTTGTTTTTAAATATGAAGAAATAAAGTTCACATTTTAGCAGATTCCTTGAGTCTGGAGTGCTTGACGTCCTACTTTCAATTCTATTTATAGCATGCGTTAAAAATATTATCACTTCTTATTTTTTGTTTAGGTCGATATTTTTTTTTTTTTTAAGGATCGATTCACAAAAAGGACACTTGTCAGCATTAAGAAGCGATGTTCTTGTCGTTATTTATCTGGCAAAGAGCGATTTTAAGTGATTTTTTTAAAGCATGCACGATAATTTCTGCTGCGTGCGATATTTTTCGCCGCACGTGATATTAGCGCACGATATTACACATGTAGCAGTTACTTTCTGAAAACTACTGTTCTGAAAATTACCATTTTCCTGAAAACTGGAGGATATATCACTCTAGGAAGATCACATACTTGAAATCCGACTGCAAACTCCATCTTGTCACCACAGACAATCACCAGCTGCAATTTTGTTTATTAACGCCTACTTCCTGGGAGGCGTTAAGTTTCACAGTAATTATCGCCACATTTTATGCTTTTAACGCTTCATATGCGTTTGTGAATCATGCGTTAGTATTATTTCTATTCGATAATTACCGAAATGCGATGTAAATAACGCATTGCGATAATGCGCTTTTACACATGCGATATGAGTGTTAACACATGCAAAATGACTTTGATGAATCAGTATTTAATTATCGCACACTTTTTAATACAAAAAACTATGCGATAAGCATTAACGACCTTTAGTGAATCGGCCCCAATGAGTGGATTTTCTGATTCCTACCGTGCAAAATTTTTTGCTGTGCAACTTTTTAGTCAATGAGGGTTTTTTTTCTCAATTTTACAATCGTGCCTTTTTTTTTTTTTTTTTTTTTTAACACGCACAATATCTTTTTACGCAACGGTTTTCTCCAAATACATCAAAATTATTTATTTTTTGTTGTGCCAAGGTTTTGCCCCAGTTTCACAAAAAATTTTGCCAATTGCGAAATGTGTAATTTTACTGTGAATCCATGCCTTGACTTTTCCTGGTATCCTGGTGGGCCGGTCCGACACTGTGCTTTGGCCGATATTTACACCGGACACCTTTCTCCTGCCTCCTCAGCATAACCTGCCAATGCAAAGTATAGAATTGTACAGATGCCACAGTTTATAGATACATGGAGACAGCAAGGACCTGAGGAAGTACTACTATTCAAAGGACCTCATGTAAAAAAGATGATAACTGCACAGATGCAGACTTTAAACAACCATGTCAATGAACTGTACCCCACAGGAAGGACCAAGTGGGTTTTATTACTGAAATTAAGAGCTTTTGCTTTAATGGTTAGTATAAAATGCCCAGGTTCCACATTGTAAAACATTGGTTAGCTACTCAACCTGCTTCTTTCTCTGTTAGTTTATTTGTAAACTGCTGTTATGTTTTTGATATACAGTTTACCTTACGTGTCTTTCCCACTGGCTATCGACTGGCCAACTGTATAATCATATATTCTCTATGTAAAAAATATAAAAAACTATATTCTGTGTGTATGTTCAGAATACCTTATCCGGAAACCCATCATCCGGAAAGGCCGTCTCCCATAGAATCCATTTTAATCAAATAATTCACATTTTTAAAAAATGATTTCCTTTTTCCCTATAATAACAAAACAGTACTCTCCAGGAAGAGGGTCTGAAGTCAGGAGTGGATGGTGGACTGGACTTGGTGTAAGCAGACAGGATCTGTGTCAGACAGCAGGGGCAGCCAAAAAAACGAGGGACCAGAGGGCAACACACACGATCGCCTGTGAGTAATTATAAGACAGACGACTGGTTGCAAGTCACCATAGCAACCCTGTTGGTGAGTTGCTTTTGGTGCGTGCATAGGGTGGGAGGGCTCTGGCGGATAATTGTGGATGAGCGGTCCTTGGACATTGTTTTAATCACAAGTAATTTTAAATACGCATGTGCTGCACACTAGTCTGATCTACTACGCAGACTCACCAGTATTGCTCTTGGAATTTCTATTCGGGAACTTTGCGGGGTTTTGTTTTTTTTTACTACAACACTTCTGATCATACAAAAGGCTTAGAAAATGGCATACTTAAGGAAACGCATGACAACACTTTTGCACGCCTCTAATAGGAGATTAACTGTTTATTGAATTTTCCTTGTCCTTTAAAGGCAGGCTGAGAAACAGCCAACTTGTTGCCTCCGGCGTCTCTACTCTCAGGAACTGCTTTGGCTTGGTGCAATCACATTCAGAGGATTTGGCACAAATTGCATAACAATGGATAGCATTTAAGCTGCAGAATTAAATGACATAGGCCTCATATATATATATATATATATATATATATATAAATGCACAAATGGACTGCTTTGCTCAATAAATAAGTATGATATATTAAAAGTACAGCCTGACTGACATTTCCGCTGTGTCAACGGCCTTTCTCAAAGTAACAAATCAAATGAACAAACAAACCTATACTCAGTGTGGCGGGAAGCCCAGAAGTGACATGACAAAATAACGTATGAACCTGCGTGACTCTTGGTAAAATATACACAAACCTTCATTCCAATAAAAAAGTGTAACACTTTAACTATAAAGAAAAAAGAAAAAAACTGGTGCGATCGTGTGTCTGCTGGTTGGAGTAACATCAGACCCACCTCTATGTAGTAACATCCGCTGATTAGTATACCACCTGCTTTTAGGCCAGGGGGCTCAAACTCAATTTACCTGGGGGCCAATGGAGGCAAAGTCAGGATGAGGCTGGGCCGCATAAGGGATTTCACAAAAAATTGGCTTTCAAGGGATAATGCAAGGCACGGCGGGCGGGAGCTGCTGATTGCGGAAATGATGTTATGCCATCATAACAGTTATTATGGGAAGACGTTCTGTGTGCACAATTAGCTCCTTATGATGGCATAACGTCATTTCCGCAATCAGCAGCTCCCGCCCGCCGTGCCTTGCATTATCCCTTGAATCGCAATAAAAATCGCAATCCATTCATTGCTTTTGAGAAGGCGTTGGTGAGGGCCACAAAATATTGTACCGAGGGCCGCAAATGGCCCGCGGGCCGCGAGTTTGAGACCCCTGTTTTAGGCTGATGCCACACGTGGCGTTATTACGCTGCGTATTTTTTAATTTTCTCAGCGGCTGAAAAACGCCCGATATCATCATCCATAGAAATAACTTGAAAAGACTCAAAGCAAACCACACAATGTGTAAATACACTAGAAAACGCCCTAGCACGGATTTTTCAAGCGTTGGCCGAAATACGCCAGTATTTGCACCGCAAGCTATTCCTATGTATACACAAAGGCAGCTGCCAGACCTAGCGGAAATACGCAGCGTTTTTTGCTATTTCACACTATTAGCACCATGGGAAACGGGATTTGCTACATCACCAGTACTAGGCTGAAAAACGCCATAGTCAGGGGCTGTGTGGCTTGTGCGGCGTTCTTAGGCTGAGAAAAAACGCAGCGTAAAAATGCCACGTGTGGCATCAGCCTTAATCAGCTGTATCTATGGGTCTCTTCCCTAGCAACCACACCATTATGTTGTTAATGATAGCCATCAAGGCAGTTAATAAAACTATTATTGCAGTTGCTGATCAAACGTGCTACATGGGGAAATCCCAATTAAGTGAACCCACAGGTCAGCTTAAAACACAGGTCATCCAACAAGACACCATAAGTGACAATTCAAAAATAAAAAATGAACGTAAAAAGTGAAAAAAATCAAAAAGGTATTTAAGGCATCAACTATAACAGGAACCCTACTGTAGAAATATTTTTTTTTTAATTATTTAATTATGAATTTTGAATTTTTTAAATTAGTTTTAAATTGATAAGGGTAGTCGGATATCTAAATCATAAGTGCCTACCGTTTGAACTGCTACGGGGAGACTGTGGGAAAGTACACAGCCATTTTAGCTGCGCATCTTTCTTCTTGGTTACCCTTGGTTACACATAAATGACAGAGCCTTGCTTGAACTACGAGCCATTTGAGGCCCCGCCTTCCTCGGTCACATGACCTATCAGCTGACCAGTGCTCCCTCAGATGTCCTGTTGCGGCTGTCTGTGTCACTAGGAGATGACGTCAGAACCTCATGCTTCCAGTGTAAACAGTGGAGTAGAGTCTGCAAGTGCACAAGAGGCCCTGAGGGAAACGTCATGTGCAGAAACCCCTGTCTCCCCCTTCATAACTCCCCGGCCCAGAGGCAGCCTACGTAGGTGAGACAGTGCTTACCAGTAGCAGCAGGGATAGCGGCCATGTTGGCTCTTATCTCAGATATTGCCGGTAAAGCTGCTGTGCAGAACAGTATTGCTGTGCACAGCATCCCTGCAGCCCTCACTATGGAACTGGGTTCCCAGTATTGCCATAATGTTGTTGAACTTTATCCCTCTGCTGATAAGGGATGTCCTGTACTCTCACGCTCAGCATATCCCTATGGCTTGTCTGAGTCTGTCTTACAGAATTAGGGGAGAAGGTATCAGGATCACATGGAAGTTGCGCCTCTTATAATAAACTATAAAGGAAAGGAAATACAATCAGCATGTAACAACTTCTCTCTTTCTATTCTAGAACACCACTGGGCATGCGGAGAAACTGCAACGCTGGATTTAAATCTCCAGTAAGTGTGCCCTATGAACCTTATTCAGAATGTGTTTCATATGCAACAGAAACCCAATCACATGCTTTCTACTACAGCTATTAGCACTGGCGAGGATGTTGGGAGTTGAAGTTCAGTCGTAATTCTTTGAAGTGTAGGTCAGGGGTACTCTTGCCACGTGGCCACAGTGATGAGATCTACCTCAGTTAAAATAGTGCGACGTCTATCATTTGGCGCAATAAGCAAGAAAAAGTATTGATGTTTAACAAATACACAAAGCAATATATAAATGCAGTGCCAGTAGTTTTCACTTTCCTTCTTCATGGCCCACTTTGTAGTCTGCACACAGAAACATATATAAAGTAGGAGCAAATATATACAGCGGCCCAATGGGGACAATCTTCTATACTGGGATGAAACTACAAAGAGGGATGGCTTGAGCAGCCGCACTCAAAAGCTCCAGTATGTTGGGGGGAAAAAGAAGTGGAGGGATGTCATTCCACCTCTAGGTCTACCAGAAACTTTAAAGTGATATACTGGTAGGCCGTGATCTACCTTTTGGGCACCCCTGGTGTAGGTATTGGCAAACTGTTGACTTGTGCCTTCATTAAATCACCTGCACCCTATGTCCTGATTCAGCTTGCAGAGCCTGCACTCTGATTGAGAAACAGTATTTTGTACATTTTTTTGTATAAACTTGTATTAGCCTGCACCTCTTGGGGGTGGGATCTCTGGTGCCCTTAACTGCTTCTGTTTCCAGTATCCATGTAGTTTGTCTTCCAGCCATGCTGCCCACAAATTTATATATTTATTATGGTACTGCAACATTGGCGCCATCGGCGACCTGTACCTTCTCAGTGTTACTATCCCTGATGAAAGTTCCAGTCAGGATGAACGTCGGATGAATTAAACCTAAAAAACTTCACATATCTAATTTCTTTTTTTCGTTATATGAAAACTCCTGTGAGTGCTGTCACTACCTATGAATGTCTACATTTATTATAAGATACTGCAATAATGGCTGAATATGGTATCCAGGTATGACTTTTGTCTGTTGCCAGGTTCAGTCTCCTAGCTCCAGCTCCTCAGGCAGAGGCTCTGAGTACTCTCTGCAGAAGGAAGTCTCAGAGCTGCAGGGAAAGGAGGCTGCTCTAGACCAGGAAATAGCGCAGCTGGAGTCGGAGTAAGTCAGAATCCTTCTCATCCCTTCATGGCGGTGACACCAGATTTCCATTCTCTGCTGACAATAATTTGCTTCTTCCTTAGGGGGTTCAGCATGGCAGAATTAGAAGAGCACATCACCCTTCTTCATGAGTACAATGAGTTAAAAGATGTCGGGCAAATGCTCTTGGGCAGACTTGGTAAGATTTGATGGCTCGTTGTCATAGTTATTGTTGGGATAGAACAGTTTTCATAAAGGGGTTTCATATAGGGCTTGTTGGTGGCTTTAAATGAGACATAGGTAGCATTTTAGAATAAGGGTGGAGTGGTTGGGATGGATCAGGGGTGTGGCTTTGCATGCAAGGTGTTAATTCTTGTTCGCAGGGCCCAACACCCATAGAACCCAGTTGACTACTGGGCTAATACAGGCCCGGACTGGGATTCAAAATAGGCCCTGGCATTTTACATACACAGAGGCCCAAACAGCCCCCCACAAGCCCAGCAGACAGTGAGTGTCTATGGCATCTTATAGCAGCCGCTCTGGCATTTCCTAGAACCTACAGACTGCCAGGTTGGGCCTGGGCCTATGATTAAAGGGCCCTTGCTAACTTAGTAGTATGCTGTTTGTATCATCAGAACTTTCTATTCTTTGTGTTTTTATTTTTACATTTTCAAGTGTAAATAGGAGCTGCCGTATTGCTTGGACTAGGCAAATAATACTTGGTATAGGAGCTGCTGTTATAAACTTTGCCTGTATATGCCAATTGTGTTGCTTTATCCATATCATATGCTTGACATTTATTAGATTTATAAATGAACTGTTCTTTCAGTAACTAGTTTTGTAGTGGAAAGTTAAGTTTAATGTTAAATTAGTTTAGGTGAGACTAGGATACAGTGTTGGTTATTTTCATGTATTTGCAGCTGTGCTAAGGGGAGTCACCACCAAGGAGCTCTATGCCGAGTTTGGGATGAATTTAGAAGACTGACAGGTGCCATCATTCTGTTTCTGCGCCAAATGTTGTTGAGGTGCCAGGTGCGGTTTTGTGCAGGAGCTGCCCCAGAGGCTTGTGGGACTATGGAGAGATGCGGCTGTACAGCTCCACACTGGAACCACCTAGACTTGCTCGTTGCAGAGAAAAGGTTATTTATTACGTTCTGCAAAATGGACTGACATTGGGATCTGCAGAGCTTCAGTTTTACCGACACTTAATAAAATCTGATTTTTTTCTGTTCACTTTTTGTCATTTTGTCTGATGGAAACAGTAAGAGGAAACTGTATTCTGTTTTCTTCCCTTGCTTTATGTATTACCGGTTCAGTTTGCCTACAGCAAATAGGGGAAAAGACCGGACATCATTTGGGGCATAATCAGCAAATTTAAAGCAGATATTACAATTGTTTATTAGTCAAGACCTGAAGGGTTGAAGGGTCCTTTATTGTTCTTGCCCCTCTCCAGAAGCCACTGAGTTTACTACACCTAGGGGCTGATTTACTTACCCACGAACGGGTCGAATGGAGTCCGATTGCGTTTTTTTCGTAATGATCGGTACTTTGCGATTTTTTCGTATGTTTTGCGATTTTTTCGGATTCTTTACGAATTTTTCGGATCCAATACGATTTTTGCGTAAAAACGCGAGTTTTCCTATCCATTACGAAAGTTGCGTAAAAAGTTGCGCATTTTGCGTAGCGTTAAAACTTACGCGAAAAGTTGCGCATTTTTCGTAGCGTTAAGTTTAAACGCTACGAAAAATGCGCAACTTTTCGCGTAAGTTTTAACGCTACGCAAAATGCGTAACTTTTTACGCAACTTTCGTAATGGATACGAAAAACTCGCGTTTTTACGCAAAAATCGTATTGGATCCGAAAAATTCGTACAGAATCCGAAAAAATCGCAAAACATACGAAAAAGTCGCAAAATATTCGTTTTCAAGTCGGAACTTTTCCAATTCGGGTCGGATTCGTGGGTTAGTAAATCAGCCCCCTAGTATTACATCGTTGATGCCATGGGCATCGCTAATCTCAGTCAGTTATATTCCCCTGTACTAAGCACAATTCAGCAGGAACAGCCCCTTAAGTTAGCTCATAGCCTGTACAGAGAGAGACCATAAAATTATGGTAGCATAGGTATTTCCCCGTGCTAAACACAATTCAGCAAGAACACCCCCCTAAGTTTGCTCATAGCCTGCTCAAAAAGATTCTATAATGCTATGCCAGTATGAGTTTTCAACTGTATAATCATTTAGATGAAGGAAATATTGATCTTGCTAATAAAACATTGTTGCACGACTGCAGCATTAAGAGCTGAGTTAAATGGGAGATTCTGCCCATATCAGAAAAATAAATTAATAAGCAGAGTAATTTGACTTTACTCTGATCAGTTCTAAGCAGAGTAACATCACAAGATTCCTCTTCTTGCTAAATTAATTTTTTTGTAGTGAACAGCAGCTGCCACAGAGACATTTTATATTTCCTTTACTCAGATTTTACAATAGAAAAGGAAAAATTTGGATTTCTTAGCATCCCACAAAATCTTGTGCTGCCCAATGCATAGCGATTTTGTGGAACTGCTTTTGGTGCCCTTAAACAACGTGCACTTACAAAGCTGCAGTTTTCTCATTGCTACTGTGGTGGATTCTCCACTCAGTGGCAACAGTACACATCTAATTATGCAAAAGGAGGGGATGAAAATATTGTTATTTGGGGTAGATATTGTGAACAAAGGTAACCCATTCTACATATATATATATATCTCTAGGGAGAGGGCAGTAACTACGTCTTCCTTAAGACAGCAGCTCTAAACAGAGGTAGCAGAGCAGGGAAGTGTAGCCCCCCTGAATTCTGCCCTCCCACAAAGTTTCCTACTGCCAAAAACCATGAGCAGGATAAAAGAAGAGAGCATTTGCTCTGTGCTATCCATTTACATGCAAAAATACATACACAAGTGTAATGGTTGTGCTACTTGTGTCTGCAATGTGTATTGTAGTTCAACAAGAGCTGCAGATTTTCATCTTAAAAATACATACACTTGTGTAATGGTTGTGCTGTGTGTGTCTGGAATGTGAGTTGTAGTTCAACAAGAGCTGCTGGAAATCTATGGAAATCTGGTGGCAGAGCTGGGAAGTGAAGGGGTTCAGGGCAGAAGTGATGTCACTTCACAACATGAGGCATGAATAGAACTAACAGCGCCAGAGCCCTTCCTCCTGGAGCACCACCATGGCCATTTTACATTGATCTACTAAATTACCATGACAGAGACATGGCATTGCCAGTGCTATTATCTGTGATATTATCTTCCAGGGCTCCAGACCAGAATCCAGGTTAATACAGAATTATTCCAGGATAATTCTGGCAGGTGTGCCACTGTACCCCACCTTTTTGCCCTAGCCATAGAGCCTTTGGTCATCCTTATATGTGCCAATCTTCAAGGTAAAGGGACTAAAGTGAAAGTTGGAAGTGCTGTTATATTGCTGGTCGTGACATTCTTCATCATTGTATATAGGAAAGCATTAAATCAGAACCTAAAAAAGTTTTACTACAAACTGCTAGAGAATGGTTCTGCCCCAGCATGCTATTGGGCCATTTCAGACAACTTGTGTTATGTCATCATTGTTTTATTCAATGTGATACATTATAATCAACCTTTATTTATATACCAACATATTTTTCACAGTGCTTTACAAAGATTACACATTATTCCCATCAGCCACTGCCCCAGGTGGGCTTAAAATCTATGATCCCTATCACTCTAGGGTCAATTTCATCAGGAGCCAATTAAAGTGGTGGCTCACCTGCAAGTTAACTTTTAGTAGGTTATAAAACGGACTGTTCTTAGCAAGTTTTCATTTGGTCCTCATTTTTTAATATTTATAATTTTTTAATTATTTATTTCTCTTCTGGCTCTTTTGAGCTTTCAAATGGGGGTCACTGATCCTGGCAGCCCATAAACTATTGCTCTCTGATTATGCAATTGTAGTTATTGTCATTTTTAATACTTATCTTTCTATTCAGGTGTTCTCCTATTCATATTCAATTCTCTCATTTCAACCACTGACTGGTTGCTAAGCTAATTCAGACCCTAGCAATCAGATAGTTGCTGAGATTTCAAACTGGAAGTCGCTGAACAAAAGGCTAAATAATTAAAAAAACATGAATAAAAATTGAAGACCAACTGCAAATTGTCCCAGAATATCGCCCTTTACATCATATTAAAATTGTATTTAAAGGTGAACAATGCCTTTAACCTTCTTGCATGTATTTCTATTGTAGGAGAAATCTGGAGTACCAGAAGGAAACCCATACAGACATGTGTGGGGCATGGGTAGTGCCCAAGCTGGAATCAAACCTAGGACCCCAGGACTGCAAGAATTAAAGATGGGTAGAGCTTGTTTCTAAAAAAAGACCAATGACCAGAAAAGAGCAATTTCAATGGGAGGTTTCTACCTTCAGCAAAACACATGTGTATAGACACTACCAGCATCGATGCATACTTATCCTTAGCGCAAAAAAGACAACAATATGGCACCCACCACAGACATCCTTGCCATTTCACGCTTTATTCATTGTTGTTGGCATTCAGGTGCTCTGTACATAGGAGGAAAATGGGTGCAGTGCATGGAATAGGTAGCAGCGTCAGTCTAGGAAGCCGAGGTCCGTGGCTTCTGAATACTGGGGGTGCAGAATACGTGTAGCTAGCCGCTCTATATCGTCCAGGCTGAGAAGGGATAAACTACGTTCATAGTCCTAGGAGGAAACACATCTGGGATTATCACTTAAGAGAAAGAAACCTGTGAGGGGTCTTATTGGACTTCTACAAACACTTGGCAGGGACAACTGGACCTCTAGTTCATTGTTTCTGACATCTTTAACCTGATATACAGCAGCAATGTGAGTGTACTTGACCTTAATATACCATAAGGATACCCAAATCCACCTAAATCCATATCCCTCTACTTTTACTGAGACCTGAACCTGCAGGTAACATCACAGAGAGGGAGGGGCCTCAAAGAATGGCGCCAACAAGAAAAAGCCCCTTTGTTTCCTGAGCATTCCCGACCCATGGGTTTCCGCTGCACCTGCACATTGCACAGCATTTCCTACTCCTCCTTTCTATCATTATTATCATTATCTCCCCCATGAACACAAGAACACAGTACCAAAATTTTAGGTACACCCCTTGTGTGTGCAAAAAATAATTAACATGCTAATAAGTCAGTATTTTGATTGGGGGGGGGGGGGGGGTCAGTGGGGTTACGTTATTTTGTTTCAAAATAATTTAAGTTTTTGCATAAGTTACGTAAGCGTAGTGATGTTGCTGTCGGGATGACCAATGACCAGCCATTCCCCTTCTGGAAAATTCATGTAAAAAACAACAATATAAATCAGTAAATAGCTCCCAATATGAACAGCTGATGTTAATGTTTAATAAGCAGTTCATATTAATAGTTAAAAACAATAATTAATGTGCTAATAAGTCAGTCAGTTCACTGAGGGCAGTGGAATTTTTTTTTTTACCTACGTTTTTTAATTTACTGGGGGTCAGTGGAGTTTGTTCCTGCAAAGCTTCTCTGCATTGTATTTTGCTTGATACGCAAGTTATGTAAGTTTCTAGACAAGTTACGTAATTTTCTAGGCATTTTTTCCGGAAGTTATGTAAATTGTGTAAGTTTTAGTGTTATATGGAACAGCAGTTTGTGTAACTTTGGTGACTGGCCCCCCCCTTATGAAGAAAGATTTCACAGGGCCGGCACAGCTGTACCCCCTCTGATGGTGGCCCTGTGGATCAATGAGACCTCCTCACCTTCTGTACATATTCCAGCACTCTCTCTGCATCGGTGGGGCTGAAATGCTTCCTCAGGATGACACTCAGTGACTTCCATGCTGTATTACCCCCACTGTGGCCCTCCGGAGCCACCTGCTCTTTCACCATGAGATTAAGCCTTGATCCAGGACCAATAGAATAATGTGCAAGGCAATGCTCATCTGATGGAGAGAAAACGGATGGTTTATTAACCTGCTTGTTCCTCCCTGGCACAGCATGAACACATAGCTTATTGTTTGCATAGTCATGTTTTGCATATTATTTTTTATTTTCTTATAAGTCAGAGCTACCATATTACTTACTGTCTAGTGATAAATACATTTGAATCAGTGATGTGCAGAACAACCCGTTGGGAGGATTCGGTCTGACATCCACACATCAGAAGCAGGTTCGGACCAAGCTCTTCTGAAACCCTCCCTGCCCGTGACCTAACTGAGCCCCGCTTCTGGCTTTGGCAGTGTCTATTTATAGGCAAGCATAGAGCCACGGGTCAGGTCGGGTGCAGGTTGGAAGGGAGAGGTTGACAAGCAAATCATTACATTGTATCTCTGGGTATAAAGCATGCAAGCTACAGGCCTGGATTGGGGGCAGACTAGAAAGGCTTGGGTCTAGGGCGCCATGCCGCCTGCTAGCCGCATCTCCACTGGGGACTGGATGGGAGATTTTGACAGCTGTTTGAACCTCCTGCCAGCCCAGTCCCCAATGCAGCCGATCAGGAAGGTGGTGCAAGCGCCCAAGGAGATGCAAGGGCCGGGGGCAGTAAGCAAGCGGGGGCAAAAGAGGCTTTGAGGCACACCACTTTTAAATTTGGCCCGGGCAAGATACCAAGGAGAGTGATTGGAGATGGTTCTCTACCTGCCAAGGCTTTGCCTCTGAATAACAAACGTTGCTGTGAAACTGGAACTTTCAGCTTTTCCTCCACTAGTCGCTTCACTGCTAGGACCGTGTCCCCTTCGGAAACCTGCCAATTCAATAGGCGAAGAATCTTCATTAGGCAGAATTCATAATTAACCATGCTAACCAAAGCATTAGACATAACATATTGTCAGTAGGACAGACTGTAGCAATGCCACTTCCTAATGAAAGCAGCCCATTGACTTAAATAACCTGCTATCCCACAGCCCTTTCCCAGAGGCTATTATCTCCCCCACTGCTACTATAGGCACCATCTCTCCCTACTATACCTGCTATCCCACAGCCACAATCCCTTCCCAAAGGCTATTATCCCCCCACTGCTACTATAGGCACCATCTCTCCCTACTATACCTGCTATCCCACAGCCAGTCCCTTCCCAGAGGCTATTATCCCCCCACTGTTACTATAGGCACCATCTCTCCCTACTATACCTGCTATCCCACAGCCACAGTCCCTTCCCAGAGGCTATTATCCCACTGCTACTATAGGCACCATCTCTCCCTACTATACCTGCTATCCCACAGCCACAGTCCCTTCCCAGAGGCTATTATCCCACTGCTACTATAGGCACCATCTCTCCCTACTATACCTGCTATCCCACAGCCACAGTCCCTTCCCAGAGGCTATTATCCCCCCACTGCTACTATAGGCACCATCTCTCCCTACTACTATACCTGCTATCCCACAGCCACAGTCCCTTCCCAGAGGCTATTATCCCATCCCCCCACTGCTACTATAGGCACCATCTCTCCCTACTATACCTGCTATCCCACAGCCAGTCCCTTCCCAGAGGCTATTATCCCCCCACTGTTACTATAGGCACCATCTCTCCCTACTATACCTGCTATCCCACAGCCACAGTCCCTTCCCAGAGGCTATTATCCCACTGCTACTATAGGCACCATCTCTCCCTACTATACCTGCTATCCCACAGCCCCAGTCCCTTCCCAGAGGCTATTATTCCCCCACTGCTACTATAGGCACCATCTCTCCCTACTATACCTGCTATCCCACAGCCCCAGTCCCTTCCCAGAGGCTATTATCCCCCCACTGTTACTATAGGCACCATCTCTCCCTACTATACCTGCTATCCCACAGTCACAGTCCCTTCCCAGAGGCTAATATCCCCAATGCCACTATAGGCAACACGTACTAAATACAAGTCAAGCCTCCACTAAACACAATCAATAACCTTCGTCTTATCCCACGTGCAATTAAACTACAACTCCCATCTTCCCTAGTAACTGGCTATACATGCAAGTGTATATCGCTTCCAACCTATCCGCACACAGCACCGGGCTATCACTAGTCACCTGGATATTGGCTTCCTTTCCTTTCAATGCTTTCACCGTCAGCTGCATCTCTGACTCCAGCCAGGATAACCATAGAGATTAATAGCTCCCTGTAGCAAGAGCGCCCTTAATACAATATAAACACTGGCTAGTCCTCCAAAGGAAACAAATGTTAACCACTGGGTGGCGCGATAGCCGCAGAGTCCTCCTCTCTATGGTCGTCACCTGACTATGAGCTTGATAACGGTGCTGGCGCTTACGAGATGCAGATTAGTAGGTGGCGAAATAGCCGCAGGTGACTCGTCTCTATGGTATAACACGTCACTCACGTCACTCAACAATGGGGCGGCTTCGTAGGGAAGGCTTTAACTGGTACCCGTTGGGGCGTATTGAAGTCAAATTGGGAGAAAAAGCATGGGATTTACTGTATAACATATAAAGGGGCTTTTTTTTTGGGGGGGAAGGGCACAAAGAGCCTATTCCTCATGGTTTACTGCCCCGCATTACTAGGTATGTCAACTTACCTGCAGTAAAACTGGAAACCCACTGTCAGAATTTTCACCCTAATTTTGCTTACCCGCTGCTGTTCCCTTGGGCGGCAAATTGGGCATATTAGAGATGATAAGGAAGCTTACATTTGGGATGTACGTATTCTTGCTGCTTGTCATACACTTTGTCTCTGTGTGACCACAGTTGTACATGTTGGCTGAAATTCCTGTGCAAATTGGCCTTAAATCAGAACTATTTTAAGGTATTAAAAGGTATTATTTTTGTGGGGCGGCCTGCAGTGTCCCATTGCATTTTACCAAACAAAGCTGGGAAACTGGAATTTTTACGGTGCAGCTAATTATATGTTGTATGCAAAGCTAAACAGCTCATCTACACACATAAACACCCATCCGAGTGAACTAGGCTGCCTAGCACTTAAGCTGGCCATACACATGGCGATCGTCAGATCCGCCACACACCATTCAGGGCTGAATCGGCAGGTAAGGAGGTAGAAACAATAGGATTTCTACCTCCTGCCGATTCAGCGCTGAAGGGAGATTTTGGTCAGGCTCCTTCTATGGCGCCCGATCAAAATTTTCAAACTGGTCCGATCTGATATCGGCCGACTCGCCGACATACCATACACGCACCGAATATCGTACGAAACGAGGTTTCGTACGATATTATCAGTGCGTGTATGGCCACCTTTAATCAGTAAAGGCCCCCATACACGGGCGATAAAAGCTGCCGATATCGGTCCCTTGGACCGACTCGGCAGCTTATCTGCCCGTGTAGGGGCAGAAACGAGCAGGCTGGCCGACCGATATCTGGCCTGAAATTGGCCAGATATCGATCGGCCAGGTTAGAAAATCCAGTTGGATCGGGGACCGCATTGGCTCATTGATGCGGTCCCCAAACCGACTGCCCAGTTGCTGCCTACATAATCTGGTCATTTGGCCCCAGGGCCAAACAATCAGATTATTTTTTTTTTTTAACTTCAAGCTCCCCGATATCGCCCACCCGTAGGTGGGGATATCGGGGGAAGATCCGCTCGCTTGGCGATCTCGCCAAGCAAGCGGATCTTACTGTGTATGGGGACCTTAAGGAACCAACTCACTTTTGGTCTCTTAAAGTGTTTGAGTATGTGAAAATCGTTGGCTGCACACACACCGCACGGCTGTTTTCAAAGGGATGGCCTGTACAAAGTGTAAACTAGGTGCCCTACATATGATTAATCTGCCACTGTGCTCAGTCACTCCTTATGTTTTAGGTTCAAGTTTGTGGGTTCTAGAGTCCCTGGGAGCACATCCATTTAATTTTTTTTATACAAGCAGTACCAATGGTTGCTTTTGCATTCAAAACATAATTTGCTAATAGCTCTTCAGTGCCAAGACAGCTGTAGATTGGCTCACGTGGCAACAGTACTGCCAAAGCTGTGACATTGACAGAGTGGGACAGGAACCAGCCCAATAAATAGTGACTGTCAATGTGTCTCCTAATTCCTTCTTGGTTATGCGTGCAAATAAATAATTTTGTGCACACATTTAAGCTTGTGTGCTTATGTTTTTTTTAAAAAATTCTTTGTGCACACCACAATTTCTTGGCAAGAGCACAAGCACACAGGGTAGAGGGAACATTGGTGACTGTCTCTATGTGGTCTTATAGCCACCCCTCTGGCATGTGGCAGGACCCACAGACTTAAAGCTGAACTGTATCTACCCCCAGTCCAACCCTAAAAACATTGCTTGTGTTTTTGTAAATGAGCTTTAGAAAGCCACATTGTACAAAAGGTTAAAGCAGAGAGAAACACAGTTCTAGGGCCCAGAAAGGAGACTAGGGAACCTTGTATACTATCTAGCTCCGTGTTTTCAACAAAATGTGTTTCCCTTTTTTAGGTGAGAAGTGTGTTTTCTCTCCCATTATTGTAGGTACCAGGGAAGTACAACTAGCATTACAGATGAGAATGCTTCAAGCTGCTGGCCTGAGGGTGGAATTACATTAAAAAATTGTCAGTCTGGAGTCCTCTATCATGGCATCCCTCTCTACCCAACAACAGAATTCAGTCAGCATTATGGTTGCCTCATATTAATAGTTGTATGAATTCTGCATGGCTAAACATAGGTCAGTGGTGTGCCGATTAGTGCACATTTCTTGGCAATGCACCAGAATATTTCCCTGCATGTTTTTAGGACTGAATTTTTCCTTGTGTAAGCATTGACACTTACAGAACAGGATGCAGATTAGATAAAACTGGCATTTTTCTTCTGGTGAAGAGGGCATCCATTTTCAGCTGGCAGAAAAGCACCCAATTGTTGACATCCAGGCATTATTTTAGCTTGATGCAATCCACCTTTAACTGTCAATAACAGGTGTATTCCATTGAAGTGAACTATAGCCTGAATGACTATAATCAGATGCTTCACAGCTGTCAGATGATACAACATGTGTGCTATGGACCTTCAGTTATATTTTTCATAGGTTGGCACCTCTTTTTCTTATCTTTCCAATTATCTTGGGAAATGTGTCCTTTGAACTAGGCTAGTCCTTTCCTGCTGTTACTTTTAATATGGAAGGGATTTAGCCCTGTTTCAATATGAATGGCTCCTCCCATGGCAAGAAAAGCTAACATCACTCTATGCACTGCCAAGCATCGCCTGAGTTGATATAAAGGGCAAGGATGTTGGAGCAGTGGTAACACTTTTTCTTGAGCGATAAATAGCATTTCACTATCTGGCAGTCTGATGGAAAAGTCTGGGTCTGGCAGATACCAAGAGAGCACTACTAGAATGCATAATGTCAGTTGTATAGATTGGTGGGGGCGGGTGCCCAATGCAACCCAGCTGCCACCTCCCACCCACCCTGGGTAGGTAGCTGTAGCGGGGGTAAAAGATCCCGGGCTAGGTACCTGGCTTGGGGCCCCCCACCATTGCGCCCTAGGCCGGTGCCTCTTCTGCCTACCTCTAGTTCTGGCCCTAATGCCCACATGCAGAAAGCCAGGTCCTACAGAATAGGTTTGCTGAAAAGGCAGTGGAAGAATCTGACTGCCTTGCATGGAGCTCAATCAAACTAAATACACATAGGATGAATTGGAATACAGGCTGTGAGCTAGGCCTTATCCACAATATCAGTGCCCAACTCAGTAATGCTTTTGTAGCTAAAGGGAATCAAATCTCAAATTATTGTTAAAGGAACATCAAGCACACCGGACAAGCAGAGTCTGCTAAAAAACGGTCTTTATTTCTTCATTTAAAACCAAGGTGCCCAAGGGAATCAAATCTCACCATTGTTGTTTTAGATATTTTAAAGACATAGCTGAGAGGGGTGTGCATAAGAACAAGTGATTAAAGACTTAATTGTGAGTTACTTGTTTAATAACGTGTTTATATAAACTATTGGTAAGTTATGGATGGACCTTTCATAAACAACTTTTCAACTGGTCTTTATTATTATGGTTTTCAAATGATTTCCCTTTTGTTCTACCTCTTCCTGGCCTGCTACAGAAAATGCTTCCTGGTTGTTGGGGTCATTGACTCCAGCAGCTAAAACAGGTTGACTGTGACTTTCACTATTTCATTATACATACATACATACATATACAGGTATAGGACCCATTAATCAGAATGCTCTGGACCAAGGGTATTCCGGATAAGAGGTCTTTCCATAATTTAGATCTCCACACCTTAAGTCTACTAAAAAATTTATAAAACATTAATTAAACCCAATAGGATTGTTTTGCATCCAATAAGGATTATTTATATCTTAGTTGAGATCAATTACAAGGTTCTGTTTTATTTCTACATAAAAAAAGGAAATCAGTTTTAAAATTCTGAATTATTTGCTTATAATGGAGTCTATGGGAGACGGGCTTTCCGTAATTCGGAGCTTTCTGGATAACGGGTTTCCGGATAAGGGGTACGATACCTGTATTGCATATATTTCTCTTCGCGTCCTCTTCCATTTCTTTCTCCACTCAGCTGCCTGGTTGCTAAGGTAATTAAACCATTGCAACCGGATAGATGTTAAAATTGCAAGTCTGACAGCTGCACATAAAAAGTGTAAGCAATTCAAAAACTTAAAAGTTAAAGACCAATTGAAATTTGTTTTAGAATACCACTGTTAAAATGTAAAAGTGTTTTAAGGAGAACAACCCCTTTAATAACTATTGACTCAGCCTCAGTTATAGTCACTAATGAGTTCACCAGTAGTCAAAGGGAGAAGATTGTAAGTCCTAGCCTAAGGGCCATGGCCCACGGGGAGATTTGTTGCTCACGTTAAATCTTGGCTACCATGGGTGATAATTTCCCCAAAATACCTTCCCACCAGGAATAAAGTAAATCACCGGTGGGAAGGCGTGCACAATGCTTCGTTTTCCGAAGCCGCCCAAAGTTTCCTACTGCAATAAAATTTAGTGGGAAGGTAAAAGACGTTTGTGGCTTGGCACAAGCTAGCCCTATGTTAGTGCATGAAAGCTTCTCTATTTAATGTGAGGGTGATACAGTCACCAACTGCCTCACATAACAGGTCTAATCTTCATCTCAGAGTGTTTATAGGAGTAGTGATAGCCTTTGCCAGAAGCCCAGTTGATACCATCAGCGTAAGAAGAGTGCTGTCCCGGCAGATACGGTCCATTCAGGTTGGCATGATGACAGTCGTTGTACCACCAGCCTCCTTTGTACTTTGCAACACATTTGCCTGGACTCACGTCATTGTCCAAGGTGGAGAACGGCATGTTAACATGAACATCCATGGAATTCCCTAGGCAAATATACAGGTTGCCATAAAACACAATATTATAGAACAGTTCAGTAGTGCTTCTTAACAAAGCATATCCATCTACTTCCTAGTGAGTTTAAGTGCAGTATAAATGCAAAGATTAGGATGTAGCCTAGAGACAGATAACAAGCTAGATAGTCAATTACAGAATATATAGTAAACTGGTATGGGTACAGTAGTGGCACCTAGTGATGTTTGGGCCGGCCCAAAACCCATAGATCGGGCAGGTTCTGGCCAACATTCGCACAAGATTTGCGAGTTGCGGTGGGTTGCCCTGCCCCTTTTGTGACATCAGAGATGGGGCAGGTTGGATTCAGGTCTATAAACAAAGGTGGACTGCCAGGTCGGGTTGGAACTGGACAGGTTAGGTGGACTTGTTGTTGACCCGCACATCACTAGTGGCATCCCTGTAGAGTTTAGAGGGTAAGTTCATCTTGCAGTTGGTCTTTTGTACTCGTTAGTTAGTATTTGACCCACAGCATCCACTGTAAGACATGTAAAATTTCCACGTGATGATGTTGGGGTGGAGGGGGAGTTGTTATGCCATAAAGGGCAGAGTTATTGCATCACTTAGATGCAATTGAGTCAGTTTCTGTCCAGATTTCTCAATGTTGAAAACTAGGCAGACAATTTTGAACAGGACGGCCCCTTTAAAAACCAGACCATGTGGTTGCAGGGGGGCCTAGGAGTGTAGAGGGCCCAATAAGGCCCTAATTATGAAGTCATTAAAATATATTGTGGTAAAATAAGTCAAATTACAAAAATTTGGGGGCCCTAAATTGAATTTGTTATGGGGCAAGTTACATCTATTTATGCCATCAGCAGTACAGGTAGTTTATTTGCATTAATATCAAGGGTGCTTGAGCCTTGCTTTCTCTTACCTATGTTACCTTCCTTAAGGTTTCCAAGCAATAATTTGTACTTGTCAGCCTCTCCTAAGAGTTTGAAGGAAGAGTATATAACAAAATAGTTCACATTTTCAAAGTCTTGTAGTTCGATACGCAGTTCCCATGTGCCTACGAAGAGAGGCAAAGCAGTTATAAGTTTGAAATATCTATGTTTTTCTCTCCTGAGTCCTGGCACTAATACTGTGCAAATACTACAGAGAGTTCCTATTACCTGTATTTTCTGGCATCAGTATGTACTGGTCTCAGGGCCACCACCCAGACTGATGCATTCTTTCAAATGGTCTAGATCAGTGCTGTCCAACTTCTGTGGTACCGAGGGCCGGAGTTTTTCCGACCTCCATGGTGGACGGCCGATAATGGAAGCTAGTTTTGACCACTCCCCTTTTTAAAACCACACCCGCTTGAAACCACACCCATGTTATCGCATGACCATAGCCATATTAATGGTGGTAGTACAGCAAAAACCTGCCATACTCTGCCTTCCCTACCCTGCCTGTGTGTGCCATACTCTGCCTGCCCTATGCTGTCTGTGTGTGCCATACTCTGCCTGCCATTCCCTGCCTGTGTGTGCCATACTCTGCCTTCCCTACCCTGCCTGTGTGTGCCAAACTCTGCCTGTCCTATGCTGCCTGTGTGTATGGCACATACAGGCAGCATAGGGCAGGCAGAGTATGGCACACACAGGCAGCCTACAGTGACGCAATGCTGGCATTGCTCCTACAGTATGCACAATAACTATATATTAAAAAAAACTTTTTAATTGAAGTACCACCACAGTATATGTTCTTTTTATAGTGTGGAAGGTTTATTTGTGGGTTTCTACTGCTCCTACAGTCTGTCTGAGGTGTGAACAGGTGAACAATGTGGGTGATTACAGCCTGAGCCTGAGGTGTGAACACTGCAGGGGGTGAATAATGCAGGGATTAAAAGGTGTAAACAACACAGGGGATTACATTTTTAAACAATACAGGGGGTTTACAGCCTAAATCTGAGGTGTTAACCATGCAGGGGGCCAGTACTGATACAATTTAAAGCTTACACAAAGGTAAGCCATCAAAGCAGCCAGACAGGTGGGGGGCCACACAGAGAAGGTTTGCGGGCCGCCAGTTGGACAGCACTGGTCTAGATTCATAGCCCCTGAAAAAAGTGGATCATGGGATATGTTTGGGATAACATATTTGGGTGTGTTCTGCCCCCTACTACCCCATGGGCCACATACAGGCAGTAGGCTAATTAACCCAGATAACAGCAGACTATAGGTCATTAGGCCACACCCTCAGTAAGGCTTTTCACCAACACAGGGAAGGCTAAATATGGGAAAAAGAAGGATGTAGCCAGACAGTCAGTGAATAATGGAGATGTGTGCTAGTTGGAGTCATTAACATCTTCTTAGAAGCATTTTTTATATTGTTTTAAATGCTTCACTTCATTAAAAGTAACCAGTGGAGTCATAGTGACATTTTAACATGATGCAGTAATTCATAGCTGAGTATATAACCACTATCCTATAGGGCAGTAGCCAGGTGAAGTAATTATTACCTGATGATGTCAGTTCATAAAGATTTTCATTCCCCAACCAGAACTCATTCAGGCGGTTTCCAAACCCCGTCTTGTAGGAATTCCAATCACGGTTGAAATTTACTGATCCATCCCAACGCCTCTGGAAAACCTAAAGTGAAGGGTTGGGGAGTGTCTTTTGTTAGAGGAAAGTTTTACCTATTCACATTGCATTGAATGCCAGTGTAGGGAGGCACAGTAGGGAATGGTTGCTTCAGTAGGGAATGGCCTAGACCTAAATTGGCCCCAACTTTACAATAAGGGTTATATGCCAGTTGTAAAGACACTACTTTGCCTGGCATCTTTTGCCATTGGATGGGACTGTTGCTTGAGCAAAGAAAGCCAAGTTAGGTTAAGCTTCTAGTTTTGAGCGGAAGAGTTAGTCTTGGAACCCATAGCAATTAGATATTTGTTTTCTACCCGATGACTTATAGGTTAAAAGGACTTTTATTACATTGCCCTTAACAACTCTAGTAATTAAACAACTGTGAAATACAATGTAGGTGTCTATAAAAATATATTGCATAAAACAACTCATATGTAAGACCCTGCTTCGTCTAAATAAATAATTTTTATAAAAATAGCAATAGGACCTGTTATGCGGAATGCTCGGGAGCTGGGGCTTTCCAGATAAGGAATCTTTCCGTAATTTGGATCTCCATACCTTTTTTAAACATCTTAGTTGGGATCAAGTACAGGTTCTGTTTTATTATTAGAGAGAAAAGGGAATCATTTAACCATTAAATAAACCCAATAGGGCTGGTCTGCCCCAATAAGGGGTAATTATATCTTAGTTGGGATCAAGTACAGGTACTGTTTTATTATTACAGAGAAAAGGGAATCATTTAACCATTAAATAAACCCAATAGGGCTGTTCTGCCCCCAATAAGGGGTAATTATATCTTAGTTGGGATCAAGTACAGGTACTGTTTTATTATTACAGAGAAAAGGGAAACATTTAACCATTAAATAAACCCAATAGGGCTGTTCTGCCCCAATAAGGGGTAATTATATCTTAGTTGGGATCAAGTACAGGTACTGTTTTATTATTACAGAGAAAAGGGAATCATTTAACCATTAAATAAACCCAATAGGACTGTTCTGCCCACAATAAGGGGTAATTATACCTTAGTTGGGATCAAGTACAAGGTTCTGTTTTATTATTAGAGAAAAAGGAAATCATTTTTAAGAATTAGAATTATGTGCTTATAATGGAGTCTATGGGAGATGGCCTTTCTGTAATTCGGAACTCTCTGAATAACGGGTTTCCGGATAAGGGATCCTATATCAATGTGCCATTGGGGAATTCTAAATAGAAAATTGTCATTTTAAGTACTATGGATTGCTCCCTGGGATCATACGATTCATGTTGCACACAAACAAGCCAAGGCACATATACGTTAGGTCACATCAGCCAATTAATGGACACAGTTCTGTCTTTTACTCGCACACTACTTTCCATTACAGTTAGAGCTGCATTATTTCCTGACATGTGATCTCTGAGGGGAGCACACAGCCCGTTACAAAAGGGTGGCTCAAGGTAAAAGATGTAAAAGGGCAACATTTACTGATATATATATATATATATTCCAGTATGGTAAGGCTCTTTAATAGGTCACTTAATATAATATGAACTATCTGTTGATTAAGCATTCATTCTGGGGGTATAGATTTCCTTTAAGGGCAAAAGGCACAGAGCAGGTACAAGCAGTATATATTGGCTTACAATCCATCCTCCTCCATCAGTGTGCATATCACACAGCACCTTCATTGGCTGAGTATTCTCTGGGTATATTGTATACCAGTCGGTCAGAATTTCTCCCTGGTCCAAGAGTTCCTTGCAGTTCTTTGCAGCTGAGAGATAATGACCAGAATAGCAAGAATGAGCATTGGTATTTTAGAGAGTTATTCCACAGAGCCCTGTCAAGCAGCTATAGGGAGCTGTGACATTTGTTCTACAACACTATGGGCCCGATTCACTAAAGTCCGAAATAAGGAGTGCTATTTATAGCATGCGTTAAAAATCTTATCACTTCTTATTTTTCGTTCGATTCACTAAAAGGACACTTGTCATAATTAAGAAGCGATGTTCTTGGCGTTATTTATCTTGCGACAACATATTTTCAAGCAACATATTACGCAGCACGTTGCTTGAAAATATATCGTCGCAAGATAAATAACGCCAAGAACATTGCTTCTTAATTATGACAAGTGTCCTTTTAGTGAATCGAGCGAAAAATAAGAAGTGATAAGATTTTTATCGCATGCTATAAATAGCACTCCTTATTTCGGACTTTAGTGAATCGGGCCCTGTGCCTTAGAGCCGGGATCCCCCACCTTTCTTACTCGTGAGCCACAGTCAAATGTAAAAAGACTTGGGGAGCAACACAAGCACCATAAAAGTTCATGGAGGAGCCAAATAAGGGCTGTGATTGGCTATTAGGGGCCTCTATGCACCCTATCAGCTTACAGGGGGCTTTATTTGGTTGGAAATCTTGTTTTTATTCAACCAAAACTTGCCCCCAAGTCAGGAATTCAAAAATAACTCCCTGGTTTGGGGGCACTGGGAGCAACATCCCAGGGGTTGGTGAGCAACATGTTGTCCCCGAGCCACTGGTTGGGGATCACTGCCTTAAAGGAACAGTAACACCAAGAAATGAAAATGTACTTAAAATATAATACTGTATATTGTTGCCCTGTACTGGTAAAAGTTCTGTGTTTGTTTCAAAAACTCTACTATAGTTTATAGGCACTGGTTACTAAGTAGATAACAGATAAAATTCCATTGTATTCTACATGACTTATCTGTTATCTGCTGTGCCTATTCTCCCTTTTTCCGGTTTACATGGCTGCCCCCATGGCTACACAGCAGCTTGTTTATATAAACGATAGTAGAATTTCTAAATCAAACACACCAGATTTACCAGCACAGGGCTGCAGTGCGTTGTATGTGAATTACTTTAAAATACTTGCATTTTTAACCATTGATTAGAGCAGGACAGGTGCTAAGCAAACTTATGTAGTCACAAAGTGGCCCCCAGCTTGTTTAATAATTAAAAACTTACTGCAGATCAGCCATTGGTGGAAATGTTAGGGCTATAAATGTACCCTGCAGCTAATGTACCAGTTCATGCTAAATAAGTGCATTGATTTCTTGAAGGGGGTGGGTGGATCATGGGCAGGGTTTTACTGTAGCCACATTTTACTTGTTGGCAGCAAGATAGCCACCACCAAGGGGGTCCCTGATAGCTTAGTAGTATGGGGCCTCATGATTACAGATATCGGCCCTGTCCAGCACAATACTATGGGTTCTAACAGCATAGCACTAGAAAGACAGCTATACACAGTTAAGGTCCCCATACACTATACTGTCACCAAGCGACACTATACACTACTGTCGCCAAGCGAGCGGATCTTCACCCGATATCCCCACCTATGGGTGGGCGATATCGGGTAGCAAGTGGCTTGAAAAAAAATATTTGCGGCCATGGGGCAGTCAGTTCGGGGACTGCATCAACGAGCCGATGCAGTCCCCGATCCGACAGGATTTTCTAACCTGGCCGATCGAGATCTGCCCAATTTCAGGCCAATTTCGTCCAGGCCGCTCTGTTCTGCCCATACACGGGCTGATTAGCTGCCGAATCGGTCCATGGGACCGATATCGGCAGCTATAGTCGGCCCATGTATGGGGACTTTTAGATACACGTTTGACAAGATCACCAAAAGATCAGATCATTGCCTAATCTAGCCACCCGATTTGTTGGCCAAAATGTGTGGATCTGGTCATTTGAAGGCCCGTGCAGGCTTTTTGGAAGACAACAGCACCCACAGCTCTATGGGGTCCTAAGTCAATGGGATTTTCCAGTTGAACAACCCCGATCAGCTCGTTCAACTCAAGCAAAGGAGCAGATCTTTGCCCAGTCTAGCCATCTATAGGCACTGGGACAATTCATGGATTGCACAAATTCTTCACTTACCATATAATGAGTCAAGTCTTTTTATGATGAGGTAAGTAAGAAGCTGGACAGTGGGGATGCAGTAGATATAATCTATTTGGATTTTGCCAAAGCATTTGATACCGTTCCCCACAAACGACTGCTTTCTAAGCTAAGGTCTATTGGTCTTAGTGAAGTCGTTTGCACATGGATAGAAAACTGGCTACAGGATCGGGTACAGAGGGTGGTTGTTAATGGCACATTCTCTACTTGGAGTAAGGTTCTCAGTGGGGTCCCTCAGGGTTCTGTACTGGGTCCACTTTTGTTTAATTTGTTCATAAATGACTTAGGGGAGGGTATTATGAGTAATGTATCAGTGTTTGCAGATGACACAAAACTCTGCAGACCAGTCAATTCTATCCAGGATGTGACATCCCTGCAGCAGGATCTTGACCAACTGGCAATCTGGGCAGCTAAGTGGCAGATGAGATTTAATGTGGATAAATGTAAGGTCATGCACCTGGGATGTAAAAATATGCAAGCCCCGTATAACCTTAATGGGACTGCACTAGGCAAATCCATAATGGAGAAGGATCTTGGAGTCCTTGTAGATAATAAACTTGGCTGTAGCAAGCAATGCCAGGCAGCAGCTGCAAGGGCAAACAAGGTTCTGAGCTGTATTAAAAGGGGTATAGATTCACGGGAGGAGGGGGTTATTCTTCCCCTTTACAGAGCACTGGTAAGGCCCCATCTAGAATATGCTGTTCAGTTTTGGTCTCCAGTGCTCAAACGGGACATTATTGAGCTAGAGAGGGTCCAGAGAAGGGCAACTAAGCTGGTAAAGGGTATGGAAAGTCTCGGTTATGAAGAAAGACTGGCCAAGTTGGGTCTGTTTACACTGGAGAAGAGGCGCTTAAGAGGTGACATGATAACTATGTATAAATATATAAGGGGATCATATAATAACCTCTCTAATGTTTTATTTACCAGTAGGTCCTTCCAACGGACACGAGGGCACCCACTCCGTTTAGAAGAAGGGAGGTTCCATTTAAATATTCGGAAAGGATTTTTTACAGTGAGAGCTGTGAAGTTGTGGAATTCCCTCCCCGAATCAGTCGTACTGGCTGATACATTATATAGCTTTAAGAAGGGGCTGGATGGATTCTTAGCAAGTGAGGGAATACACGGTTATGGGAGATAGCTCTTAGTACAAGTTGATACAGGGACTGGTCCGATTGCCATCTTGGAGTCAGGAAGGAATTTTTTCCCCTCTGAGGCAAATTAGAGAGGCTTCAGATGGGGTTTTTTGCCTTCCTCTGGATCAACTTGTAGTTAGGCAGGTTAGGTATAGGCATTATGGTTGAACTTGATGGACGTATGTCTTTTTTCAACCCAACTTACTATGTACTATGTAAGTCTCCCACTGTCACCTTTGTCTCCTGTTGGGAAATGTAAAAGTCTGTTAAAGGACCACTGTGCCTTCATTAATTATTATTATTTCATTATATTTTCCGTTGTATTTATACAATTCTGATTTGAGATTATTCCTTTGTATAAATTGTTAGTTGTATGGCTTATGTATGATTTGACCCACAAGGGTTGTCAAAGTCCACTGATCTAGCTGTTTGATAAAACAATATTAACATACCAAAATTGACAATTTTCAGCTAGTTGGTCCTGCAAAAAGACTATCCCTTATTGCCTGACCTTTTGGCTATATTTGTAGCTACCTCTTGTCTATGCCTAAATTATTATCTTTTTACACGGATCATGGAGGCTCAGTTTGGCACTTGGGGCCTAGCAACAAGTCAGATTCTGTAAACTATTCTATGCTCATTCTACAATGTCGGGAATCTGAATATTCATTTTTTAAAAGAAAACTGGAATTCCACCATTAGAGAAGGTCAAGATTTCCTCAAAACCATTCTAGGGGCTCAGTATCACTGACATACCCCCACCCAAAACCCTATAGTTCTTATAAATTTAATATATTAGATTGCAGAGTCTGTATGGCAGTGGTTCCCAACCTGTGGGCCTAAACATCCTAGGGGGTCCTAAGTAGTGATTTGAGCATGGAGCAGCCTGAAGGACAGCAAGGGTATGATTTGGTGGAGAATTTGTTTTCCTAAATATACCTGAAAGCCCAGTCTGTAGTTTTGGTGTGAACACATTTAAGCAGCCCTAGATATTCTTGGAACAAGTTAATGGGGGCCTTCCCTAAATGCTGAACCTTAAAGGGTTGGCTTAATACCTAAAGGTCAGAATAAGCAGTAAAGAGTGAGAATGAAGACTGTGTAAGAAATAGTTTACTGTGACATTTATAAAAAGCAACCCAAAAAAATATTTTGCATCTGAAAAACAGAAAAGTGGGCATAAAATCCATGTTGGGTATATACAGATGTGTTGTAATCCTTACAATATGAATAACCAAAAAATATATATATATATAATTCTACCGCTTTATAAATACAGGCATAGGATCTATTAAGAGGGTTGGTCACCTTTGAGTTAATATCTAATATGATGTAGGGAGTAATATTCTATGACAATTTGCAATTGGTCTTCATTATTACATTTTTTTAATTCTTGTTCAGCAGTTTGGAATTGCAGAAGTTACTGGTTGCTAGGGTTTAAATTACCTTAGCAATCTAGAGTGGTTTGAATGAGAGATGGGAATATGAATAGGAGATGTCTGTAACAGAAACATAAGTAATAAATGGTAACAATGACAATAAAGTTGCAGTTGCAGCCTCACAGAGCAATAGTTTTTTGGCTGCGGGGGTCAGTGACCCCCATTTCTAAGCTGGAAAGAATCAGAAGAATTAGGCAAATAATTAAAAGTCTATGGGCCAATTTCTAACATATTGAAAGTCAACTTAAAGGTGAACCACCCCTTTAATCCAGAAACCCATTATCCAGAAGTGTACTGTATGGCTTACAGTAGTATTTCAATGGCAATGTAAATTGCATTTAAGTGTTTTTTTTTCACACCTCTATGCATATACTGCTTAGTAACATATATATTATATTAGAAAGATAACAACACTCACCTTTTTCTCCTTTTATGCTTTCACCAGGTGCCCCTGATATAAAAAAAATACAGTATAAAAACATGGTGGTATATTCCAGAGGGAGCATGTGATTAGACAAAGGTATTGAGAAAAACCCATTGGCTCTCGTTGAATTAACTGATAGGAGATGCACCAATGACTGTACAACAGCGGACTACGCATATTATCAGAACATCTTACTTTCTATATGTTAAATTGTTTTTTGATTTATTTTGGGCTAACCTTTCATTCCTGGTGGTCCCATCTTCCCCGGAGGCCCGGCTGGTCCCACACGCCCTATGGAATGAACATGCACATATAAGTTCATTTCTACTGTTTAATTATCCCTAATTTCTATTGATGTGGCAGATGTCTCCTGAAACTTGCTGCCATTACAGTCATCATTTATTGAGCCCAAAAAGCCAAAACTGCAAAGCCAAATCTTGATGCCCAGCATAAGGCAGGTACCATGGATCAGAGCCAGAACTAGGGGTTGGAAACAGGAGCCTTTGTTGCTGCAAAATGTACACCTCGCAGCATGCTTAATATTTTTAGACATCTTGAGGGAGGGCAAAATTACACTGATATTAAGTCACATGACATTAAGGAAACTGCATTGTGGGTAAAGATGTGGCTAATTACTCGCCCAGCCCTTTGCCTCTTTACTAGGTTGGACCCAAGGACATAGAGCGTAATACATTTTATTTAATTTAAGGTAGTTGTATTGTCACGATCAGGAAATTTCTGGTAGGAATAATTTGTTTACTCACCATTCTCCCCTTGTTCTCCTTTTTGGCCAGGAGAACCTGGGATGCCTGGGCATCCTCTGATGATGGACAACTTGTCTGATTCTCCAACTCCCACAACCTTCACTTCTGTGAATATATATGAACAATGGAAAAGCCTGACATTTATTCCCAGGTATGTTATGTACTTATGCATAGCCAATATTCACCTTTTTGCCTCACCGCTACATGTATGGGCCACTTAGAAGACAGCAATTGTAGTCATATTTCTTACACTAAATACCAGGTGGTCCACCTTTAAGTTAGCTTTTATTATGTTATAGTACGGCTGATTCTATGCAACTTTTTAACTGATCTACATCATTTATTTTTTATAGTTTTTTTCGATTATTTGCCTTTATCTCCTGCTTCTTTGCAGCTATTAAATGGGGGTCACTGACCCCTGCAGCCAAAAAACTATTGCTCTGTGAGGCTACAATTTTATTATTCTTACTTTTTTAACTTATGTTTCCATTCAGCCCCTTTCCTATTCATTTATCGATCTGCTAAGGTTATTTGGACCATAGCAACCAGATAGCTGCTAAAATTCCAAACTGGAGAGTGGCTGAGCAAGAAGTGAAATAATTCTAAAAATAACAAAACACTAAAGACTAATTGCAAATTGTCTCAGAGTATCCCTCTCAACGTCATACTAAAAGTTACCTCACAGGTGAACAACCCCGTTAAATAACGTGTACAGGGTCACAAGGAGTCATCTTTTCTATGGCTTTTGTAAGGGCAAATCGACTCTAACGCCTAACATATTACTCGCTTTTTGGATATGGTAAGCTATGAATGACTATATCAACAAAGATAGATATCTGTGTTGATATAGTAATAAGAATTTATTTATTTGAAATTTATGTTGTGTTATTATAGATACAGATGTAGAGTATGTTCAGTTAATATAGCAA
This sequence comes from Xenopus tropicalis, assembly GCF_000004195.4. Lineage (NCBI taxonomy): Eukaryota > Metazoa > Chordata > Amphibia > Anura > Pipidae > Xenopus > Xenopus tropicalis. The sequence continues at coordinate 26,268,636 of NC_030684.2, read as the reverse complement.
ATAATCAAGTCTTGATCATAAAATATAAAGTTATTAGAAGAGACCAAGGAGTTCCATGACATTATAAAGGCACAAGACCACAGGCTGAGTTCTTTTATATAGGTCTTGGAAATGTATTATGGACTTCAGATATCATTATAGGGGGCATTATTATAATAAACAAGTTTCTGTGAGTCACATGACATCAATAAGTACTGTTTATAACTAATGACATCCCTGAGAACCCTATATATATATATATATATATATATTAGAGGTTATATGTTTCTTTTGTATATTATATTGTTGTAATAATTAATGAAATCAGCAAATTAATTATGTTAATAATCCAAATCAAAGCAGTAGAGGGGTGCAGCCTAGTAGCAGGTACTGTATATTGATCCCTTACCTGGACAGGTGTTTGTAGCCTTTCCCAGTGATACTGCAACCCAAATTACAGAAAGCGCCACTGCCCACATAACTGTTAGGTTCCTTTGTCACTCTGTAACACTCTGGCAGAGAAGAGTTGCCAGTAATAAGATTCGCTTTCAGCCCCTCCTATTCCCAGTCCTCCCTTTTATTTAATTACCCATGGAAATCTCATTAAAAGTCAGTACCAATACATTTACTGCCCTCTGGGAATTACAATGTTTATTTACCCTTGATATTTTCAGGGTTATTTTCCCACCATTGCAGGTGTGAATTATCATATGGTTACAGGTACAGTTAAGGATTTTAAATCTATATAGTGTAGTGAGAACATTTTTGCTGTCTGCCAAATCCCTTATTTTTTAAATGGATACTTACAAAATCCTACATAAAAAAACTTGGCCTCATACTGAATCAAATCTAATCACTAAGTTGATAAAAAGAATTAAGAAATTATGTACAATCTCTGTAAAGAGTTATGGAATATCTCAGCACCTCCTTCCATTATCCAAGACATTAAGGGGCAGATTTATCAAAATGTCAGATTGCCACAGAAAAACTCCCCCATATTTATCCAATAGTAAAATAGTGAATACGCTTCTAAAAATCCCATAGTAATGAAGAAGAAATGGGTGAGTTTTTATGTATAAAACTCACATTTTGATATATCTGCCCCTAAGGGTTCTAATTATCTGGACTAGGATTTAAAGTAGGCCCTGGCAAGGGACTTTTCTGCCTGTGTCCAACCCAAGCTTTGTGGCATTATCAGTGATGACCTCAGACTGGGGTGAGCTTGGCACAACAATAAGTGTAACATGATTGGAGAGCTTTCTATATAAGTGAGTTTTAGCATTTCCTCTAGAAGACTTGACTTCTGTGCAGTTTTCAGACATGGCGTCAATCTGAGTGCAACTACACCGGGTAGATTTCAGGCTAAAAATACATATGTTTGTATTGCCAGGAAGAAATCTGCTCAGAATAGCTGCACAGAGAGTGACGCCATGTAAGTGGCGCTACATTAATAAGCGGATGAGAGCGGATCATCTGCATTCTGCGCCCTTGGCCTAAGGATGCTGCAGATCAGGTCAGTGTAAAAGGACTGTATCTCTTAAAAGAAAGGAAAGAAAAAGAGCTACATGAGTAAAGTTCGGCATATTTGTCAGGATTTGCTAGTTTGCTATGTTTGCCAAGACTAGGAAACAATTGTCGAAGACTGAAAAAAAATGTTCCCTAAAGGGATGTCAATGTGTAATCTAAGTTCATGAGTGACCAAATATACCTATTTCCTTTTAATTAAGTGCCGTCGGCTCTAATGAGAGTAAATCATTGCTAGTATTATATCTCAGAAGTGAACAGTGGTGTAACTGTAGAGGAAGCAGATCCCTCAGGCATGGTGGGGGGCCTAGACCATGGGGCCTGCTTTCTCTATAGCAGTAAAGGACTCCCTTCTCCCCAGCCATTTTTATCCCTGTAAGCGTGGAGGGAAGATAGAGGTGGAAAGAATATGCCGGCAGGGAATAGGCAGGTAGGGATCACTGCGTACTCAGGGCCATTTTAATAAATAGGCAAAAGGCACATTTGCCTGGGGCCCACCAGCAGACATTTCATGAGACATAAAGTTTGACAGAAGTATCCCACAGAAATGGCAGACCCCTTATTTTAATAAACTGGACTGGAGGAGCTCAATGTGGATATTTTAATTTCTTTGCTTTCTTTCTTGTGGCATCCCAGTATTGTCATTTATCTGCTCCCGTAACTGTTGTTACAGGATAGCACACCTACATTATTTACTATATATTACTGGTGTTTGTTCTTCAGGTTCCTGGTTCCGCTTCATCAGCTCGATTTACATTGGTGTAACTTGAAATTAATGGGCTCCAACTGTGGGAAAATGCTCTGTTTTGCTCATATTTCCCATTATTTCAATGCACATCAGTCCCTGCCCCAGAAGAGCTTGTAATGTGATCACATTTACACACACTAGGGTCAGAATTATCAGGATATAAATAAACCTTGCTTGTTTGTATGAGAGTGCAAATAGTGTCCTGGCTGGTAATTATCCTTTAATCCGTTTGTTTATTTATCCTTTAATCCATTTGCTGGGTGCCAAGTAGTTCTAAGGTTTGCCAGTAGTGCATGCTCCTGCATATTACTTTGTGCCTCATAAATATGGTGAAGGTACAGCATGTCATGCTTGGCTAAGTGTCTTGCTTGGTGAGTGCATGTACTTAAGTGCATGTACCATGACTGCAGCAATACTATTCCTCCTCTTTAGTGATCAGGGAAAAGCTATCAGCATGGGTTGGCTTGACCTGGAAAAACTCTGTAAGTTCCCAACAGGGAAATAATAGTTAGTTATTAAAATAGCTTTCATGTTGGATGGCAGCTCGGGTTTCTCAGTGTTAGTCCAGCTTCACAAACAGGCAACTTAGGCCAGGTCTGGCCTGGGAATCAAAATAGACCATGGCATCTTAAGTACAGACAGGCCTAAACAAGTTTCCACCAGCCCAATAAATAGTTAATTGTCTATGGCATCTTATAGCAGGTTCTCTGGCATTTGCCTGAATCTACAGATTGCCAGTCCAGGCCTGACTGAGGCTCCTGGTCACTTGTAGAAGGGCCCCCAAGATACTGGTATTGGTATCGTAAGTATCACAGTATATAAATGATTATAACCTGCCGAAAATCCCATTTTTAATAGCCAAACCATTGTCTTTGTCTGTCCTGCTATATTTTATTGAAATGAAGAGAGCAGGAGGCTTTATATTAATTGACTACTGGCCTGTTTTTAATAAATCATCAAAAGAGGCAATTGCCCAGGGCCCAACAGAACTGGGGGCCCACCATAGGACTCTCATCTGCTACATAACTATCCATGTTTTGTGATTACAGTTTGCTTTTGCCACCACTGCGGTTACAGGCTGGAGTTCCCGGACCTCATGTCTATTTCAGTAAGCACAGACTTTTTTCTGTATTTCCTGCTAGGGGGGTTCTGCTATAATGAACTTACTAAAGCAGTTGTGGGGGCCAGCCACTTTCTGTCCCACCCAATGCTGCCCCCTCTGCTGTCCCGCTCCGCTTAGGGCTGGATTTACTTGTGGCATACCTCCCAACATTTTGACTAAATTTGTCAGGTTATTTAAAGTTTGAACACATCTGGGGTTCTGGGGTCTTATTTTATGTGTTATTACAGTTTTTCTAAAAAAGCTGAAATTGCCCTTTAAGATGCAAGGTTCAGTTCCCCCAAGAGACCTGTATAGCTTATTAGTTACAATTGTATCTAATTGCAGGTGTGGCTTGTTAATTTTCTGGGCTCCCTGCCAAAAGCCCACTTATTTAATTAAATGTGAGAAACAATGTATCTAAATGCAGCGATAGCTTGTTAAGACTTCTGGGCTCTCTGCCAAAAGCTACATTTTCATTAAGATTGTATCTTTTTTAGCATTCAGTAAGAATCCGGACTATAGGCTGAGCTGTTAAGGACTTTTCAGTAAGAATCCGGACTATAGGCTGAGCTGTTAAGGACTTTTCATTAAGAATTCAGGACTATGGGCTGAGCTGTTAAAAGAGGAATTGTCCTGCGAAAATCAGGACATTTGGGAGCTAAGGATGTGGTGCACCCCTAGCCCCCTTGTAACCCCACCCCCCTGCACACTTACACCCTCCCCTGCCTCCTTCATGCTCGCTTCCTCTATGCTCAAGCCGCCCCCACCATTTCCCTGGGACTCCTGGAAATATCTCCTGTCCAGTCCCCAGTGCAGATGCAGCCAGCGGGCGGAAAGCTGCCTCCATAACCTTGCCACCCTAGACCCGGGCCTTTGTGGCCTGCCCACAAATCTGGCCCTGGCTCTGCGCTTACATTTTAAGCATCGGAGCGGGCACATTGCTAGTGCAGAGGGCGATATTGCACTTTCTGCACTAGCAGAGCCGTGTTTTCATTTTAATACATGAAAACTGATGTTAGCATCAGGCAGCTTTTTTGCCGCCCCTGGTAACTGGCCCTTGATAAAGGGGTTACTTTGCCCCGAAACGTTGCACCTCCGCAATCTTTGCCCTGGGCCCATTGGTACTTTAAAGTGGCCCCGATTGACTATATGTAAGAGAAGTACAAGCTGTATGTAAATGAAAACATAGGGAAAAAAACAGGATACAGATAACAGTTATAAATAGAATTTGCAAGTACAAACAATGACAGTGGTTGGGAAATTATAAAATGGGATCTTCAACAGTTACTAGCCAATTATATATCAGTATAGTACCAATATCTGTGATTTTTGGGTGAGTGAATGACTTGCATTTCAGTTCTGCATCGATCCAAATTGAAATTTCCAATTCCATCTGCATGCTCAGGTCAGAGAACCCAGCGAGCAGGAAGTAGATGCTTAGGAAGATGGATTTTTATTGCCAATGGTAAAGAACAAAAAGCCAAGCCGAATGACTCAAAAGCCATAAAAAATCTCATTGCAGAATTGCGACGAAGGTCATTGTCTCCATCATCCTGAAAGTTAATTGAAAAGTGGAATTTCCTGTTACCCTACAGTGTGAAATGTGTAGAGTGAGCCAAGATGTCAAAATTTTATTCTTCCCTTTCTTTAGAAAGTTGGTAAAAGGAGTTAAATCCACAGGCATCGAAGCTGACCTTGAAAGCAAAGTCATTCTAATTTGCCCACTGCAGTGCCTTCTCTAGAATTGCCCCTAGATGGTGCTCATGTAACAGACACCTTATTCAAGCACTGGGGAAATGTAATGATTTCAGCAGAATGCATATGCACACTCCCATAAAATACTTACTGACCCTTTGCCATTTATTATAGTACTATTATGGCTGTAATACGGCCATGTTACACATCAGCCGTTACTATGGAATTGAGTACCACGCTGATATTCAGAGATGCTGTCGGACAGTTCACGGTGCTGGATTTAAGACTTTGTGGACTTTATCTGTGATTATTCTTATGGGTGTGTTTGTGTGTATTTGGTGGAGGCTACACATTTATAATGGTAACATAACTGAATGGGTACAATACTTTGGGGTAATGTCCTGCATTGGGTTGAGTACCCATGGATACCCGCAGAATACCCACAAAGTGTTTAGGTTTCAGGCATAAAGTCCCTGATTCTCTATGATGGTGGTCCGCGGGTACCCTACTTGGGTATCCAGCACAGGTGTGGAAGTACTCCTGACCTCACACCCCCAATTGTAATGCTATTTTTTTTACTCTTACCTGGATGATCCCTGCAGTGGTGTAACTTCAGGTTTTGTGGGTCACAGGGTCAGAAGGTAAGTTAACCCACTGCAGGTAGGGAAGGGGGCAAAGCAGGGTGGCGGGTATGTACCTGGTCATCTTACCACAGTAAGCAATCAGCAGTGCACTTATACTCTACTATCAAGGTTGGAACAATGAAAGCAGGCATCAGATTGGTTATGGTATGTTCAAAAATTAGGGCAAATGTAGCCTTGTGGCATCTAATTGGTTGTTGTTTTGAGAGATGGTGTATGGTGCCCAGTGACATAACTATTGCCCCATTGGCCAAGTTACAAATTTTGGACTCAGGTCACAGTGCCAGAACCCCTATCCCACATTCATGCACACACAGATATCAGGCCCAGTATGGCAATCTGTAGATTCTGGCAAATACCAGAGGGGCTGTTGTAAGTGGCCAAAGACATTCACTATTTATTGGGATGGTTGGGCCTCTCTGACTTGAAATGCCAGGGTCTATTTTGAATCCCGGTTCAGACCTAACTGATACCTGCTGCTTTCCTTAAATGGTTCCTGTCTCACCCCCTGCCCTCATGGTCATCATCAACATGATTAACCTGCCCCCAGGTAATTCTTGACTGTCACTTTAGGGAATATGTCAGTTGTGAGAGTTTTTCCTTGGGTTATTGGGTCCAGTTCTGTATTCTGGATTAGCAAGTTTCTCCTGTGGCAGCCTAGGCTTTTTAAGGGCCTACCTGAGAACTTGACATCCCATTTCAGGCCCGAACTTGCAATTTGGGGATTCTGGCAAATGAGGGGCTGCTGTAAGATGTCATAGACATATATTATATATTGGGCCAGTGGGAGGCTGTTTGGGCCTCTGTGTACTTGAAATGCCAGGGCCTATTTTAAAGTCCAGACCTGTCCCAGCGCCATTAACACAGCAATTAGATAGAGACAGTGCCAGCCAGTCCAATCCTGAGACTCTCCTTTTTAGTGTGTGCGGCCAAGGACATAATATAATCCAATTTGAAGCCAAATGCTGTTAAACTTCACCTTCCAGAATACCCTTCAACAGCAGTGGCATAACTATAGAGGAAGCAGACCCCGTGTTCACAAGGGGCCTGGGGGACAAGGGACACATAACGCAAAGCCTGCTTCTTCTATAGCCACTCTAGTTGGCCAAGTTATGCCCTCCTGCGCCCCCTGCAAAAAAATCCTTAGAGGCACCTGGCTCAGATGGGCATAAGTTGGCCAACTAGAGTGGCTATTGAGGTTCTTGGTACACCGCTGTTTAACAGCCTTTGACCTTAGCAGCTATGTAGTCATCTCATTTCCAAATTAAATCTAAACTCTAATTTGGATACTAATCTAAACAGAATCAATCATCTTTGGTTGCTTTAGTTGCTGTAGCTGAACACAAAGCATTGAGTCCTGCAAGCAAAAAAAAATACCGGGATCTGGACAGTTTATGCATGAAGGATGGATTCAGGGCATCCCTGGTGGGAAGCGAGACAGGAAATGAGAGTTCCTGGAAAGGCACATTACAATAATGGTTTCCCTGGCCCAGTTCAGCAGTGGGAGAATTGCACGAAGCTGACACATGATTTAGACAATATGTCACTGCTATATAGGTGGCACATTTAAAACAGGGCACTTGAAAAATAAAAAGACAATCTGATGAAATATATATTGCACTGTAATGGAGCATGAGATAAGAAGGTGGATGGTCTAATGGCACCCCCAAAGGTACCCATGCTGGCACCTGAGGTATCCCTATAAACACAGGTATAAACATCAGCCCATAGCATTCTATGTTATCTAATTCAGCGTTTTTCAACCACTGTTCCTGCCGCGAGATGTTGCCTGGTGTGCCGTAGGCAGGGCCGCAATTTTTACTTTCAAAGGGGGCCCGGCGATGCTACAGTTTTTCTTAGTAGCCCTTTAATAAAATCCGGGCCCTGTCATTGGTTGCGCCCCGTGTGTACGGGTGACGTCAGTACGCACGGGGCGCAACGTTATAAAAGGGCCTGTGTGCGGTCGCGTGTAGGCAGAAGTGCAGAGGCGGCGCGCGTGAGGGGAAGATGCTGCTGAAGCCGCCGAAGAGCAGAAGTAAAATGCTGCTGGGCACCAATGTATTAGGGGGGGCCACGGGGCACACTGACTTATGGGGGCACTGCTGCTGGGCACCAATGTACTAGGGGGGCTGGCTCTTGGCACCAATGTACTGGGGGGCACTGCTGCTGGGCACCAATGTACTAGGGGGGCACTGCTCTTGGCACCAATGTACTAGGGGGGCACTGCTGCTGGGCACCAATGTACTAGGGGGGCACTGCTCTTGGCACCAATGTACTAGGGGGGCACTGCTCTTGGCACCAATGTACTAGGGGGGCACTGCTCTTGGCACCAATGTACTAGGGGGGCACTGCTCTTGGCACCAATGTACTAGGGGGCACTGCTCTTGGCACCAATGTACTAGGGGGGCACTGCTGCTGGGCACCAATGTACTAGGGGGGCACTGCTCTTGGCACCAATGTACTAGGGGGGCACTGCTCTTGGCACCAATGTACTAGGGGGGCACTGCTGCTGGGCACCAGTGTACTAGGGGGGCACTGCTGCTGGGCACAGAGTTAAATTTTTTAACATTTTCTAATGGTGGTGTGCCTCGTGATTTTTTTCATGAAACAAGTGTGCCTTTGCCCAAAAAAGGTTGAAAAACACTGATCTAATTATTGTTATTCAGTAAGCTTTAAAAAATAGACAGGGACCAACTGGAAAAAAAATATATATATATTTGTGATTTTTCTTTTTCCTGTACTTTGAGCGCTGGCTCTATATACTACAACCTATTGATACTGGAAAAAAGCCTGGTGGGTGGTACTGCCTGTCCCAGTTGGTGGGATTGGATTGTGTCGCAGACTTTGACTTGTGTAGGTATAGAGTCGGACTGGGGTACCCGGGGCCCACCAGATACCCGATTCAATGGTCAACCGCTTTTCCCCTCTCCGCCCCCCCAGCTCCTCAGAAGCTCCTGCTTCTGCACTGCTTACTTACTGTGAAAAAATAAATATGGCCGTGTGTTCCACTTTGAAACACAAGGCAATCTTTTTTTTCACACTAAGTTAGCAGTGGAGTGCGGGCAGAGCGGGCAGGTAGTAGGGCTCAACAAGTTCAGGGCCCACCAGGTTTTGTCCCGGTAGCATGGTTGGCCAGTCCGACCCTGTGTAGGTAGGCGGTGCAATGGCATGCAAAGTGGTGACGGTTCATGACAAGGGGTCCTCTGAAGTTGGAACAGTGGGTACTTGAGGAAGAGGCAACTGGCCACCCCAGTCCGACATAATTATTAAGGAAGCAAACTTGACAACTGCTGAGGTGCTTGCTGTAGTTGTGTAATTCCAAGACTGAAGTAAACAAGATTTAAATAGTTTATATAGTGTAAGGGAAGTTTATGTTTGACTAACCTGATAGAAAAGTATTTGAATTTTTTTCTTAGGGTGATAGGCCCCTTTAATGAAGTTTATGGGGAGTCACACGAGACTCATAACATCCCGTAGTACATGGATTTGGGATTAAAAAAGTGGGTGGGTAATAATGGTGGTGCGATCTCCTTACTTCTTTGTGGGTGGGACAGTATAGCTCACAGTGTCTGCCTGGGCTGAGTTTTCAGCTTTTTCTAGGACAATACATAATTCACCCCAGATCATTAATAGACTTTAGGTAGTGCCCCCCATCCACTGTCCTGGTCACCCCCCTACAAGTTCAAGAGCCAATGGCTTCAGTTCTACAGCTGGCCCTGCAGAGGACTGGGGGGGGGTGTTGGGCCATGTGCAGATTTTTGCATCTCAAATTGTTTCCTCTACAAAGTATGTTTGTCCCACCACATAACACAGCCCTGAGCGCACACATCTTAGTTCCTTTTCTTTCTTCCTCTGGAGCAATTGTGCCTTCCTTCCGATACATCATGTGATGATCTGCCCCTTGGGGAACAGTGCTTTTTCCTGCTCTGCCACCACTGCTTTGGAAATCATCTTCATAGAACAGAAGGAATGTGCACTTATCACTGAGCCCAGCTGCACGTAGCTGCAAATACAAACTGTTCTTGTCCCTTACCACCAATAAAATGTATTGCTTAGCTTAATAATGCAGATTAAAGGGCAACTGAACCTCCTCCGCTACTTAATTACTAGGCCTTAAGCACCCACAAGCATTTTTTCTACCACAAGGATGGGCCAATGCCCTCATAACCTCAGGGGCCATTATTTTAATATGATACAATATGACCCATAGACATTTGTTGGACTGGATCTAGACCACTATGAAAGTAGCAAACATAGGTCTTCCAGTTCTTTTCTTCAGGAACATCAATAAGCATTACATAAAGCAAACAAAGTGGGACATGTTTACTAAAGCTCAAACAATAGGGACACAATAGGGTATATATCCCAGTATCGCTGCAGGCCAGGCTAACCGTGCTCCATGTAGTTTGCACTTAACTGATGTTATCTACTTCACACAGGGCCACTATGGGCACCTTAAACATCAGTGTGGCCAAGGCATTAAGGCAAACTTGTGGATTGTTTTATTTGCGCTATAATTTAATGCAGGTATGTATTCTTAGGCAGATACCTTAAGCTGGTTTCCCTTAAATCCGTTAATATTATCTTTCCATTTTTGATATTGATTCAATCTTTTTGCGTCATTCACCCTAGGTTGTCCGCCTTTGAAACGGGCTTTGCATTAACTGAAGTCTAATATACTGCATTAGGATTACCGGCTATTAATCTTCTTGTGCAGGTTCCAACAGCCACGTGGTGTAATAATTTCTTCAGTGACTGCCTGACTCTCCAAGCGAGATCTTATTCCACATCAGCTCAGGTCAGTTCCACGTTAGGCTTCTTAATCCTGAAGGGACCATGTACCCTTGTCGGTTAACGAATGAACTCTGAAATCTGTGACGACCCACCCTTATAAACCTCTGGTCAGTGGTACACTGGTGTCAGCTTGACCCAATCAGTTTGTAATGGCATACAGGTATAGGATCCACAGCAAGGTTATTTCTCCATTATAATTAAATAATTTAAATTTTTAAAAATGATTTCCTTTTTCTCTGTAATAATAAAACAGTGCCTTGTATTTGATCCAAATTAGGATATAATTAATCCTTTTTGGAGGATCCTGTTGGGTTTATTTAATGTTACAGTCATTTTTTAGTAGACTTAAGGTATGAAGATCTAAATTACAGTTATCTGGAAAACCCAAGGTCCCAAGCACTCTGGATAACAGATCTCATACCTGTATATTTGACCAGAGTTGGTAAATAGAATATTCTAGATTTGGGTTTGGTCCCCAATATATTTAGAGGCAGAGGTTATTTGCAACGGGCATTAGTGCTCAGTGCTGCTCAGCAGCAACACTAAGCACTAATATCCGTTGTAAGTAATGATCCCCATTGAAACTTGAGTCATTCCAGAAAAATAAATTGTTAAGTAGCAAAAGATCACCTGGAGCACAGCTACAAAATGCTGCGTTATGGGTAAAAAATGTGCAGTTTTATTTAGAAATTGCACTTTGTCCAATGAACATGTTTATTATTGACCCATATTTTCTTTTAGCAATCTCTGATTTTCATTGGTGGCTCCCCTGGTGTGCACTATGGAGCCCGAGTACACTGACAGAGCCAATATAGAATAATAAAGACACAGAGCACTGGGCCTGCACACAATGTCCCCATAGAACAGTCCTAACATAGGTATTCCCCTGTACAGAGCCCATTTGGGAAAATGTCAGTGAATAGGATCCCTTTAGCAATGCAGAAAAACAGGAAATGTTCAGGATGTCTCTTCCATCATTGGAATGCACCGTGATTCATAAATCTCCCAGTGACCTCTCTCTTTGCTAATTAAGCCAGCACATTAGAACATGGCCAGAAGGAGGAGAGGCAGTGATCTGCAAGACCTTATTTATGCCTACTTCTGCACTCGCAACCGCCCAATCAAGCGCACAGTGACGCATTTTGCTGTCATTGTTGCTTGACAGATCCATGTGCATGAGCTTGATATGAGGGTATGACCATGGCCACGGGTTCTGTATCCCCTGTATTACGCCATTGCCTCATTTCTTTGTCTCTTACTCAGTTAATTTGTGACTGATCAGACCTAACTGTGGAATAGCCCAGACCTGTGGGTGGATTCAGGCTAATATACCAGATACAGGGGAGGGCAGGACTGCCTTTACAAATAAATGGACCTCATACTACTAGTTAGCATGGTCCTCTGCCTTGAGAACCCCCTGGGGAATGGCCCTTGCCAACTTAGTGGAAAGAAATTTTTAAAAAATCCCTATCCTCCCAGTCATGCTCCATTAATCCCACAACATGGGCAAACACTGCCTATTTCTGAGGCAAACTCCAACCCTTTACATGGACTGCATTTGGACCATGGGATGTCTGGGTCCCCTACTGCCACATGGCTCTTATAGCACATCCCAGTAGCCCTGGGAGTGGGTGACAGGCTAAACTAGTCACAAGGTCCAACTAGGGTTGCCACATGCAGTTATTTACAGGGGCAGAGTGATGACACAGGGGGGTAGAGTAGATTGAGTCCTTAGATTTGTTCTTAACTGGGCAGGCCACAATAAAAAGGCATTATAAGTTTATACACAAGGATTTATAATACTGGTCCCGGTTTTAGAAGGTGTTTTACTGGCTAGGGCCAGGGGGCATAGGGGACCCACCCCTGCTACCTGATGGTGAGGCAATCGCATGGCTACGATTAGGACAGTAAGTCATTATCACCTATAATTAATCTGCCTGCAATTCCATTTGCTGCTGCAGCTTTTAGTGGAATGCAACGTTCTCAGCTCCAGCTGAATATATCAATAGAAATTAGGCCAATTTAATTAAATACTGTATGGGGTAATAGATAGAATTTATACGGAATCCAAATTCTCTGAAATAAATTTTAACAGAGCCGCCAGCAGCCCGGGATTTAGGAAAATGTAATAATTCAAACAAATTTAACCCCTGGTGGTTATTTAATCATCTCACCTTTGTACAAGCAGACAGTCATTTGAAACTCCAGGCTGGTAAATGGTTCTCTGAGGGCTGGTTAGAGAACTGTCAATACAGCTTATTCTGCTTTTTACTCCGGCAAGGAAATGGAATATGTACCATATAAATAAACCATTTCCCCCCTGTGAGAGTGCAATTAGATGCACTAAGTTGCTTCTTCTTATATTTGTATTTATACAGATAGATGAGAGCTGCCATATAGACTGAGAACAGTACAGGAAGAAAGTAATGGTTATTGTGTGTCCAGAACATTCCTTTCCTAAATGTGTATTTAAATAGAACCTCATTGTTCCTTCTTAGTCCCTATGTGAGGGAACTACCTTTCCTATTTTTATTTGAATTTATACACCAGGTCACTGTTTGAAAAAATGGAGCCCCATAATATGCTGTTAACCTGGGCCATAACCGTGGGGCCCTGGGCTTTTAACCTCACTTGCAGGGCCTTCTGTGCCAACCTGGTCATGCAGTCGACCCACCCAACCATACCCATATACATCCAGTTCTTTTCGCCTTTGCAGCAGCAGAATGAGGTCTTGAATTTAAAATACATGTACATTTCTTTTACAAGCCCAGACCCTTTTGCAGTCCAGAAATTGGACTTTCCATTCTAGCTGGGACTCTTTCAGCCATGAGGCCTCACACCTGTCCTCTTTAATGGCAGCCATGTTTATTCACAAGAGAGCTAGGGCTTCCACCTTTCTAAAGAGTTTTTACTGGCAGATGGGGTCGGAACACGAAAGGGGGCAGGATGATGTTGTGAAATGGGTGTAATGATGGCATAAAATGGGTAGCGCTATGACAGTGGGAAGAAATAAGGTAAGATCTAGGCAGATTGGGGTGGTTCGGGGGGGCTGGGGGCTAATATTAAGGGTATTGCAAATTTACTGGCAACTACCGATGGCAATCCTAATGAGAGCTGCCATCTTCCTTTACTAATATATAGTTACATAGTTAAGTTGGGTTGAAAAAAGACCAAAGTCCATCAAGTTCAACCCGTCCAAGTGAACCCAGCACACAAAACCTATACTGACTTATCTATACACTCACATGTCCCCTCACAAGCGTCTTTCCCAGAGAAAACAACCCCAACCTTGACAGTCTAATAGCTTAAATCTTCCATCCCCTTTAACGGTTTAGTTGCAGTCTCTGCACTCTCTCCAGCTCATTAATATCCTTCTTAAGGACTGGAGCCCAAAACTGCACTGCATAATCAAGGTGAGGCCTTACCAGGGACCTATAAAGAGGCAAAATTATGTTTTCATTCCTTGAGTCAATGCCCTTTTTTATGCAAGTCAGCACTTTATTAGGTTTAGTAGCCACTGAATGGCACTGGCTTACATGGTAGGATGGTAGGTGTTTTAATGGTTAGGCTGGTTAAATACTGGCTGGGTGGCAGCCCTAGTGAGGCTGGCTCGTGAGCAGATCTTTACTTGATTAAGCCACCAACACAGTGTCAACAGTCAGATCATAATGGGGGCCTATGGAGACCTGGTAGTGATGCAGTCCTCATCCGACAATATTTTCAAACCCTTTCCTTACTGTTAATAATCCCAGTGGCATATTCACATCCATACAGTACATCTACAGAAGACAGTAGGTATTCACTGCGCAGCTGTATTTGGAATGAAGAAGTCTCCAAAAAGCAAGTCGTGTTGTGACAATGTCTGATTTTATGGTGAATAAGAGCAATGTACTCGCCAGGCTCTAATTACTCAGTGGGATACCAAAGATTCCTTATCTTACAACCAACTTATTTGAAGGGGGGAGAGAATGGAGAAGCTGACAGGCAATAAAAGCTGTTCAACTCCTACGATGTTCGTTAAAGGCTTTATATCAAAGTCACAGGATCCTCAAGCAATTTCATTAAGCGACTTCCAGGCATTAGGAAAATTTAAACTGGATTTTAACATTTTTTTTTTACTGTCTTTAAAAGCATCATTATATTAAAAATCCCCCAAGGTTTTCATATTAGATGCTGTCTTTCTAAGTATTATTTATCTACCTAAAAACTATAATATAATAGCTTACTGCATGGACAGTTGTATTTATACTTATGGGGGAGTATATTAGGTGGGTATATTAGGGTAAAACTTATTGTGTGCCCAGAAAATTCCTTCTCTGTATATTTGTATTTATACATATGGGAGGGAGGAGCTATATTGCTTCCCTTAGACAGTACAGTATGAGGGTATAGCTTATGGTGTGCCCAGAACATTCCTTCTCTGTATATTTGTATTTATACATATGGGAGGGAGGTGCCATATTGTTTCCCTTAGACAGTACAGTATGTGGGTATAGCTTATTGTGTGCCCATAACATTCCTTCTCTGCATATTTGTATTTTTACATATGGGCAGGAGGTGTCATTTCCCTTACAGTAACAGTATGCCCAGAACACTTATGTATGGTATGTTTATACCCGTGAGCCACATTCAAATGGAAAAAGTGTTGGGGAGCAACACAAACATGAGATAAATTCCTGGAGGTGCCAATAAGAGCTATTATTAGCCCCTATGTTGACTGGAAGGCTCTGTTTGGCAATTACACTGGGCTTTTATACAACCAAAACTTGCCTCCTAACCAGAAATGAAAAAATAAGCACCTGCTTTGAGGGCCACTGGGAGCAACATCCAAAGGGTTGCCTCAGGAGTCACTGGTTGGGGATCACAGCTCTAGAAGGAAACTGAAGTTCAAGACAAGCTGAGGTTCAGGTCCCTGTTATTCCTATAATGAATAAAGAAGCACCACTGCTAGCAGTACCATGGTGTAGGGCAATGATTCCTCACTATTCATTCCATGAGCATTGGCACCTTTACTGGCACAGTGCAGTTTGCCGTCACTACCCTTCCTAATCTCTAACGCATGGACACAAACTCTGCCTCTACAGAAATGATTGAACCCCCTCAGTGCTTGGACCTGACAGACGAGTCTTAATCCATCCTTAGCTACTATATATTTGTTTCCTTTTCCCATCAAGCCTTCATTAATAAAATAATAAAATCCTAAAGATATTGCAGTTTTATTTAATATTGGAAGAGTAGGGTCAGCCCTGCAGCCCCCTGCGTCTCTCCCTCTCCATCCAGCCCTCCACCTGCCCTTCACATTCTCCCCTTGCCGCACATATTTAGCAGTAATTACAGCCTGTAAAGGTCACATCCAATTCCCGGTGTGATTGTTCCATGTCACTGCATAGTCTCTGGCCATCTCCTCGCAGCCTTTATGCACTGTAGGTTCCTACTGTGGAGCAGGCCCTTCACATGGTCCCAGCCCAGGGGGCTATTATATGATGTGAGTCAGTGTGAGTTAAGGCAGAGCTTGGTTTGGGCGGTTGGGCTGTACTGCAGCGCGTAGGATAAGGGATGTAGTGCTCGCATGTGAGAATCTGCAATGCTAATGTACTCTCCGGGGATACATTACTCACAGACAAGCGTGTGTGTGTGCATGTGTGTGCGCTTGGTGCAGGAATGCTACTAAACATGTGAATTTAGCTTGATGAGATTGTATCGGGTAACTGCGAGGCCAGTCCATTGCAATGATGCAGGTGATCGCAGAGGAGTATTTATTAAGCATGAAGGTGCCTGTAAAAAGGTGAGGTAGGGACTGAGGTTGACTGTAAGCTGGCTAAGCTACCTATGTATATTAGGCTACCTTTGTATATATTGCCTAGCTCTCATCTGTCCTGTGCATGAATGGCCACCAAGCCCAGACTGGCAACCTATGAGTTCTGGCAAATGCAAGAGGCACTGCTGTAAGAAGACATAGACAGACTCTATTTAGTGGCCTGTGGGGGCTATTGGGGCCTCTGTATACTTTAAATATTAGGGCCTACTTTGAATCCCAGTCCGGACCTGGTGGCCACACCCCTTGCTTGCCAATTATACACCATATGGCACCCAAACCCTGCCCACTCCTCCCATAAGCACCTACCCACTTTCTAACTCACAAATGGCCCTTTCTTATTGTATGGGGCCCCACCTCTACCATGGTACCCCTAAAACCTATAACCACTTGGTGGCAGCCCTGATAATAGTAGGGTTGCCACCTTTCCTGCTGCTAACTCCAGGTCATGGATGGGTATTTACAACATTAACTGTATAGGTCAGAATGGGAGCTATCATAGATTGGTGGCTGTCAGTGGTTGTGGATGGTCCAAAAGTCATGGATTGGTAGGTGTTTGGGCATGGTCAAAAGATCAAGGACAGGGTCAGACTGGCCTATCATGCTACTGGGAGAAATTCTGGTTGGTCCATGGCCAGAGGTTGGCACAATGTTTGTGTCAGGCAGCTAAGGGTCAGGGCTGTGGGGCAGGGGTGGCAGGTGTTATAGGCAATGGGAGCTGCTCAGTGGTGACAAGCCCTTGCGGTCAGGTGATCCAGTAAGCTCAAGGGTCCCCAGTACTCACTAGGTGTGAGAATTGGTAGTTGTGAGGTTTCATAGTGTAAAGGTCATAGATTGATAGGTATGGGGGTTGGCTAGTGGTCTATAGATGACAGAGGTGCAGAGGTCACAGACAGAGGGCTTTAACCCTTTGTTGGAGGCCTAGGTTCCACTACTCTGTAAACTCACAGCAAACATTTATGCAGAGCTCCTTTCTGCCAGCGTGTGGGTGGGTGCAGACTCTTTTTTTTTTTTTATTCACTTCTCTCACACCCCTGGCTTCCCCTCCCTTTTCTGCAGGCATGTGGGAGTTAGCACATTGTACTACTCTGTGCCTTCTCCCAGAGATTAGTGCAATGTAATGAGTATAGGACATAGAGTAGCTAGAGAAGGCATGCAGGCAGCTGGGGCTGAGAAGAAAAAAAAGGGGGGGGGGTGATACAATTAAAATGCTTATAGAGTCCAGAAATATCTGTTCATATACTGCATGTAGTGGGACAACAGAAAAGTGTGAGTGTAGAAAAGTGAGATAACAAGCCATCAATTGGTATCTTGTCTAACTACTCATTGCAGCACCTTCTATATTACCTTGGTAGTAATAGCCTCTGGGAAGGGACGATGGCTGTGACATAGCAGGTATAGTAGGGAGAGATGGTGCCTATAGTAGCAGTGGGGGGGATAATAGATTCTGGGAAGGGACTGTGGCTGTGGGATAGCAGGTATAGTAGGGAGAGATTGTGCCTATAGTAGCAGTGGGGGGGATAATAGCCTCTGGGAAGGGACTGTGGCTGTGGGATAGCAGGTATAGTAGGGAGACATGGTGCCTATAGTAGCAGTGGGATAATAGCCTCTGGGAAGGGACTGGGGCTGTGGGATAGCAGGTATAGTAGGGAGAGATTGTGCCTATAGTAGCAGGGGGGATAGTAGCCTCTGGGAAGGGACTGTGGCTGTGGGATAGCAGGTATAGTAGGGAGAGATGGTGCCTATAGTAGCCGTGGGGGGATAATAGCCTCTGGGAAGGGACTGTAGCTGTGGGATAGCAGGTATAGTAGGGAGAGATTGTGCCTATAGTAGCAGTGGGGGGGATAATAGCCTCTGGGAAGGGACTGGGGCTGTGGGATAGCAGGTATAGTAGGGAGAGATGGTGCCTATAGTAGCAATAGGGGGATAATAGTCTCTGGGAAGGGACTGTGGCTGTGGGATAGCAGGTATAGTAGGGAGAGATTGTGCCTATAGTAGCAGTGGGGATAATAGCCTCTGGGAAGGGACTGGGGCTGTGGGATAGCAGGTATAGTAGGGAGAGATGGTGCCTATAGTAACAGTGGGGATAATAGCCTCTGGGAAGGGACTGTGACTGTGGGATAGCAGGTATAGTAGGGAAAGATGGTGTCTATAGTAACAGTGGGGGGATAATAGCCTCTGGGAAGGGACTGTGACTGTGGGATAGCAGGTATAGTAGGGAGAGATGGTGCCTATAGTAGCAGTGTGGGTAATAGCCTGTGGAAATAGAGGGGTTAGCTGAACTAAACAACAACAATTCCCCAAATATCAGGATATTCCAGGGCACAACCACATAATCTGTTTACAGTGAAGTGAAAAGTTCTTCATCTAAATTGTATATCTTTCTCTGAAGAAGGCGACTCAATGTCATTTCTCAAGGGCACCCAGCAAGCAAGGTTTTTTGTTCATGAATGTTTAGCCCTTAAAGAGGAACTCCACCCTAAATCTGACAGTAATTGTCGTTCTATGCTAAGTTTCCAATATACATTTGTCAAACATTTTCAGTGGTTTTAAGTGCTTTAACAGTTATTTAGAAAAGTTACCATTGAAAGCAATGTTTGTTTTCCCGTACCCTGGTTCTGACCCTTCAGGGGTGTGTTGATTGGCTCAGGGCTGCCCCTTCCATGAGGCAGGGTGAAAACCATGCATCAGGTGGCAAAAAGCCGCCTATGGTAACTTTTGTTTTTTTAAATGAAAACTTGGCTCTGTTAGTGCAGAGAGCACATTAGCACTGCGGCCCTCTCTGTACCCGCTCCGACACCCGCTCCTTAAAGTTGTAAGCGTGGAGCAGGAGAGAGGGGTGGCCACTGGATCAGCTGACTTCTGCTAAATTGTTTCTGGAGTCAGAACCAGCATAAGAAAAAGTGTTTGGGTGACTTTTATTTGAGGGTGTTGGGCTGGTAGACAACCAAAACAGGTAAACCCAAAAAACCTCCAGTGAAATCAGAGATGGGTGGGTCAGTCACAAGTACAGGGCTGTATTTCTGTCCTTTGCATCTATAGGCACCAGACTTCTGATCCCCCCCCCACCACCTTTGGCAACAGGCGAATGTGTAGCACAGTTTGCCTAATGTACATGTGCTGATTGCCAAAGAACAAGGTACCCGCCTCAGCCTGTGCATAGGGTGGCAGCCCATGGGTGTCTACATAATATATTGGTACCAGTGGGCTGCACCCCTTAAAGCTGACATCCTTGGCATGGGCCAGTGGGTACCTATATATGAGGACAGGTTAAAAGGCTTTTGACCCCCACATCACTGCTTGATACACCTACAAGCCCAGCTTAATGGTCAGTTTGGGTGAGATTGGGATTGAATATCTATTTGCTGCCTTAGATATGCTTTGAACTACGGCTGATTGATTAAATGAATGACATCTAAAGGGGAGCCTGGCCAAGGGTCAGACATTCAAGTGGGACTTAAACTGAAAACTGCTGCTTTATATGGTCATGGAACTCTTGTATATATCAAATATTTATCAGATATGAATAAACACCTTATAACGGACTTTTGCTTAGCTCTAAATCAAAACAGTTGCAACAAAGTGATGAGGCTTGTTTATACAGAGCTCATTATCTCTGTTTATTTCCTTAGAGGGAAGAGCTAAGTTATTCAAAAACTGCAATTAATAAAAAAATTAAGACTGATTGTAATTTGTCTCAGAAAAGCACTCTTTATATTATACTAATAAAATTTAAAGGTGAACTATCCCTTTAAAATAATAGGCAGAATATATTTTCAAAATGAGTTCTAGCATTTTTGCTTAGGTTTGAAAATATTTAGGCGTGTACTGCCCCTTTAAAGGAGAAGGAAAGGTAAAAACGAAGTAAGTTTTACCAGAAATGTCTATGTAAATACACTCATAAGCACTCAAGGAAAAGCTGCACTGAGTCCTCTGTCAAAAGAAACACAGGATTTCTTGTCTCCTTTTTTGTAAACATGTTTTTAGGGTATCTAACTTCCTCTCTCAGAAAAATCCTCCATTCCTGGGGCCAGAGTCTGCTCAGTTCTCTCCTCTCTGCCCTCTCCTTCTCCCCCTTCCCATAACGATTCATAAAACTCACTCCCCACTCAGCTCCCCCAGTATCCTCTCCAACATTCTCCAGCTCCCTCCCACCGTCCTCCCCATCATCCCTGTAGCATCCTCCAGCATCCTCCAGCTCCCTCCCAGTGTCCTCCCCAGCATCCTTCAGCTCCCCTCTAGCATCCTCCAGCTCCCCCCAGCATCCTCCCCAACATCCTTCAGCTCCTTCCCAGCATCATCTCCAGCATCCTCCAGCTCCCCTGTAGCATCCTCCCTAACATCCCCCAGCTCCCTCCAGCATCCTCCAGCTCCCTCCCAGCATCCTCCCCAACATCCTCCAGCTCCCCCCTAGCATCCTCCAGGGCCCCCCCAGGGTCCTCCAGCTCCCCTTCAGCACCCTCCTCCTGCGTCTGCCTGCTTCCTCCCGCTGCACCCTCTTGTTCCTTGGCTCCCCACTGCATCCACTCTTTTATAAGGTTGTGCCCCGTGCGTACTGACGTCACACGTACGCACTTGGCACAACCAATCAAATTACCCACTGACCACCAATGACCCAAGGGCCCATAATTCTTTAAAGGGGGCCCGTGCTTAAAAACTGTATCATGGCCAGGCCCCCTTTAAAGTGATGATCGTCTGGGCCCAGGACAACTGTTCCCCCTGTGCCCCCCTGATGGCGGCCCTGCAGTAAAATGTCAAAATGACTTTCCTTCTACTTTAAGCTTTTATATAGTACCTCCTTGAAAATACAGGAATACAGGGGGGTACCTTATCTACTATATATATCTATACAGTATATATATATATATATACAGTATATATATATATATATATATATATATATATATATATTGCTATGAACTTGGCTGACTGGGAGTCAGGGAATGGGATGCAGAGCAAGGCCAGGGGAATGATAGACAGTTGCATTTTCTCTTCCCCAGCTGCAAACTGGCACAATAAACTGCTACTTGCTCAGTGCTACAGTGGTTACAATTCAAGGCATCCTGCTTGGCTGCACAGAAATCAGTGTAATCTTCAGGATGCATAACACTTGATTAAAGGAGAAGTTCAGTGTAAAAATGAAAATGGACAAAATAGATTGCCCAAAATAAAAAATGTAATATATAAAGACTGGAGTGGGCAGATGTCTAGCATAATGGGCAGAACTTTACTTCCTCCTTTACAGCTCTCTAAGCTGTTAGCAGTCAGTAGCCAATCGGTTACTTGAGGGGGGGGGGGACATATGGGACATAACTATTGACTTCGGTTTTTTAAGTGTTAGATAGAAAGGATGTGGTTAAAGGATGCGGTCCGATGTTAAAGCTACTAGGTGGAAACAGGTCTATAAACAGGACTATAATGATTAAACCAGGCTTCGTTAACAGTCTGGGCAGCTGTATATGGTGTTACCTTACCATCCTAAGCCGGGTTAAGGAGTATTGGTGCCAGGTCTGGACTGGGCTTCAAAAAAGACCCTGGCATTCCAAGTACACAGAGGCCCAAACAGCCCCCACGAGCCCAATAGTGACTGTCTATGGCATCTTACAGCATCCCCCTCTGGTGTTTGCCAGAATACACAGATTGCCAGTCTGGGCCTGATTGGCAAGTCTCCTGCTGCCCCTCCCCTGTACATTTTTGCCTAAAAGCCCCCACTGATCTCTCTCCTCGGTTGCCCCCCCTGCTGTGCCCAAGGCACATGCCTCTCCCCTGCCTACCTCTTTGCTCTAATACTCCTTTTTCTTTTCCAAGTACATCGTTCCCCCCCCCCGCTTGCATGCAATGACAATGTGGGTGCTAGGAATACATACCTCCCAACATTTGAAAAATGAAAAGAGGGACAAAAAGACTTGGCGCGCGCGCAGCGTGGCATAATTTTTTGACCATGTGGCCATGCCCCAATTGCCACACCCCATTTAGTTAAAATAGTGCCCACGATGGCCCAATAGACAGCACCACCATAGACAGTGCCCCATTTGCCCCCATAAACAGTACCCCCCCATAGACAATGCCCTCAATTGACCCCATAGACCATGCCCTCAATTGCCCCACAGACAGTAGCCCCCATACACAGTGCCCCCATAGAAAGTACCCTCCATACACAGTGCCCCCATACACAGTGGCCCCCATACACAGTAGCTCTCCTTACACAGTGCCCCCCCATACAGTGCCCCCCATACACAGTAGCCCTCCTTACACAGTGTCCCCCCATACAGTGCCCCCCATACACAGAGCCCCCCAATTGCCCCCATAGAGAGTATCTCCAATAGAAAATTCCCCCATACATAGCGGCCCCCATAGACTTCTTGCGGCTCCTGCTCCTTATTCGGCTCCTCGTACGGCGGCGACAGGACCTTTTATAAGGTTGTGCCTGTGCGTACGTGTGACGTCACACGTACGCACGGGCGCAACCTTATAAAAGGACCTGTCGCTGCCGTACGAGGAGCCGCAAGAAGAGACGGAGCCGGAGCGGTTTGACTGCAGCCAGCGAATCCCGCTGGCCTGGATAGTTTAATGAATGTTCTGCATTTCCGTAATGTGGGACATTCATTGAACAATCTGGGACAGCGGGACGCGCTGTAAAAACCGGGACTGTCCCGCGAAAAGCGGAACAGTTGGGGGGTATGGGAATAGGGTATCACAAGATTGGGGGATGTGGGTTTACACTGGACCCCTAATCTCTGTAGGACCTTGTAGAACCTGTTGCCCTATAGTTATGCCACTGGGCACAGACATAGTTGCTACTGTTGGCATTAAACTAAAGGTGGCTCTGGTACTGTGGCATTTGATAGATTCTTGCAGGGCCACCATCATAAATCATGAGGCCCTATACTTCTGAGTTGGCAGGGGAAGCCAGAAATAAGTCTGTGGGCCACCTGCCCCCACCCCAGGGGGGTACCACTGAATAGACTAGGGTAAAAGGCCCATCCACGGGTGACCACGCCCACGCTCCTCCCCAGTCAGGTCCCATTATGTTACAACCTCACCCACATCCCTGTCAGAATTAGGCAATGGAGGAGGAGGTTGCCCAGGAGGTGGGTAATGGCAGGCTCCCTTGGGGTGGGGGCTCTGCGAAAAATGATGGGGCCCAAGACCATGCTATTTAATAGCAGCCCTGTCCTTATCCCTTATGACTCTGGAATAGACAGAACTTCAGTGGGCGTGTTTCCTAGGGAGCCCGTGGGGCCCTGCGGCTATGCATTTTTATTCTGGGGGAGCACGCTTTTGCACCTGTAGCAACCTGGGAATTGTAGTTCCCACGCACCCCCGCAACAGCTTGCATTGACAGGTTGCAAGTAAACTGCGCCTATTCACCCCCAAACCTTCCGAGGCTCCTGATTGGCTGCAGCGCTTCCATGCGTCTACCCTAAACTCTCAGCCTCCTTGTTGTGATTAGCGAACAGCCGGCCCAAGCGGCCCACCCTTTACCTGTGATTGGCTCTGTTGAAGGAGTGACGCTTGGGTTTTCTCGCCCACGGCTCCTCCCGCCTGTCAGCGCGCAGTGAGTCTGCAGCAGCCGCCGCGGTAACATCGTGCGCTCCGCCCCCGGCACCATGCCTGGCGGCCTCCCACCCTGAGTAGCCCCGCAGCATCGCTCCACCGTCCGAGCTCCCCCAGCGGCCATGGAAGGGGGAGCCGGATCGGGCTCCAACCCCGGCGGGCAGGAGTCGCCGAATCGAGCCGTGGAGTATCTCCTGGAACTCAACAACATCATCGAGAGCCAACAGAAACTGCTGGAGACCCAGCGGCGCCGCATTGAGGAGCTGGAGGTGCAGTTGGACCGGGTCAGCCAGGAGAACCGGGAGCTTCGCGAACACCAGTCGGTCCGGGTGGAGAGGGAGCAACACCGAGCGGAGTATCGGGGGGAGTCAGGCGGGGGAGGATGCGGCACCTACGGGCATCACCATCACCACCGTGGGGACAATCCGCAGGGATACCATGGGCAGCCCCACCAACACCACCGGGCCCCTCACAGGGGCCCCACCCGCAGCACCAGCCCTGGCGGAGGGCACAGCACTAACAACAGCCCGGCCACCACCCTGCAAAGAAAGTGAGTATTGCCGCAAGTGACAGGGAGGCGACTGGCTGCGACAGAATGGGGTCAGGAGTCTTTGCTAGTGCTGGGCTTAAGAGATATCAAAGGGGAGTCTCATAGGGCCCACATGTTGTGGACTACAACTCCCAGCACCCCTTCTTTTGGTTATATGTGTAAGAGGGTTGGGAGTTATAGTCAGCAGTGCCTTGGAACCCAAGGTTAAGAAACATGGCCTTGGGGCAGTGCTCCCCAAATTGCTCTGATGAGCAGTGCTGGGTATCCCTGCAATGACAGGAGTGGGTCAGTAATGGCCAACCTTGTATATATCTGTAACCTTGGCATGATTTATTTAGGCTGTGCAGGGTCCTATGTCATGGTTAGGGGTTCTTTCTAATCAGGTATGTGACTCACTGGGCTCCAACTGGCATCTCCTGACAGTCCTATGCCTACAGATCGGATCCTGGTGGTACATGGGGGTAACAGGAATTGTGAGCCGCTGCCTACAAATAGATTCCTGTGGGTGAATCACTTTGCCACGGGGGATTGGTTGAAAAATTGCCTAGTCTAGATATTGGCCCTTGTGCAAGTATATTTTTGGAATCTGCAAATCTCAATGTGTGCCTGTAGGTTTGCTCCTCTGTCTGTGAATTGGGGCAATATGATAGGAATCTCACTGTAATAGATAAAAGCACGGCATGCTAAAGAATGGGCGAACTGTGACATGCCATAGAAAAATGGGCAGATATTGCCTAAAAATGCTGTTTGCTATAGCACAAGTCTGTCCTATCTGCAGCCCCTTGTACTGCAATTCCCAGCATTCCCCTTGATCCAAAGCTATTGAGATGCGTAGTTCAACAACACTAGGAAGGGGCTAAAAGTTGGGCAGCTCTAGAATAAAGCTCTTCATGGGTTCTGAAAGCCCTGTAACTGCAGCTTTGTACATAAAATGGGCCAGCCCTGAGAGAGAGATGGTGGTCCAGGTTAGAGAATACCGCTGCAGGTTTCCATACGTGAATACCAACTAATGGAATTTGTGGTAAGCAAGCTGCTCGCAGTCAGGATCAGCCCCTGCAGGGGAGGTAATGATGCCCAGGGGCTTGGGTTTGGGCTCACACAAACCTTATGCTCAGAGCTCTGTCCCAGTGTGACTTTATAGGCGACTGATATCACATTGCCTTCATGACAGGCCATGCTTAGTACATAGGCCCCTCACTGCCTTAGAACACTGCTTGTGACATCTCTCCCAGTGACAAACTTGCAGCCTTGGTTGGAAGGCAATGAGTAGAGGAATGCATTACTCACTGCTGCATACAGGGCACTGTGACGGCATGTGGTATTTGGCACAGCTCTCTGGATACTAACAGTCACGGAGTAGGTTTGGGGGTGCCACAGATTGTGACGTCACTAACCTTTTCCATACGGCGCTTTCAGCTTCTTACATTGACAGGCGGCCCTGTGTCTGCCATTGCTGAAGGTACATGTTGTTGTTACCACCTGTTTTCACATCCTTTGCCAATTTTTTGGCTCTGTGGCGCCCTTTAGAGGTAGAGGAATGTCAGTGCATGGCTTGAGCGTGGTAATTGCATATATCCTTGGCCACAGGCGGAATGCAAATTATCTAGGTGCCAATGTCGGCGCTCTATCCCATAATGAACAAACCTGAGATGACTCATTCGGAATGGTGCAGTGCATCAGAGGTCCTTGCATGTACTGCTAACCTGTTAACCTGAACTACAACTTCCAGAATCCTAACTTGTGAGGGTGGGTTTAGTATGGTTCTACCTGGAGGTGAGAATTAAGTAAGTAAAGTATCCTATTGGCTGAAGAGCTTTATGATTTCAGAGCTGTATATAGTAGGGCACAAGTGCCCCCTCTTCTACTTGGCAGTCACATGGCAGAGTAACCTTAGACTGGCAATTGCTGGAGTCTCTTTGCACCAGGCGTAGCGGTGCCAGTAGGCAAATGAGGGGTGCAGGAGTGGGGAAATGTAAATGGGGAGTAACTTCCTCCGCTGCTGGGGCCCAACTTCACAGAGCCGTTTGGGGAGTAGACACAGGGAAGGCACTTACGGCAGGGGGTATCCAGCTGTGTCGGAAGCAGTGGTGGGTGCCCAGTGTGACTCCAGTAATTAGCTGAGATTGCAGCGCACCCAGCTGGGCTGCCAAGGCCGACCTAAGCAGCAGCTTTAAGTAACCCCTTCCTTCCCTCCCTCCGCCCCACTAATACCTGTCAGCTTTCTGTGTGTGGCACGGTCTGATCTGAGCCGGGGTGGTTGACCAGCTGGTTTTATTGTAGGCAGATGCCTCACCGTGTAACCTCAGCTGCACGCTACCTGTTGCATCTGGAATTGCACCCAGTGCATTTCTTGGGGGCTACAGGAATGAATGATTTTGCCCTGTTATATGATCCGTGCATGGAAGCCAAACTGGCCAACACCTGTAAGACCGATCTCTTTGGACTGCACCAGTGTTGTCTGTTTGTTTCAATGTCATGTGTGGTTGTCTTTATTCATTTACCTGCCAATCAGAATCCCTTCCAGACCCTATTGGAATAAGACTGGTTTGGGCCCAAACGTGGACAAACTTGGTGGCACAAGGCCATATGGGGGACTTCTAGGACCAGAGGATAATGGCTGAATTCTATGAGTCATTTAATATTTTTGAAATAACCAAGAATTCTATAGATCTCTTGGTATGACAAATCATTTGGCCTATTATCTTATAACTGGCCTTGGGGGGAAGAGGAAGCAGAACCTATAACTGCTGGGGGGCCCAGTACCACTGACTGATGTGCAGTTTCAATATATTTTAAATGTCTTATTCTTAAAGGGGTTGTTCACCTTTGAGTCAAATTTTAGTATGATGTTGAGTAATATTCTGAGAGAATTTGCAGTTGGTCTTCATTTTGTATTATTTGTGGCTTTTGAATGATTTCACTTTTTGTTCAGCAGCGCTAAAGCTTGAAATTTCAGCAGTTATCTGATTGCTAGGGTTCAAATTGCCTTAGCAACCAGGCAGTGGTTTGATAAGGAGGCTGACATGTTTATAGGAGAGGACATGAACAGAAAAATAAGTTATAATAACAGTAAATAATAGTAAAATTGCAGCCCCACAGAGCAATAGATTTTTGGCTGCTGGGGTCAGTTACCCCCATTTGGAATGTTGGAAAGCGTCAGGAAGAAGGCAGATAATTCAAAAACTATAAAGAAAAATAAATAATTAGGACCAGTTGATAAGTTGCTTAGAATTGGCCATTCTACCACAAACCAAAAGTTTAACTGAAAGGTGAACAACGCCTTTAAGGGGCTAGTAGTGGCATTTAGTTATTGGGGGTCCTCATAAAGCGAGCAGGTCATGTGATGGATGATGTCACATGGGTTGGGCATTGTGGTTATTTCTCTGGAAGGGCTGGGAGAAGACATCTCCAATTGTGACCCATGGATTCAAATCTTCAGAGGGGTCTCATTGGTCTGGTGAAGGCAGGTGACTGGTGCCTTAGTCCCTGCACTTGTCTCTTAGTGGTGTGGCTCCATCCCCCTCAGTGAAGTCAGGGGGAATTGGGTTATATGTATGTGTAAGAAGGAGTACTGCTCTAGTGGTTGCAGGTAATTTAAAGGGGTGTTTCACCCTCTGGTTAAATTTTAGTGTGTTATAGAAAGGCTTATTCTTGGCAACTTTTCAATTGGTCTTCATTTTTTTCAATTGTTTTTTTTTTTAATTTTTTGCCCTCCTCTTCTAACTATTTCCCATTTTCAAGTGGGAGTCACTCAGCCCAGCAGCCAAAAACTATTGCTTTGTAAGCCTAGATTTTATTATTATTGTTATGTTTAATTACTTATCTCTCTATTTAGGTCCTCCTCTATTCATATTCCTGTATCTTTTTTCAAACCACTGCATCATTGTTAGGGTAAATTGGACCCTAGCAACCAGATAGCTGTCGAAATTCTAAACTGGAGAGCTGCTAAACAAAAAAAGCCAAATAATTGAAAATCCTCAAATAATAATAATAAAAAAAAAAAGAAGACCAATTGCAGAGTGTTTCAAAATAGCACTTTCTGCATAATTTTTAGTTAAGTTAAAGGTGAACAACTTGTTTAAGAACAGATTAGAGTTGTGCTTTTTCCGACCTTCGCATCACTGCAGGGGGATAATTCGCCCATGCTGGTTCTCTGCATTGCTGCTTCTAACCCTTAAACAGTGCCAGACTGGGCCACCGGGATACCGGGAAAAAACCCGGCCCAGACCTGATCCATTCTACCGCTCCACCGGCCATCGGTGTCCTCCCCTGACACGTAGTCAGGATGTTGGGCGGGTGGTGGAGGCCCCTATAGTGGGGTAAGGGGGGCGTGGCCAGCGGGGCACTTTGGGGGCAGTGCTGAACCCTGTATCCCCCAGTCCGACCCTGCTTTTAGAACAGTTTAACAGAAGCCAGCTCATTCACAGCATTCAAGCCATTGTTGGCAGTGCTGTCTCAGAGTCACAACCAGCAGTGCAGAAAGGGACAGACAAATCCTGCTTTCAGTTGCAATTACTTAACCGAATCATTTTATATCAGTTGTGAAATGGAAAACATTTGTGTTATTGATCTGACTCCTATTTGCATTAAACCCAAAGGATTTTTTTTCTTGGGAATGTTCAGTGCATAATGGCGCCCCCTAGCCAAGGTCAAAATCACAGCCTTTGGCAGGTAGCATGATGGGAAAAACTTACTGTATAGATCAGCAGACCCTGCCATTCATTGTGAAGTGAGTACACAGTATGGGCTTGTGGGTAACAGGGCACAGAATGTTCCATGCCCTGATGTACAGCTGCTCGTTGGCATATTGCTCTCCTTCCATGAACCTTCCTAGGAAGAAAATGTGAGTTACGCTATACTATTCAGCACACTTGGAAGCCAAAATGCTTCCAAAATGTCCTCCACATGACCATGGTGCTATTGCAGTATCAAAAATAACTAATTAAAAGCTGTTACCAATAGGTACACAACTGCTCTGTAACATGCTAACATTTAACATAAAGGTGAAGTATCCCTTTAAAGTTAGTTAATATTTCAGCATGTTTTTAAGGTTTAATCAATTGCCTTTCTCCTCTGACTCTTTCCAGCTTTCAATGGGGGTCGCTGACCCAGCAGCCAAAAAACTATCACTTGGTGAAGCTTCAATTTATTGTTATTGTTACGTTTTATTGCTTATTTTTCAATTCAAGTCCTCTCCTATAAATAAATCAGTCTCTTGTTGAAAACACTCCTTGGTTGCAAAGTTAATTTGAACTCTATCAACTAGATTACTGCTAAAATGCCAAACTGAACAAAATGTTAAATAATTAAAAAATCACAAATAATAAAAAATGAAGACCAATTGCAAATTGTCTTGGAATATTACTCTCTACATCATACAAAAGGTTAACTCAAAGGTTAACGCCTTTAAAGGGGGCATTTTGTGTAAAAACAATATTGTGTCAATGGATACTACTCATATAAATATAGAAGGAATGTGCTTTAAAAAGTAGTGTTTAGGGCAGATTTATTTAGAATTTCTCCAAATACCTCACTAGTCCTGCCCATCTGTTCCACTTCCTGCTGCCAATCAGTAACTAGACTAATCTAAAAGGGAACTGAAGCCGGAGTTTGCTTGGGCGACTGCAGGGCTGTGATTGGCTATCCACCCTCCTATTGTGCTTCTTGCAGGGACTGTTAGAACACACCCACCCCTCATTTGAAACAGGGACCTGAGGATCTATAAGGAACTCCAATAAAGAGGCCATTTTGCAGTTTTAATTTTTAGACAAAAGTGGAACCAGCTCCATGTATTAGTCATGATTGCCTACAAGATTTTTTTCTTTTATGCTATATGTCTCCTTTAAGAATTCTCAGATTGCTTTTTTTTTCATTTTTCTTAATTTTGCACATTGCTCACGGGGGGGGGGGGGGCAGAAAGGCGCTGCTCTGCACATTGCTCACGGGGGGGGGGGGGGGGGCAGAAAGGCGCTGCTCTGCACATTGCTCACGGGGGGGGCAGAAAGGCGCTGCACTGCGCATTGCTCATGGGGGGGGCAGAAAGGCACTTCTCTGCGCATTGCTCACGGGGGGGCAGAAAGGCGCTGCTCTGCAGATTGCTCAGGTGGGGTAGAAAGGCACTTCTCTGCACATTGCTCACGGGGGGAGCAGAAAGGCACTTCTCTGCGCATTGCTCACGGGGGGAGCAGAAAGGCACTGCTCTGCGCATTGCTCACGGGGGCGCAGTAAGGTGCTGCTCTGCACATTGCTCATGGAGGAGCAGTAAGGTGCTGCTCTGCACATTGCTCACGGGGGCGCAGTAAGGTGCTGCTCTGCACATTGCTCACGGAGGCGCAGTAAGGTGCTGCTCTGCACATTGCTCACGGAGGCGCAGTAAGGTGCTGCTCTTCACATTGCTCACGGGGGCGCAGTAAGGTGCTGCTCTGCGCATTGCTCACTGGGGGGGCAGAAAGGCACTTCTCTGCACAATGCCCCCGGGGGGGCAGAAAGGCACTGCTCTGCACATTGCTCACGGGGGCGCAGTAAGGTGCTGCTCTGCGCATTGCTCACTGGGGGGGCAGAAAGGCACTTCTCTGCGCAATGCCCCCGGGGGTCAGTAAGGTGCTGCTCTGCACATGCTCACGGGGGCGCAGTAAGGTGCTGCTCTGCACATGCTCACGGGGGCGCAGTAAGGTGCTGCTCTGCGCATTGCTCATGGGGGGGGGGTGCAGTAAGGCGCTGCTCTGCACATGCTCATGGGGGGGCAGTAAGGCGCTGCTATGCACATTGCTCACGGGGAGGGGGTGGCAGTAAGGCGCTGCTCTGAAAATTGCTCACGAGGAGAAATGGACCTGCCCTACTAGCCATATAAATATGTGTAGTGGCGCTAATGCTAGTCTGCACCCAGCCTAACCCACCTGCCCCTTCTAAACACACCCTAACCCTGCTTGAGGTTGAGAAGACTTTTCTACCTACGTCCAACCCATCCTCTGTGTGCTAATGTCAGGGGGTAGTGGGCTTTGTACAGTTATATCCTTTCAGATCCAGACTGAGGCTGAAACAGCCCCCACCAGTCCAATATATAGTGACTGTCTATGGCATATGTGTCAAACTCAAGGCCCGCGGGCCACATCCGGCCCGGCGTGTAATTATATACGGGCCACGAGATCATTTTATATATTGGTTGTGAATAACACGCCAAGAAGAAGTGGTCTGAATAGGGATCCGTACAAGCAGGAAGCGCTGCAGAAGTGACACCGCCAAACAAACATCGTGAGCTAGCGGCACGGAACCCGTGTTTCTTTCCACTTCTATTTCAAGTATGTTCCCGGGCCGGGACTTTAGTTTTATACTGTGTAGCTCCCCTGAGGGCTCTATTTGCGCAAGCAAAGTAGCGACAGAGAGCATTTTGCACTATTGCACTTTGGAGGATCAAACCTTCTTTCTAGTAGTCTCCTCTCACCCAGACCCTATTAATATACTTGAGTCTAATATCATATGGGCAGTGTATATATATATATATATTACATATTATTGCATATTATTGCTGAAAAGCACAACGTTTTAAAAGTTTGGTTTTAGTGTGTTTAATAAATGTTTATCCTGTTCGGCCCGCAACCTAAAGTGTGTGTTTGGATTTTGGCCCCCTGTGCAATTGAGTTTGACACCCCTGGTCTATGGCATCAGTCAATGCCCCTCATTCACTTGTCTTAGCAACAGTCTATTAGTATTGTGTTACACATCTTTGTTTAGCTCATAGCACATGGCGTGCAGGTAAGTGCCCAAATTATTGGCTTATTAACTTTCATCCCCCCCTTAGTCTTGTATCTTATGACACAACATGCACAAAGACTCGGTACCAGGATTCTTTCCTGCCAATCACTGGCAAGGCCTTGTGCTGCTGCCCATAGGTGTGTTTAGCCTAAGGCAAGAAGCACCTGTTGTGAGCGCTCATCCAAATCCTTATTTATTTGTACGACACTGGCTCCACCCACCCATCCATGTGTATGCAGATGTCACATGATGTAACTAAACCTGTGATGGAAAAACACACAGACATATAACAAACACCTTGCGTAATGAAATTTTTCTGGACCCCACCCGATTGACCTTTATCTTTTTGGATCGATTTCCCAGTATTCCTATGGGAAATGCTGGCAGGTACAGGTGTAGGTGATTCCCATATGAATGAATGTGGAGGTGGGATTACCCTATGAGCTAAGCACCTGAGAGCACATGATGCCTCCTATTGATTTTAGTGATTGTTTACCTTTAAGTTAACTTTTTTTAGTTACATAGGGTTGAAAAAGAGTCCATCAAGTTCAACCCTTACAAGTAAACCCAGCACTCACAAACCTATACTGGCCTATCTATACACTCACATACATAAACTATATATACTAACATCAAGGCAAGGGTAACTCTCTAAGGGACCCTGAGAGACCTGGTCTGATTTAGGAGCCACAAAGTAGGTCAGACTCCCTGGGGAGTGATTGGTATTTGGCTGCATCATGGGCATATTTGGGTGTTGCAGGGTTATGACCCAGACATGCAATCTAGCTGGGTGGTGCTCCATTTAGTTGGCAGTACCACAGGCTGGAGGGAGGGCCCTTCTAAATACGCAGTATGGAGCCCCAAGATTTCTGAGGTGGCCCTCAACTGACAGAAAGAGATGCTGGAAGCCGCCACTGGTCAAATTGCCCTGTACCCTGCATGCTGCAGCCCCGGTAGCTTGTCAGGTCTGTCAGTCTGTAATATACATTATCAAAAGAGTGATTCAGGCACCGTTTCTACAACCCCCCTCCCTTCCCAGCCATTGTCTATCCGGACCCCCCATCTGTCCCCTGCCTCCGTTCTCCCTCGCCTCCACACGCTTCCCCTCTCGCTTGATGACCCGTCAGCTGTAACCTATCACTAAAATTCACTCGCCATCCCACGCAGACTTCCTTCACTCCGGAGAAGCACTTTGCTGGTGAGATAGACACAATCGGTACTGACAGAACCAGCCGCTGAGAAGCTATCCAGGTGCCGTGCGCATTTGTCATGGCAACTGGCACTGCGGGGATGTCATTAGCAACCAGTCAGCTAAAGAGCGAAAAAATGGAAGAATTGCAGTGAAAAAAAGAATGGCAGACTTGAAAGGGTTAAAGGGAGGCATGTACGTTAGGGCTTTCTCTGGTGCCCCCCAACAGCCTGGCCGTTAGAATGTATTCTTAAGGGTTGCGGCAGCTAAATTAACTTTTTTTATTTGAGAGATGCCAGTAGCTTGTTCCTGTCAAATCCTGGCACCCCCTGTTTGGCGTGCCAATGAGATATCCGTGTGCTTTGGTTCCTGCGTTGGCAAGCTGTGAATTAGGAGGATAACAGGGTGCCGTTGCCTGGAGATGCTATTTTCATTTCTCCAAACATTGCTTTTTTACTTCTTGCATGGGAATTTGGGGTATATTTTCCTTTAGGATGAAGACACGCTGATCTATTAGTAGCAGCTACTTTTTCATTGCTACTAAACTCCAGAAAATACCTTGCCATAGACAATAATAAGAATTGCCTCTGCTAAAACACATGTAAATGATCAGCATTGTCTATTTTAGTAGCCACGACAAGTAGCTGCTACTAGTAGCTCCATGTGTCTTCACCCTTAAAATAATTCAACACCTATCTAATCTTTTGTGTCACAGGGCTAGCCTTTTACCACTGCTGTGGCTGGGAACCTTTTAAAACTATTTACTAGTTATACATGGCTCAGGTCGGGACCAGTGGGTCAGAAGGGAACAGGTTTGGGCGGACCATTCACCCCCAGAAGCAGGTTCACGGATGGGACATATTCATCAAAAGACCAGCCCTCACCTCCCTGTGCTGTCCCAGCCCCTGTACTGACTTCTCAAACATTGTGGACAGGGACAGTTTCCAGCCGACCAATTGCCCCCAGAAGCAGGTTGCGGGATGGGTAACATACACTGCAAGCCTTTATCTCTCCATGCTCTTCCAGCCCCTCTACTCAGGGTCGGACTGTGGTGTGCAGGGCCCACTAGGTCTTCCGCCCCACACTACCCACACCCCTTCAGGGCCCAGTCAGACACTGCCTCTACTGATGTCTCAGACATTGTGGTGCTCACCCCGCCCCTCCAGTGACATCAGTAGTCAGGCACGAGTCTATAAATCCACGGACCAGGTCAGGCCTCTGGTTAAGTTAGGGTTGTCACAATATCTTTCACCTGCCTTCCGATACTAGTTTGTACCAGGGATGGCAATGACATGCTCCGAATTTCCCCCAAATTGTAGTGGTATTCTCCTAGCTTTTGTGGGCTGTCTTGGCAGTTGGCCATTTGTCATCAACTTCCATATCTTTCAAATGACCATAGCCCACGAATGAACCTTCTTGTCCATTTAACTGGCATTGAAACAAATGAGAGCATTTTTTTTTACCTGCCTAGTCAGCTGTAAATTACTCTGGCGACCGAATACCTCAATTGTTCGGTGTGCCATTGGCCTACTAGTCATGTATTAAAAGTAAGCTATTGGTGATATTATTCCTCACCAGCATGATGGTTTTATTTGGCGTTTTTTCTTACCTGGTCAGAAGAAGACGGTATTTCTATATATATATATATATATATATATATATATATATATATATATATATATATAATATATATATAGGCGCTGAAGGGCCCGTTCCTGAGAAAGTAGCTTTAAAGGGGTTTTTCGCCTTTTAAATTATATTTTAGCATAATGTAGACCAGGGGTCCCCAACCTTTTTTACCAGTGAGCCACATTCAAATGTAAAATGAGTTGCAGAGCAACACAAGCATGAAAGAAGTTCTTGGGGTGCCAAATAAGGACTGTTATTGCCTATACAGCCCCTATATGAACTGGAAGCCTACAAGATGTTCTGTTTGGCAGTATATCTGGTTTTTATACAACCAAAACATGCCTACAAGTCAAGAATGAAAAAATATGCACCTACTTTGAGGCCAAGGGGTTGGAGAGCAACATGTTGCTCACGAGCCACTAGTTGGGGACCGCTGATGTAGACATTGATATTCTGTGACAGTTTGCAATTGGTCTTTATTTTTATTTTTTTGTGTTTTTTTTTCTGTTATTTAGCTTTTTTGTTCAGCAACTCTCCAGTTTGGAATTTCAGCAGCTATCTAGTTGCTAAGGTCTTGTTTACCTTACCAACCAGGCAGTAGTTTAAATGAGATACTGGAGGGATATTGGGCATGTTAGGTATGTGCATTTGGGTTACTAAGAATGTCAGTAGTCAGAATTCCCAAAACCGATCCATGTGCCACTGCGCTGTGAGTTGAGAGTTGGCGTCCCTTCTGTGCTTGTGCTGTGTAGGTAGGAATGAGCGTTGGTTGTTTTATCTGCATTTGCCCTTTCTATACGATGCCTGCAATGTATTTCCGTACATATAATATTAGCAGTTAATTCCCTCGGAGTAGCATTAGCAACATTTTCATTCGTTACTACATTTGTAGCGACTTTGTCCGACAATTTCAAAATCTTGTTCTTACCCAAGAGAAAAAAAAAAGGCTAATGGAGCAGATTAATGGCGCCCAATTAGGACTCGCTGTAGAGGTAAATTACGCTTTGACGTTACCCAGCCGTACTCTGCTCATAACCTTTTCCTTTCAGCATAATCATCGTGATGGTTTAAGTGCAGCAGGGATATGATTGGCCATTCACGTGTGATAATGCGCCTAAAGCCTCTTTTGTCTGTGTGTGCTGCCTCTCTGTCGCTCGCTCGGAGGCTTTATGTGTGGCTATGAAGTCTCTTCCTGTACCTGGGCTTGTGTGTGTAGTAAGGCAAATGGCAAGGGAGATGCTATAACTACTAGTGAGCCTGGATGAACCCTCAGCGTCTAAAAAGGGGCCAATTGCTTGAGCAGGGTATTTTTGCCCTGGCCCACACCACGACTTAAGGTGGCCATACATGGGCAGATTTACTCCACCTTTTCCAGCCCTTCAGACCTATTTAGAGTTTATCTGCCTATGTATGGCCCAATATTCAATAACTGGACGATGTTTTGCAGGTTTGGTTTTTCCTATATGTTAAAAGACCACATTGGCTCGTTGATGCGGTCCTCATCCCGATGGCGTGTATCCCCGTCGTTATCTTTTCATTTGGCCCTGGTTGTGCATATCAGGGGAAGATTTTATAATGTTTAACCATCTTAGGAACTGAAGAACCACGAGTTGGGCAGGTTTAAGCTGCCAATTTGGGCCATCTAGACCATGTTGGCAGCTTATCTGCCTGTGTATGTGGCATTCTGACTTGCCTGCCTGAATGATATCTGTTGGAAAATTTGCCAGATGTCTATTGGGCAGGTTTAAAAACCCTGTTGGGGAGAGAACCACGGCAGCTTATTGATGCAGCCCTCCCTCTTATGGCCTGCATCCTGGTGCTGTAATCTGATCGCTTGGCACTGCCTCCTTTCAGCATCGGCTGGCATCTGCTCAACAGAAGTGTTCACTTCTCTTGAGTTCAAAGCCCATTACTTTCCCTTTTATTTTCTCAGAGATCTCCATCTCCCTTGTTAGATGACAGAAAGCCAGTGCGGGCGTCCTATTGCCATTTATACCCCGGGGAGATAAAAGTGAAAGTAAATGGCTCACAAACAGGGGGGTGGGGGACATCAGACAGGGACCCGTATCCTCCTGCTTGTTGCACTGATACAAACATTCTATAGGCCGGGACCTTTGTCTGATCTTTTCTATGTACCGTCACCCTATAATAATTATACCCCACATGCCCATGACTGGGTCGCTAGAACTCATTTCCCTAGGGGGCCACAGAGACTGGAGTTGCATGGCACACCATACCCTGGCAAGTTGAGACCATTAGGGGTTGCTAAGGGTTACTGGACCTAGTACCAAACATTGAGCTTCTCGGCACCAGGTTAGAACTGGTTCCTGTTCCCTTTACCCATTGCGGAAATACATTTTACTCGTACTTTTAATGTAATAGTTGCTGTAGGAGGGTATCCGTGGGGGCGCAATGTGTTTTTTTTTTTCACCCACATTATCTCATTCCATGTGGTTTATGAAACATCCAGTTTGGCCGAGCGTCAGTTTAACTATATCATAGAGTCCTATCTGCCCGTACCTGAAAGGTAGGTAGCAGCAGAAGTGTAGGGCTAGGAGATGGTTAAAATGCGTCATTCTTGGGCAACTTGCAAGCTTCAGACGCACCTCCACAGAGGCCATGATGAAAGCTGTTGCAACATCTGTCTCTGGCAAGCTAAAGGCACAGAGAAGATATGTGTGCCTACTGTGAAAACTGATTAGTTCTGCAGACTTAAGCCACCCTTGCCTGGGGCTGATAAAGGCTGCTGCCTTACCCCCCAGGCTGGTGTAAGGTGGCCTGCCCAAACAGTAGTTATAGATAGATATTTGACTATCGTATCTAAAATTCTGTTATCGAGGACTGGTGCATTCATACGTTCCTCTCCCAATGGTTATCTGTAGACTTGCAGTAGCATCTGACCATTGACCCAGAATTAAATGGATCAGACCAAATTGGACCCAGCTTGTGGGTGGCCAAATTAGGCAAAGATCCACATGTTTGATGACCATGCCAAACAAGTGTGGATCCTTAGGTGTATGACCAGCGTATCTCTGATGTTCTGGTAGCTGGGTAAAGGTGGTGATATATAAGTAGATTTGAAGGAAAAGGAAAGGCTAATAAAGAGTTAATCTCAAGCTGCACACATACCTTCAGTTCTCTCAATAGTGCCCTTATGTCTCCCCATATTTCTCCCATTCCGAGGATCAGAAGCCTCATAGGAAAAAAAATATGCTGAGCTCTGTAAAGAAAGTTCCCATAATGCCTCGCTCTTGCCCCAAGACCAGTGTACATGCTCGGTTTGTAAGACTATGAGGAAGCTTCCTGCTAATTGGCTCAGATCACACATTTCTAAGGTGGGGGGGAGTTGTTAGCATTTTGAGGGGGGGGGGGAGCAGGAGAGAGGAGAGAGCTGCGTGTTTCTGGCAGAGGAAAACAAATCCTGTTTCTTTTGACAGAGAACTCCTTTCCTACCTTTCCTTCTCCTTTAAGCTGTCAATTTTGCCCTTTCAGTCAGCATCATATCTGCCCAAATTTGGGGCCCACCAGTTCATCCAATGGGATTTATATTGACAAGCAATGTATCAACGTGCCAATGCACTCCTCATCCAACCGTTTTTAAACCTTTCCAATTTTTATCTGGATTTAAATTTGCAAAAACAAAAAAGGAGAGCAGTGAATGCTCCAAAGGAAAGAATTATACAATAAATATAGATAATTACAGTTAATATGGGGGAAAGCCTACAGGGCACCCCAGTTTGTGGATGTATGGTATTTTACTCAAAAAAGGAAAAAATGTGGGTTCCCAAAAAAGTTAAAAAATCATTTATTTTGGACAAAAACAGAAAGCCTTATGCGTTTAGTGCCTATTGGAACTTATTCTTAGTCTCATATTCAAATTTCCATCAAGCTTCTGTAGGTCCCAGAGGATGAGCCAAAGATTGGATCAGGCCAATCTGGCCCAGAATGCAGATGACCAGATTAGGCCCAGATCATCATCTTTGCTAAAGTTGCTGGTGCTCATAGGGATGTAAAATCATGCAGTGCTGTAAATTGCGGGTTTTCAATAGGATCTTTGACCAATGTGGTTTGAATTACTCATTCATATGACACGTAGAATTTCAGCCACAAAGTGTGACACAGCTGTTATTTTGTACAAGTATGCAGTAATTTAGCACAAAAATGCGGCACCAAGCAGGTCTCCATAGAAAACACAAGTAGAGCAGTGCTGAAAATGCTGCTTTTAACCCCAGGCCAAGTCTTTGCCCAGCCCTTCTTCACACCGGAGGAGTAATAAGATAACTTTCCTATTCCCATTATGACTCTCGTTACATATTAATGTTTTTCTTAAATGTAATCATCAGCCATGCATTATTCCTTCCTTATTGCCCATCGGAGCAGCCTTGCCCTATGCCAACTCTTTCTGTGCCAGAGTGTCTTGTATGCCATTGGTTCACCCTGCAAGGGAAAAGGCACCCGCGCAGAAACAGGAATTTATTGCCACCCTTCTTGAGTTAATGTATTACACCCAGTCCCATGATTTGTATTGGGAGTGAGTGTTCCAAGTCCATGCACAGAAGGGAGATCCAGACCGCGACTGCTGCTTTGTACGTAATTATAGGCATGCAGACTTCAAAGGGTAAATAGGCAAGAGCAAAGTTTTTATGGGAAATCTGCTGCTTACAGTTTGCATTGTAAGCTCTGCAGTACAGGGTTTTTTTTTTCTCTGCACCTCCCTGCATCTGGCTGACTGTATAACTGCATCCCCCCCAGCAAAGTCTGCTATGGAACGGGCTTCGGATTTCCTGCTCTGATTGCCTCTTCCTCCACTGCTTCCTGTGGCCCCCCAGGACACCAACGAGAGGCCGATCCAGCAGAGTTATCGCAGGTATATATGCACAGGAACAGATCGCCTTTGCCCAACCTAAACACTGTGGCAGGACGGGTAGGGCCAAGTAGTTAAGGGGGGTATTTTCTGCATAGTAACTGCCAGTCAGTGGAAAGTCTTTCTACAAAGGCCGTAATAATAAACAGTGGGGACTTTGCTTCCACTTATTTTCCTTAAATGGTCAGTTTGACGAAAGGCCCACATCCTTCCCCGGGGAGGGTGGGGGTTTGTGACTGAAGCGCCACGAGAAGAAGAAAATTGGCCAGAAAAATCTCAGAAATGTTATTAAACTGCAAATGTGTTATTTTATGGCAACTTTCTCAAGTCCATATTATATATTAACAGGCAGAAAATATGCTTTGTTACTCATTTACTGTTGTGGATGCAATGCACCAGTAAAGCTTACAATCTAATGTCCCTGTCAGATTCACACACACACTAGGGGGCTGATTTACTAAGACACGAATTCGAATCCGAATTGGAAAAATTCCGATTG
Source organism: Xenopus tropicalis (assembly GCF_000004195.4). NCBI lineage: Eukaryota > Metazoa > Chordata > Amphibia > Anura > Pipidae > Xenopus > Xenopus tropicalis. Next base: position 26,228,298 of record NC_030684.2, on the reverse strand, counting down.
GAAAATGAACATTTTGCGACTTTTTCGTATTTTTTGCGATTTTTTCGGCGCCTTTACGACTTTTCGGAAATTGTCGCGACTTTTCTGTTGCCAATACGATTTTCGCGAAAAAACGCGAGTTTTTCGTAGCCATTACGATTCGCTCGTATCTTGTCGCAACTTTTTCGTATTGAGCGCTCGTAAGCGGCGGCCGAAACTTTCAGACTTAGCATGATTTTGGAAGCCTCCCATAGGACTCAATGGCACCCTGCAGCTCCAACCTGGCCCAAGAAAAGTCACCATACTCAAGCTTGAATGAATCCGAACGCTACAAAAAATCGCAACATTTTGCGCAACTTTCGGAATGGCTACGAAAAAGGCGCGACAGTTGCGATAATTTTCCGAAAAAATTGCCAAATTCCGATCATTACGAAAAAAAACGCAATCGGACGCATTTGGCTGGTTCGTGAGTAAGTAAATGGGCCCCTAGGGGTAGTTTAGAGCCAATTAAACTGCTTGTTTTTGGAGTCCGGGAGGTAACCCAAGTACTTGGGGAAAACCCACGCAAGCACTGGGAGAACATGCAAACACCTTGCAGATAGTGCTCTGGTCTGAATCGAACCCAGGACTCCAGTCCTGAGTTCAGTTCCAATGCTAACCACTACACCACAATGTTCCACTGAAATAAAGGTGATGAAGCCCTGCTGTTGCTAAATTTACAACCCCATCATCTATGTAATGATTGATCCCACAACAGCTGAAGGGAAGCAAGTTAGTCCTAAACAAGAATGACCCAACCTGCAACTCAGCAGCTACTAGGTTCTACAGCCCCAGCATATATAAATAGACAGTGATTAATGGCAGAGGGACAGAGGGAAGCTATATATTCTTATAGAGCTAATAAATAGGTGATACAGCTTTACTTAGAAACGGGTTGTGCTTTCCCTTTTAAAGTGGAACTCCACCCAAACACAACTTAAGCTTTTTAAAAAGTAAACATAATCTCATGCAATTTTGCAATATACACCCATTAAAAAATATGCCTTTTCATGATTTTATTGTAATAATATGGTTTGGAACAGTTACCTAAGCCTGGCCCCATTCTCCTGCTGATCTGGCTGACTACTTTGAGACAAAAAAAAAAGAATTGTAACAGTTGTCCTCAGCCTGCCATTAGCCCGCATCCTCCAAATCCCACAATTTCCTGCGCACGTGATGTCAATAAGGAAAGGAACATCACAGTGCAATGCATTGTGGATTATGTAATTTCTGCATGCTGAGTGTTAGCTGTGGGGAAGTTGTTACAATTTGTAACATCAATGTTTTAGTCCCTCCTCCCCTGCCAGGATTTTAAATATTGCAGTTAGAGAAGAACTATTTTGCAGCTGGATATCAGCATATAAAAATGTTATTTATTCATATATTTGAAGGAACAGATTACAGTGATAGGTATATTAGGGGTTTCTGTTTTGTGTGGGGCTCTCTAACAAAGTTTGGTTTGGAGGCTGGAGTTTCCCTTTAAGGATACTTTTAATGTACTTGTTGGATTTGCAGACTGACTAGGTTTGTCAGATGGTTCCTAAGGTGAACAAATATTTATTGCTATTTTGCATTTCTTTGCTGCCCCCCTCCCCATTGCTGGGCTCCCTGTGAGCTCCCCTGACAGCCCTCCGCATTGCTGATTTGCATCATGCCAAGACCGCTGTCAAGCTGACTCTAATTGGCTCTGCCCGAGTGAGTGAAGGGTCTGCTGAGCCGGTGAGTTCCCTTTGTGCCCATTTGCTGAAATCAGCAAAAAATCATTTAAAAAAATCAATGTTTTTTCTTCTTGCAGATGTCATTAGTGAGCTTCAAAGTTTCCAGTTTATGCTAGCTTTTAAATACTTGTGCTTGCTCTGTAATAATCAGTGTATTACAGTCAGGGAACTCCTTTGTCTGACTGGCCAATGGTAATGCAACTATCTTGAGAACTGTCTGCACAATTGCATCATAGTGCTATGATGTCATATAGGTGACATCACTTGTCTTTGCAGACATCACTTTTTACAGGTATGGGACCTGTTATCCAGAATGTCTATAGGAGACAGCCTTTCCGTAGTTCAGAGCTTTCTAGATAGCTTTTTAGATTGAGATCAACCAGATCTGTGCATTTATAGTCATCTTTTCACTCTGGTCCTTTCTCTAGTCATAAGAGCCCGGGTTCAGCTATGCCAAGGGCTTTATCATTGTCCTTGGCTTGGGAGAATCTGGTTGGCACACAAATGCCAGGCTTCTTATAACTGGATGTTCTTGGGGTAGAAGTTGCCCAGTGGGATGGGCTTATATTGGTCCAGACTGGGATTCAAAATAGACCCTGGCATTTCAAGTGCACAGAGGCCCAAACAGCCTCCCACAGCCCAATAAATAGTGACTGTCTATGGCCCCTCTGGCATTTGCCACAGATTGCCAGGCTGGGCCACGTGACATCTGCTTGGTGACAAAAGGCACGTGAGCATTGTTTCCCAGTGTCCTTGCTGAGACTTCTCTTCCCCTTGTCACCCTGTGTGACATTAGCCACAAGCTTGCTATATCCATAGAGGACACATCACTTCCCTTTTCAAATATTTAATATTTATTTGATTGGTGTTATTTTTAAAGGAGAAGCACATTTGGTGATTGAAAATATTACTCTTAATTTAATCACAGGGGGTGCCTAGCAAATAGCCTCGCCCCTGCTAGTGACGATGACTTTACTTATCCTTTAAATGCCCATGATTTGAGCTAGCATTGGGCTGTAACATTATTATTGTCTATAATGTGGTGATTGACAGCCCTGGCTGAGGTGGCTTCTCTCTCTCCCTCTGCACCACCTAATAGGTCTAAGCCTCCCTTTTACTCAGTTCAGTCAAGGTCTCTCCATGCTGCAGTGCTGCACAAATCTGCATTTACAGGACAAGATTCCTGTGGTGTTCTTACCTGTCGCATTTTATTCACAGTCGGCTATAGCCGCAGCTATGGCAACTAGATCCCTCACCTTACAATTTTTCCTGTAATGCAATCCATCGCCTACTACCTAATGCCTCTATTGACCTCCATGGAAAAAGCAGTTTGCATTTTATATTAAGGGGGTATCTTTTGCAGTGCACATTTATTGCACGGTGATATAACTGGGACTGTGTCAGAGCAGAAGGGGTTAATGTGGGAATTTGCCCAAAAGGAAATGTGTTAGAAGGAGGACATCCAAATGGCAGCCATCCAGCTGTACCTGATGTACAGCCGCTCTTACAAACAGCTGGGGGCCCCTGGCTGGAGGTCAGACAATGCTTTTATGTGCTTATAAATGGGATTGGTGCTGTCAGGATTATATAGGGAGGGGGCCGCCGCTCAGGAGGACTTGAAGGGAAGATTAGAGGGTCCTTTGCTGATCTGCACACATGGACTCAGTGTAGCCTATAGACTTGTAGGGCTGGGTAACTGAAGGAAGCCTTTCATTTTTATTTTTTATTTATTTATTTTTTTTTTATTTGCCTTCCTCTTCTGACTCTCTTCTGGCTCCAGCTTTGAAATGGGGGTCACTGATTCCAGCAGCCAAAAAACTATTGTTCTGTGAGGCTATAGTTTTATTTTTGTTACTTTTTTAGGGATGCACTGAATCCAGCATTTGGCCTTTTTTGGCAGGATTCAGATTCAGCTAAATTGATGGTATTTGACCAAACCGAATCATGTGATTTTTCCCCACATAAACACAGAAGTTGAATTTTTTTTATGCGTGCGGTTGTTTTTACATCTTCTATGCCTCAGTTTACATATGCAGATTTGGATTCGGATTGGGTTCGGTATTCGGCCAAATCTTTTACAGAGGATTTAGGGTTCGGCCAAATCCCCAAATTTTGGATTCAGTGCATCCCTATACTTTTTATTACTTTTCTTTTTATCCAGGCCATCCTGTATTCAGTTTTATGTCTCTCTTTCAAACCATGGCTGCTAGGTTAAATTAGGCCCTAGCAACTAGATAGCTGCTAAAATTCCAAACTGCAAAGCTAACAAAAAAGCGAAATCATTCAAAAACAGCAAATAATAAAAAATAAAGACCATTTGGCTACACTGACTGGCTACAGGAAGGATTGTCCCATAAACATTCTAGAGCACTGATTGGCTACAGAAAGGTTTAGCTCTGTGAATGTTCCAATGCACTGATTGGTTACATGTTGGTTTTGCTGTTCTGTTTCTAATGCTCTGATTGGCTAAAGGTTGGTTTTGTTATCTGGATATTCTATTGCACCGATTGGCTACAGGTTGACTAGTTGTAGTTGACTAGTGTAGTTCCTTCAATATGTGTTGGCTACCGTCCCTTTTTTTTCACGTGTGGCTGCATTAGGGCGATGAAACACACCCAGAATACCTTCATACCCCTTTGGTGACATGGGGGAAGTAGTAGCAGGAACATAAGATATGGTGGGAGAATGACAAGTGAAACAGGTGCTGCACACTAAATGCCACGGTAGGATAAGGATTACTCATCAGAACTGGATCATATTCTTTTGGGCCTTATGTGGAGATCATTAGCTACCTTGGCAAGTGCCATGTCCTCTGAGTAAGGCTGTTCAGTAGCCTGGTGGGAATAATGCTACTGTTATTGGGTATGAAAAATAGCATGCTTGAAATAACACCTGTGTGTAGCGCAGCACGGTATTTTTAGCACATTGTACTACAGAATAGGAAAGGAGAGGAGGGGCTCAATGGACTGAGTAAATATAGAGTTTTATTATTCATGTACAGCCATCTGCATAAGCTCAGTAGGGAAAGGCCTAACATAGCTTTGCCTTGGGTTCTCCCTTTTTCTCAGCATCACCATGACATTATCCAATCAGCAATGCAGATATAGGGCAGTTAGGTAACTGTGGTGGGGGGTAGGTACCTGATAAGTCTTGAGGGCCAAATCTGGTAGGCCATTTGCTCAACTTCCTTCAGGTTAACTGTCTCTATCTACCTTCTGCCCACGTTACTATGCTGGCCATGCATGGAAAGGTCTGCCTGTTAATTGAGGTCACCTGGTGGGCAGAATTTGATAGATCCAAATGCTTTTAAGGTGACCCCTCTTACTTGGTTTAGGTTGGCCGACATGTACGGAGAAGCTTTGGGGGTAATGTAGTGTGTCCAAGCTGCTAAAAATTGAGTTGTGCTCATATATTTTGCTGTGCTCAACTTCTCTCAAGTCAACTGCATTCTGCCAACAATCAGATCATATGGGGGCCTATGAAGATCTATTGGGAGGGGACTTCATCAACACAGCCATTACATTACATTACATTAACATTTATTTATAAAGCACCAACATATTCCGCAGCGCTGTACAATAAGTGGGTTACATACATTGGACATACAGAGTAACATATAAAGCAATCAATAACCGATACAAGAGGTGAAGAGGGCCCTGCCCAAAAGAGCTTACAATCTACAAGAGCTTACAATCTACAAGACACAGCCAGCTATCAGTTGGGTAGGAAAAGTCTCTTTTGATAAATATACACAAATGGCAAATGTATCTCTGTGTCAGCTGTGCTTCCTATTCTACATTGTAGCACTTACACTTCCATAGTGTAGTTTTACATGTTCCTGCTCAGACATATGTGCCCATACACAGAATAAAACGTGCCCCCCCTATAGTGAGTGTATTATGGTCACAATTTGTCCTTGTGCTGCCACCAATTAGCATGTTACTGTATTGCATTCTACTCACGTTTTTCATTTGCTAGAGCCATTTTGATTGACCGCTAGCAATAAAACCCAGCAATTAACTGTTTACTGATGTGGCATGTTCATACGAAATATTCACCTCTAGCCAGATCATCTTTTAGCCAGGCCAATCAATGGGTCATCATAAAATAACTTCTAATTATTACTGTTAGCTGTGCTGCAACTGAATGTGCAAGTTGGTACATTCTCTGTGATATACACCAGCTGGAGTTGGTCTTTGCAGGCTTCTTGTGCAGACATGGCTGCTTTATAGCTATAAGCAGGAACGGGTCAGTATCCTGGGGCCACAACCAACCCTGCTGTTTCCTTCCCCACCCTTTTCTGTTGCTACAGTATGGAATCTCTTCTGCTTCTCCTACTCTGCCAGCAAAGTGCCTCACTAACCCAAGCGGCAGTACTTCCTTGGCACCGGTCCTGTGTCCTTTAATTGCCAGTTATTTGCATTGTTTTTAGAGGAAGAGGAAAACTGGAATGTTCTATTCTCACGAACTGTATAGCCCACTTTCATTTCTGCTGTACCACCAAGTATTTAAGCAATGTTCTGGCATTGGCAGTGTTTTTCACCCACAGGTCAGGTAACCATAATGCTGCTTTTTAGGGCAGGTTGTGGGTAGGGGTGGGGGGTTGCAGGTGAGGGCAGAATAGGTGTCTCTTATACCTTTTACCATGCACTTAAATTACATCACTTTCAGTTTTATGGCGGCTGGCTTGTTGGTAAATCGGGTAGGGAGAGGGTTAAAATGTGGATTTGCGGGTGCATGTTGGTGGTTCAGGACCATGTCTTCCAGTTAGACCCATAAGGATTGCCAGTCTAAGATCTTTATCTAACATTGGCCTAGTTATGAGTGTGTGACTGGGAGTCACAGGTTTGCTCTGATGCTACAAGCAGTGTCACAGTCGGAATCCGCAGTCGGTGGAAGCAGTGTCTGAGTGCAGGTGCAAGGAGTCTGATTTGATTCTCCCCATGAGAGCAATTAAACCCATAATTAAATTACACCTTTTAAATATAAATATATTCTTGGAAATGGTGATGGGGAGTTCATACGTTATAAAAGGTGCTGAGTGATGGCATGTGGCTGGTGTATTATAGCAAATACTGTATGGTTTAAGGGAAAACAGAAAGGAATATACTTGGAACACAATAAGCTATGCCATCGTACTGTACGGTCTAAGGGAAACAATATGGCACCTCCCTCCCATATGTATAAATACAAATATAAAGAGAATGTATTTCCGGGCACACAATAAGCTGTACCCCCATACTGTATGGTCTAAGGGAAGCAATATAGCACCTCCCTCCCATATGTATAAATACAAATATACAGAGAAGGTATGTTCTGAGCACACAATAAGCTATACCCTCATACTGTACAGTCTAAGGGAAACAATATGGCACCTCCCTCCCATATGTATAAATACAAATATACAGAGAAGGTATGTTCTGAGCACACAATAAGCTATGCCCTCATGCTATACTGTCTAAAGCAGTGCTGTCCAACTTCTGTGGTGCTGAGGGCCAATTTCTCTAGCATACATAGTGGAGGGCCACTAATGGAAGGCAGTTTTGACCACTCCCCTTTTTTACATTGCACCCACTTCAAACCACACCCTTGTTATTACAAGAGCTTTTAAGACCATGCCCACATTTATGGTGGTAGCGCAGCAAAAACCCAAATGCTCAGTGCTTACTGTGGGGATATCAACCATCATTCATATGTGAAAGAATTATATTATGTATATTAAGACTCCTCCTTAAATCCATATGCCTCTTCCTCCCCTGTGGATAGTACAGCAACCCTCAGTACATAATTACACACCTTAGGGACCATTTAATGGCTATTTCCAACTGCTAACAAACTCCCAGAACAAACCCCTGCCAGGTTCACTTCCCACAGGCAGCATTGGGCAGGCAGAGTACGGCACACACAGGCAGTACTCTGCCTGTCCTTTGCTGCCTGTGTGTGCCATACTCTGCCTACCCTATGGCTACCTGTGTGTGTCATACTCTGCTTACCCTATGCTACCTGTGTGTAGTGCTGGGCGGTATGACCAAAAATTTATATCACGGTATTTTTCAAAATTTTATCGGTATCACGGTATTTGACGGTATTTTTTTTTCCCCATGCATGATTAGGTGACCACCCCAAACACCCCCCCCAACCCCAAACACCCCCAACCCCAAACACCCCCCCATCCGCACCCCCCACCCCAAACACCCCCCCATCCCCTTCACATAAATATAAATTACTTGCCAGGCAGCCGCAGGCACCCCCGACAGCTCACATTGGTATGCGTCCTAGCGACGGCGCTTTTGTAGAGCCTCCTGGCAATTTTTCTTACTATTTCCGGGTTGCGCGCGTGACGTCAGTGCGCACAACCCGGAAATAGTAAGAAAAATTGCCAGGAGGCACGCACACCGGTATGCCGGTAAGTTAAAAATTTATATCATTTTTTTAAAAAAAAAACGGTGTTCGGTTTATACCGGTATACCGCCCAGCAGTACCTGTGTGTGTCATACTCTGCCTGCCCTATGCTACCTGTGTGTGCCATACTCTGCCTGCTCTATGCTACTTGTGTGTGCCATACTCTGCTTGCCCTATGCTGCCTGTGTGTGTCATACTCTGCTTACCCTATGCTACCTGTGTGTGTCATACTCTGTCTGCCCTATGCTGCCTGTGTGTGTCATACTCTGCTTGCCCTATGCTGCCGGTGTGTGCGCCATACTCTTCTTGCCCTTTGCTGCCTGTGTGTGCCATACACAGTACATACAGGGACATAATGCTGACACTGCTCCTACAGTCTGAGGTGTGAAGAGGTGAACAGTGTAGGTACAGTCTGAGCCTGAGGTGGGAACAATGCAGGGAGTGAACAATGCAGAGAATAAAAGGTGTGAACAGTAAAGGGGATTACATTTTTAAACAATACAGGGGTTTACAGCCTAAATCTGAGGTCTGAACCATGCAGGGGGGCAGTTAATCTTACTAGTGAAAAAGCTTTCACAAAGTTAAGGCATCAAAGCAGCCAGACAGGTGGGGGGCCACACAGGGCGGGGGGGTCATGGGCCACCAGTTGGACAGCACTGGTCTATAGAAAACAGTATGACACCTCCCTCCCATATGTATAAATACAAATATACAGAGAAGGAAAGTTCTGGTCACACAATAAGCTGTACCCCCATACTGTACTGCCTACGGGATTCAATATGGCACCTCCCTCCCATATGTATAAATACAAATATACAGAAAAGGAAAGTTCTGGGCACACAATAAGCTGTACCCTCATACTGTACTGTCTAAGGGAAACAATATGGCACCCCCTCCCATATGTATAAATACAAATATACAGAGAAGGAAAGTTCTGGGCACACAATAAGCTATACCCTAACGACTCTCTTCATATGTATAAATAAATATATACAGAAATATTTTAGACACAAAGGGCCTGATTCACTAAAGGGTGATAAAAATTATCGCACGCTTTTTCGCGTTAAAAAACGCAAAATAACTTGTGCGCGATTCACCATAGTATTATCGCGTGCGAAAAATCGCCATTTTCGCATGGGGTATTTCTCGCACTAGTTTTACCGTTTTGCGTTAATTTCCACGCTGAAAAGAATACGATCGCATGATTCACTATAACTTTTGCGCGCTAAATATCGCATTCGGCTATACGAAAATTAACACCTACTACAGGCAGGCGAAAAATGATACAAAAGTACAGTAAATGATTTTTTGCAATAAAATATGGACTTACAGTGTTATTTATTCAAGTCTGTGTTTCCCCTAGAGTGACGCAGCCGCCAGTTTGCAGCGAAATGTTAATTTTTAATACAGTAATTTTCCGCAAGTATTGGCGTGTATGGCTAACATGGCGTGCGTTCATTTGCGCAACTATTTCTATTTGGCTACAAGTGATGAAATGTTTCGCCAGGCATGGATTCGCAGCGAAGTTTTGGACGTGCGTTGAATTTTTTCGTGGCGGATTTTTTCATGCATTTCGCAAAACAATCCGCCAATGGCAAAACGCATGAAAAAATTCGCCACGCAAAAATTCACCGCACATCCACAAATTGATACAAGTGTCAAAAAATAATAGTCACAGCAACAATTTTTTTGTCCGCGCAACATTTTTGCCGTTTTGGGGATCTTTCGAAAGATTTGCTAATTTTTCACTAAAGAAACCAAAACACATTTGCTCATCACTAGTGGCTACTATTTATAAGCATCTACTATTTATATGTGGCTAATATTTATATACACCATTTATATGCTTCGATAATTTTTATACACTATTTCTATGCTACCATTCATATTCGGCGATTATTCGCGTAATTTAGCGCATGTACAGGCAAATACCGCATTGAAATAGTCTTTCGCGAGTTAAATAACGCTTGCAATATCGCGCGTAAAAAAGCGCGAGTATGCTTATAGTGAATCGTGCGAAAAATCGCCAAAATTAAGCGGCTGTAAAAATTTTAGCGCACAATAAGAATAGCGCACGTTTTATCGCCCTTTAGTGAATCAGGCCCAAACTGTGGTCTCATGCTGCACTGTCTAAGGGTACTGATCTGGCAGCTCCCAGTTATACGGGTAAACACTACCTGAGCAGGAATGCTTAGTGCTTGCAGCAATGAATGCACTCACTTTGCTGTCTGCTTTGAGGAAAATAATATATAGCTTATATTTATGTTTTTCCCTTTAAAATACAGCAGCTGCCATTCCCCGTACCCATACATTAACATTGTCAGAACTGCTCCCAGCTAATTGGCGGGTTAATATAAATTCCACTAATTGATAGTAACTGGTACCTCAAAAATCGAAGGCAATTAATTTGCCAATTATCCAGTGTTCTACAATAATAATGTTTGAGTTCCTTGATACAATTACCAGGCCAATATAAATGCCTCTGCCTGCCAGGACTAATAACAGTGCGCCAAGTCGCAAACCAGGGCTGGTTTATTTTCAGAGAGAGGTTGCCGAACAAGGGTGGTTCATAGGGGCTGAAGGACCACCTGCTTTCAATGTATTGCAGAGTATCATTCCTTACTAATTGGAGTTTAAGGGATAGTGGCTTAATGAGAAGATTCCCTCCTAAACTTTGGGAATAAGACATATTTTATTTTTTTATTTGTCCTGGGCCTCCCAGCAATAACAGTGCTTACTTCCTTTATAGTTTCACCCTTGTTAAAAAGGATAGGTATACTTATTCTGTAAATATATAATCCTTTAACTTCGCTATTAGTATGAAGTAGAGAGGGATATTCTGAGGCAATTTGCAGTGGGTCTTAATTTTTTTATTTGTGGTTTTTGAATTATTTAGCTTTTTGTTTAGTAACTTTCTAGTTGGGAACTGTAGCCACTCTCTGGTTGCTAGGCTCCAAATTACCATAGCAACCAGGCAGTGGTTTGAAAGTTTTATAAGGCAAATTTAAAAACTATTAACTAACTAACTTGGTAGGAATTGTTCATTCTATAACATCTGAAATTTTAACTTAAAAGTGAACCCCCATTTACAATGATCATTAAGCCTCTGTGGTTGACAGGGTACCCACAAAACATATGAGTGCAGGCCGACAATCAGTCGGGCTTATTTACAACCTTAAAGGAGAAGGAATGGAATGTAATACAGCCATAAGCACAGAAAGTACTCTATCAAAGTGAGAATCCTCTATCAAAAGAAACACAGTATTTTTTGTCTTCTTTATTGTACACACAATCTTCTGTGTCAGACCTCCTGCTCTCAGTAAAATCCTTCAGGGCACAGCACGAGTCTGCTCAGTTTGCTCCTCACTCCCTTTACCCCTCCCTTCTCCCCACCCCCCTCCCATCATCTCTTTCTCCCCTTTCCAACTGTGCTGTGTAATCTGAGCTACCAGCAGCCAGATCTGCAGCATGGAAGATACCAAGGCCAAGGTAAAATGGCAGCTGCTATCTTAAAATGCCATATTAAAAGTGCCGCGATTTGCCAAAGTCGTGGAAGTTTCCTCTCAAGGCAACTTCCGCAACTTTGGCAAATCGTGGCACCGCATATGCCATTTTAGTACCACTGCTGCAAAGTGCAAGGGCAACTGTGCACATTGCCCTTTGCAACCACGGAAGAAACTATGGAAAAACTTGTTGCTCAGGCCTTGTTGGACTGCGGAACCTGGGGCCACTTCCTTATATGCTACCAGGACACATGGTGGTGATTATATGGGCATTGGGCAACTGAGTCTTCATTCTTGTGGCTATTGAGAAGGTTTTTTTGGGGGCATGAAAGCACTGTTAGAGCATTTGGAAACATTTCCTTGTCCTCTGCTGGGAGACAAATACTTTCAGGTAACAGTGATCAGCAAAATGTTTGGAAAATTTTAGATATTTTTGAGTGACCCGGCACACAGACAGTAAACTGTGCAAAATTATTATTGTGAAAGTGCATATATATAAATAGATTATAAACGTTCCAACCCATAAACCCCCCTCTGCTGGGAAATAGGATTTTGCTGACAAGTATCCAGGTGTTATATGGTGTCTGATTCTGTCAGTGCAGCCTGGAAAGGGGGGCAGCAAGACTAAGGGGCTGATTTACTAATCCACGAATCCGAATGGGAAAAATTCGGATTGGAAACGAACATTTTGTGATTTTTTCGTAGCCATTACGATTTGCTCGTATATTGTCGCGACTTTTTCGTATTGAGCGCTCGTAAACGGCGGGCAAAACTTTCAGACTTTGCATGATTTTGGAAGCCTCCCATAGGACTCAATGGCACTCTAACCTGGCCCAAGGAAAGTCACGATACTGAAGCTTGAATGAATCCAAAACTTTCGTACTCGGCGCGATGGCTACGAAGAAGTCGCGACAATTCGTGCAAGTCATAACGGCTACGAAAAAGTCGCGACAATTTACGAAAAAACGCATTCGGGCGCTTTTCGGACGTTCGTGAATTAGTAAATCTGCCCCTAAGGGTATGCCAAGCATTGTGCCAGCCAGAGGTTAAAAACATCTGGAACTGCCACTGTGGTTATTCACCTGTGGAAATATTCCAACACTCTGTCTGTGCCATGGCCTTTGGAGTAAATGGTCTTAACTGTACGACATTTTGTATAGTAAGGCAAGGGACTCTTAAGTGTGGCATAGTGTGTATAGTAAGGCCAGATGGCGTAAGAAATGATTGCAGCCTTTGGTCATGTAGCACAGGTATGGGACCTGTTATCCAGAATGCTCGTGACCTGGGGTTTTCCGGATAAGGGATCTTTCCGTAATTTGGATCTCCATAGCTTAAGTCTGCTAAAAATAATTTAAATATTGAATAAATCCCATAGGATTGTTTTGCATCCAATAAGGATTAATTACTTCTTAGTTGGGATCAAGTTCAAGGTACTGTTTTATTATTACAGAGAAAAAAAAAATACATTTTAAAAATTAGAATTATTTGCTTATAATGGAGTCTATGGGAGATGGCCTTTCTGTAATTCAGAACTTTCTGGATAACGGGTTTCCGGATAAGGGATCCCATACCTGTAGTTCAACTACAGCTGTAAAGGAGTCACAGGGCAGGTTATAAATACATTGTTTATATTGTACAGTATCCTCGAAACCAAAAACCTCAATGATATTGTGCAATGCAGTGTCTTTAATGACTAACAATTAGTTCAATTAATTTGAACACTGGCATCAATTATAAGTCATATGGGTGTGGTGTTCTATGTGCTTTTACCATAAAGGGGAAGCTAACATTCCCAGTGAATGTCTGTGACATTCTTCGTTTGGTTATATCACTTTTATATAATTCATTGGCTTGACATCTGCTCAGGCCTAGAATAAATTTATTTTAAGACCTCCCCCTATGATTTCCAGTCTTTCCACTGAGGATCTGGGTTAGATGTATTGATAGTTTATATCGATCAGGTCCACCGTCAGGCCTTCTATACCCTACCCCCCCCCCCCCCCCCCCAAGGTGGGCACTTGCTTAAGCTTGGCTTTTTCCGGCATCCCAGTCGCGCACAGCACTGACACTCGTGATTATTTGTATTTTAGAGATCCTTTTTTTGCAAAGGATTCAGTTTTGTTCCCTGTGCTGTTGATTTGGTAAAAATCCTGTGCTCCTTGCAGATTTTCTGGAGTGCCAAGGAGTGACTCACATTTATTTTTATCGTGCTGAGCATGCCTCTGCCATTAACCTCATATCTGCCATGGGATCCCTGATCATGGAGGGCCTGGTCTGCACCTCTACTATTTCCTCATTAATGTCCCAGCTCTGAAGGCAGTTTGTTTGGGGGTGTCTGTGCAGCAGCACACTCGCATTCTGAGCAGCCTTTTGTGGGGTCCTCAGATGTATTGGGGCTGCCCCTTCCCAGAGGCTATTAGGGGATAATAGTAGGGAGAGATGGTGCCTATAGTAGCAGTCTGATTCTGTGAATAGGAAGAGTGTTTAACTGTAATGTACCTCACAGATTGGCCACTTTTAATGGTATAGAAAATCTATTTAGGTAAAAAAATAATACAAGTCTCTCCTCTGTTCTTGATCTCAGCATTGCTGTTCCCTTCAAACCCAGCATACTAACCGGGTTAATGCCTACTGCACGGGGGCATAGTGTATAGTACGTAATGGTGCCCAATAGAATAGAATGTAGGGGATTTATAAAGGATATAGGAAGAGGATGGATTTGTTCTGGTTCTTGAAGTTCGATCTGCTCTGTGGGGGTGCTTTAGTGCAAGCAGAACTGGGCCAGTGCCCTACCGGCCTGACCCTGCATGGTTGACCCCCCAAGTCCCCATCTTCAGCTGTCACTCACACTATACTTTGCCCCCTCTCAACTGGGCCTTCCCCACAGGCACATGACTACCCCTTGTGCCGACCTTGTCTGGAATTGATAAAGGGGTGGTAAAATTTTCATTATCTTTATGGTAGATGCAACCTTGGATGTATGCAAGCTTATCCTCACCTTGCCCCATGGCATAAATGGCACTGGCACCAACTAAAGGGCAGGAGCCCATATAAGAATGCCCAACATGATTCCCTTAATGATGTGGCTTTAATGAAATTGTAATTGTACTTGGTTACACTTTCCTTCTGGCTGAGGATCATGGGAGCTGTTGTTGGGCAACTGCAAATTTGAGGCAATAAAATAATGTGATCGAAAACCATATACCCAAGAACTGTGTTTTTCGGAGCAGATGCCCGCACTGCCGGAGGCCTTCAGTAATTAGCAAACTTCTCTGAGCCCTGTCTTCTGCCATCCGCTTTACCTGTGTCCTGCCTGTTAGAAACAGATGGCCGGGGCACTGCCGGCAAGGGAAGCTTGAGTGCCTTACCTGCCACCCTCCAAGCAGGGCTCAAGGAGACCTGGCGAAATCTGCATCTGTTCTACTGTTCCGTGCCAGCCTATCGGCCTGATAGCTTGGGAGGATGCCACAGGCCAGAAAAACACATTCCTTTAGCAAAGGCACACATGTTGCTCTTGGATTCTGCAGGGTTACATAACTTAGCCATCCGTTTGTAATTACATCATGCTTAACGTCTTGAAGAGGCACGTCCTGTGCCAACATGGCAGGTTGAATGGACATGGCAGAGCTTTTAATAGGCTCTTGCTGGGGGCCAACAACTAGGCAAATAGAAAATGGCCTAAAATGTAAGTTATATACTGTTGCCTAGGTCGAACTTCCTCTTGTATTGAACCTAACTGAATGCTTTGATTGGTTGGCACAAAGTGATTCAGTTTACTACATAGTAGTGGATTATTATGTCAGGCAGGAGTTAAGGGCAGGTGGTAGGAATGGTGGTTGGGTCTTGGACATGTGGTTTATAAATTTGTGGGTTTTTATCTTGGCGAGGGCTTTGTGGAATGGGACCTGTCTTGGTAACTTACAAGGTGCTAAAAGGTATTGTAGCAGTGCCTTAAACCTCCCTAACCTTTAGTTCGGCTCTCTAGCCTCACAAATCTACTGCCTCCATTGGTGGTTTGACCCATATTACTGTCACCCCAATAGTACCTTCCATTCTCTGCTGGAAAGTGTCAAAAACCTTGGGTCAAATCCTACCCTCACAATGCCTCCATAAGGCCTCGACCCAAGCATTATAAGCCACCTTGCTTCTGGGTTTGTGCACAACTAAAACCTTGCCAGTTTTCACTCCTTAGAATCTTTACTACACTGGCCATCTCATAGTTACTTATAGTTACATAGGGTTGAAAAAGAGTGCATCAGGTTCAACCCTTCCAAGTAAACCCAGCACTCACAACCTATACTGACCAATCTATACACTCACATACATAAACTATAAATACAAACATTAATACTAACTGTAGATATTAGTATCACAATAGCCTTGGGTACTATGCTTGTTCAAAAACTCATCCAGGCCCCTCTTAAAGGCATTAACAGAATCTGCCATCACAACATCACTAGAAAGGGCATTCCCCAACCTCACTGCCCTCACCGTGAAAAACCACCTACGCTGCTTCAAATGGAAGCTCCGTTCCTCTAATCTAAAGGGGGGGCCTCTGGTGTGCTGATTGTTTTTTTGGGAGAAAAGAACTCCCCCATCTGCCTATAATTCCCTCTAATGTACTTGTACAGAGTAATCATGTCCCCTCACAAGCGCCTCTTTTCCAGAGAAAACAACACCAACCTAGACAGTCTAACCTCATAGTTTAAATCTTCCATCCCCTTTACCAGTTTAGTTGCAGTCTCTGCACTCTCTCCAGCTCATTAATATCCTTCTTAAGGACTGGAGCCCAAAACTGCACTGCATACTCAAGGTGAGGCCTTACCAGGGACCTATAAAGAGGCAAAATTATGTTCTCATCCCTTGAGTCAATGCCCCTTTTTAGGGCTCTGGTACACGGGGAGATTAGTCGCCCGCGGCAAAACTCCCTGCTCGCGGGCGACTAATCTCCCCGAGTTGCCTTCCCTCTGCCATCCCACCGGCGAACATGTAAGTCGCCGGCGGGATGGCAGACGCGGCGGGGCGATTTCGGGAAATCGCCGAAAAAGCCTCGCGAGTCTTTTTCGGCGATTTGCGCGAAATCGCGCCGCCGCGTCTGCCATCCCGCCGGCGACTTACATGTTCGCCGGTGGGATGGCAGAGGGAAGGCAACTCGGGGAGATTAGTCGCCCGCGAGCAGGGAGTTTTGCCGCGGGCGACTAATCTCCCCGTGTACCAGAGCCCTTATACAAGACAGCACTTTATTTGCTTTAGTAGCCACAGAATGACACTGCCTGGAATTAGACAACTTGTTATCTACAAAACCCCCCAGATCCATTTAGGATCCCCCCAACACACTACCAATTATTAGATAGCTCGCGTTTATATTATTTCTACCAAAGTGCATAACTTTGTACTTGTCCACATTAAACCTCATTTTCTAGTTTGCTGCCCAGTTTTCCAATTTTGTCAAATCGCTCTGCAAAGCGGCAGCATCCTGCATGGAACTTATAGTTTTGCACAATTTAGTGTTGTTGGCAAAAATAGAAACAGTACTCTCTATGCCCCAGGTCATTAAAAAAACAGTTAAAGAGCAAAGGACCAAGGACTGACCCCTGCGGTACTCCACTAACAACACTTATCCAATTAGAAAATGTTCCATTTACCACCACTCTTTGTAATCTATCCTTCAGCCAGTTACAAATCCAATTACAAATTTTATGTTCTAGGCCAATATTCCTGAATTTTATCCTTCTGTGAGGTACTGTATCAAACGCTTTAGCAAAGTCCAAATAGATGAAATCAACTGCCAGGGCATCAGGTATTTCTGACCTCATCCAGACTTCCGGATCGGATCATAATGGTCACCTATGTAAGCCCATTGGGATAGGGCCAAGTCCTCTCCTGACTGATTTTTCAAAGTGCCAATAGATATCTGTCTGGTTGGTCCCATACAAGGACAGATTAGCTTCCAACTTGGTCTGAAGGGTGAGCTTAAGGTGCTGAAACAAAGCAGCTTCCACCATATGATATGGACTTGCCCAGTCTATCCTTGGGCCACCAGAGAACCTGACACAGTGGGCCCACTCTCACAGCAATTAGCACTTTATATTGGGCTAATGAGAGTTGTTTGAGTTTGGGCCCACTAGGAGAGCCTCTGGTACTCTGACCCTGTTTTCACCCAAAGTTAGTCACACGTTGGACCATTTTTTGGGACACTTGGCAACACTTGTGGTTGACTGCATTGTACATAGCGAACTAGGCAGAGAAGGCGCAGCCTCAGGGATTTTGGGTTTGCACAGCGTTGAATTCCTGTCCATGCAGATGGACTATCCAGACTTCCCACCCACGCAAAATGATTTCTGCCAAATTCAGCCAAAATGGCCAAACTCATGATCATATTGCTTACTTGCTTAC
Source organism: Xenopus tropicalis (assembly GCF_000004195.4). NCBI lineage: Eukaryota > Metazoa > Chordata > Amphibia > Anura > Pipidae > Xenopus > Xenopus tropicalis. The sequence goes on along the minus strand of NC_030684.2, from coordinate 26,210,261 downwards.
TGACCATATTGCTTACTATATTGCTATAGCCTTTTTTTTCCCTTGGCTAGTGTTGAGGCCAGGCTATATCTGCCACTTGTCCATGGTTGTTTTTGATGCTAACAAAACAATCATCTTGCCAATTTAAATTGCCCAGTTTCCTGCTTTCTAGACAGAGCATTGCCAAGAAAAGCTAAAATCCCTCTTCCTGTGTTTTAAAATGCACTGCGATTATGTGCCAATGTTGCAATTGTCTGTGTTGTGCCTCTCTGTTATTATGTTCTCAGTGAAAAATATATATTTGCAACCACAAAAGTGCATCCCCTTGGCTGTGGCTGCCTGACCATTCATTCTGTACAACCGTGTTGCTTGCAGTGTTTTGTTCCCTTTTAATTGGTTTCCATCCTCCGTTTCTGGCAGCCCTTTCTTTCCTTAATATGAACATTTGGCAGTGTGGCCCAGCCAAGCTGTACAGTACAACAGTGAGAATTGCTCTCTGCTTGTCTGAGATCTGGGCAATGCCAGCAACAGGCACTGGTCTGTCGGCCCCTGCTATTGTCGCATTGGCACATTAACACCCGCACCAGCCCCCCCCCCCCGACCTGCAGAGTATGGCACACGTAGGCAGCACAGGGCAGGCAGAGTATGGCACACACAGGCAGGATAGGGCAGGCAGAGTATGGCACATACAGGCAGCATAGGGCAGGCAGAGTATGGCACACACAGGCAGGGTAGAGCAGGCAGGGTATGGCACACACAGGCAGGGTAGAGCAGGCAGGGTATGGCACACACAGGCAGGATAGGGCAGGCAGAGTATGGCACACACAGGCAGGATAGGGCAGGCAGAGTATGGCACACACAGGCAGGATAGGGCAGGCAGAGTATGGCACACACAGGCAGGATAGGGCAGGCAGAGTATGGCACACACAGGCAACCTAGGGCAGGTAGACTATGGCACACACAAGCAGGATAGGGTAGGCAGGGTATGGCACACACAGGCAGGGTAGAGCAGGCAGGGTATGGCACACACAGGTAGGGCAGGCAGAGTATGGCACACACAGGCAGGTTAGGGTAGGCAGGGTATGGCACACACAGGCAGGGTAGAGCAGGCAGGGTATGGCACACACAGGCAGGATAGGGCAGGCAGAGTATGGCACACACAGGCAGGATAGGGCAGGCAGAGTATGGCACACACAGGCAGGATAGGGTAGGCAGGGTATGGCACACACAGGCAGGATAGGGCAGGCAGAGTATGGCACACACAGGCAGGATAGGGCAGGCAGAGTATGGCACACACAGGCAACATAGGACAGGTAGAGTATGGCACACACAAGCAGGATAGGGCAGGCAGCATAGGGGCAGGCATAGTATGGCACTTTTGCAATCATCAGAAATTATCGGATTCGTACTTTAATTAATGTGCCCCTTAGTATGTTATAGAATGGCCAATTCGAAGCAACTTTTCATTTGGTCTTCATTATTTCTTATAGTTTTTTTTTATCTGCCTTCTTCAAACTCTTTGTAGCTTTCAAAACTATTTCTGCGTGAGGCTGCAGTTGTATTGTCATTGTTACTTTTTATAATTTTTTTTTTCTATTCAGGCCCTCTCCTATTGATATACCAGCCTTTCATTCAAACCACTACCTGGTTACCTAAGGTAATTTGGACCCTAGCAACCATATAGCTGTTGCAATTCCAAATTGGAGAGCTACTGAACAAATATTGAAATAATAAAAAAAACACAAATAAAAAATGAAGACCAATTGCAAATTGTCTCAGAATATTACTCTCTACATTATACTAAAAGTTAACTCAAAGGTGAACAACCCCTTTAAAGAAAATGTTTAAAGGAGAACTAAACCCCCTCTGGTACAAAAGCCCCCTTAACTTCCCTCCATCGACCTCCCCTCTCACCATACCCTTCTTGCACATCTTATTACTTTGATAAGTGGCCCTATTTAAAAACCTGACCTGAAGACCCGAAGCATTTTTAATGGATGGAAGATGGCACTCTGCTGCGCTGCTCTGCTTTTTTAGGTCAGTTTTTTAATTATGGGGGATGATGGAGGGCAGTTAAGGGGACTTTTGTACCTAGAGGGGGTTTAGTTCTCCTTTAAAATAGTATAATATAGTTAATATAGATTTTTTAAATAAAAAAAAAAGAAATAAAGATAAGACCTGCATCACCTATGCGCAGGGTACCTGCGGGTACCCAACCTGCTACTGATCTCTACCCCCTGGCCTCTAAGTTCTGCCCCTTTGTCCAATCCCAAAGTTGAGATCTTCCCCTCCCCAAACTCTTTTAGAATTGATATAGACAAATCAGTTATTCCTATGCAATAAGTAAATACAAATAACTTCCCATAGCAGTAGTTGCACTCCCAGATGTGGAACAGGATTACACCCTGTGTGAGGCCCGCATTGATTACAGGCAGGAGGAGCTTACACTACTCCTCTCCTCGCTCATCGGCCCTTGGGTCCAGCCAAGTCATTTCCTGATGGGCCGTTCTGTCCTTTGCTTTTAGCTCTGTTCGATATTCTGTCCCTCCTGAGACAGCAGCCAGCGCATTTAACCTTGGGGAGGAAGGTATTCTGCTGGGATAGGCTGTATAAACCATCCTCTCAGTGAGGCACACATGCCTGGGGCTTGTTATTTATTATGGAGGTTATTTTTGATGTGGCTTTATTTGGCCTTGCATTTGCTGTCATTGGGGGTGTCTGATTTTCTCACGTTGGAACGAGGCATTGGGTTAATGCTTATCTTTTCCCATTGCCTTCCATGCCCATCTAGTTGCCAAAATGGTCAGTTCCTTTAATTTGGCACAGCAGCTATGGGGAAAGACTACAGATCCTTTGCCTGCTATTCACCACTACCACCAGTGTTGTTCTATCTAGGGAGCCTTAAGAGCCACAAGGTTTGCTATGAGGTCTTGGAACCCATAGCAACCAAGCACATTTTAGCTTTCCAGGTGCAGAACAATAAATGTTATCTCCTGATTGGTTAAGAAAACTGCTGCTATCGTGACCCCTTCCCGGGACACACATTAATACTGACCAAATTATTTAGAACAAAGGGGTACATTTTGAGCCAACCATCTTTCATACATTTTGGGTGATGGGTTTATTATGTAAGTCTAAGTCAGACCATTTTCTTTGGGTGCTTAGCTGAAAGGGGGGGCTGTATCGAAACTTACATACCCCCTATATGTAACATACGTTTTCCCAGTAGCAGTAACCCACAGCAAGCAATAAGATCTTTGCTTTTTAAAACAGATGACCAGTTAATTCTACCTGCTAATTGGTTGCTATAGGTTACTGCTCCTGCAAACTTTATTACGTAACCCCTATAGAGGCTGCAGCCCTGCTATTATTTAAAAAAAAAAAAATATATATATATAAACAGAAAATGACGCCACTCATAGGGTTTTCACAATAAAGACAAAATGAAAAAAAAAACCCTTATCAGATGCAAATGGTTAGATTTATCGATTCAATGTTTCAGTCCTCTACTGGGACTTGCGTGTATATATATATATATATATATATATATATATTTTTTTTTTTTTATTTTATTTTATTTTTTTTTTTTTACTTTGCCTTTAAATACTTTTCATTTCCCTTTTCAAAATCCCTTTTCATTTTTTCATGCCCAGTTCTTCCCTGCGCGTTTCAATCATCTCAAATGCTGCATCATGAAAATGCTGCCCGCTCTGAACTCTCTTAATTGCTCGGCCAGCAGAGGTCCCTAAGTGGCATATATAAGCAGGCAGCAAATGCCTATTGATTGATGCAGAGTGATGCTAATCTATTAGCAGGCCGACCGCACGCGTCTTCATTGGTTTCTGGGTAATAACCTCATTGCAAGCTGACAGCTCCCCTTCCCAGCCTGACCCACACTTTGCCACCATTGTCTCCCCCCACATGCCTTCCCATGAATGAATATCGATTTGCTAGCAGGAATCACCATATATATAGGTATCACCTTCATGTCAGCCCTGTAGGCCAGAGCTGCAGTCACCATTGATTCAAACAATTTAAAGGGAAAGCAGCCACAATGCTATTCTAAGTATTCAGGCTCTTTAAAGAATAACTAAACCCTATCAAGTGTATGTACCATTTAGTGTAGAAATATCTCTATACTTCAACGATCCCTTTGTATTTGTCGCTCATTCTGGTTGGCCACAAGCTTTCTTATCATTGCCCATAGTCCTTCTATTGTGTTATAGTCTGCTATAGTCTCCCAGATTTTATCCCTTACTCTCTTGTTGTCTTTTAAACCTTTCAGGACTATAGAATGATTTCATAAGGGTCGTTTATGTACGCAGCGGGCAGGTTTGGTTGTGCTGGTATGGGTGCAAATGTTGCCGTTATTGATGCCCATTCAAAGACGCTCTTTGTTGTTCATTATAGTTGCACAAGGTTTAGGGTTGCCACCTTTTGCCCCGCATTATATGGCCTAGGGGGGAAGGGGGCAGTTTTAAGTGTTTTTGTCATGTGACCAAAAAGGCTGCTGGTGACTTGTTTAACCCGCAGCCAGTTACAGTGAAGCAAGCATTGGGAGTCACGTCCTGCCCATACGGAGCTGATACAGAATGCAGGCAGTCCCAACCACATTGTAGCTGCACTAACAACAAAAATGCATGGCTGCCTGGGGGCCCAGAAGTATATAGGGGACCCATAATGCATCATCCTCCCAAAGGTTTAAGGACCCAGTATTTTGCAAAATACTTTGACAATCCCTTGATAAAGAGCATTCAAGGCACCAGCATTTATCAACTACAACTCCCAGCATGCCCTGAGAGCCTTTGCCATAGTTATGCTGTTGGTTCTGTAGACCCCCAGTGCAGCTGAGCCCCTGCCTCCCCTTGGCAGCCTTGCATTGCGTGATGCTGAAGCCGCCTTCCCCTGTACTGTGAGTGGTGTCAGTATGAATATTTATGGATGTTTTTATGCTGCAGGAGTGGGAGTTGCTTGCCTGTCCTAACGCCTACACTTCTCTTTCTCTGGGCACAAATCTGCACGCGCGCTTGCGTAGCCATGGATGTTTGTTGCTCTAGTGATGCACATTTCTCTCTATGTGCTGGGCCTTTCCCACACCTTCAGAGGCTCATTATAGCATTTGTCCCTTCCCTTGCCACTATAGATATATTTCCAAAACCTACCCTTTAAAGGGCTCCAGTGCAGGAGGGGATCTGTGGGAATGCCACCTGGTTATCACTGTAACTCTCTGCACCCCATATGATGTCAAGAGGTCTGGGAGTTGTAGCTTAGCAAGTGCATTGAACCCAAGGTACCCCTAACTTATTTTATCTTTGGGTTTGTGAAGTCTTAGATATTTACCCTTTGGCCAGCAGAGTGGGGTAATTTACACTGACATCTGAAGAAGGTATTTTATTTTATCGCTGCAGATAAAACCGTGTGGCAGCTCCCAGACAGAGATTATAAAAGGTAAATGTAGAAAAAAACTTAGATGCTACCTTCTGGAGCACTAAAACATTATTTTGTCTAGTCTTGTGCTTAAGGGCAAATGCCCATACCTTGTGCACTCCTACCTTCCAATTTGTGCCTGTATGTTACCCAACCACTTAGATTGTAAGCTCTATGAGACCTCCTTCCTACTGTGTCTCACACCACAATCTCACACCTCATACCTACAATCTTATTTATTGAAGTTATTATAATACTTGCCCCCCTGTGTGTAATTGTGTATATTGTAAGATTGTACAGCGCTGCGTACCCTTGTAGTGCTTTATAAATAAAGTTTTACATACATTCATATATGTATATGATTCAAACAAGGCTGCAGTCGGCTGCCAGCGCAGAGGTTCAGCAGCCCTATAAGGGTGAGAAGCCAGGCCTTTAAAGTTGTCCATAGCAGCTCTCCATCTTGGCTTCTGTTACGACATCAGTGGCACTGCACTCACAGCTGTGAGCTGCTTTTAGGAAACTATCAGAAAAGAAGATGAGGAGCTACCAGGGGCATCTTTGGAGCTATAGATCTTCCCATACTTAAAGGGCTGTGGTGGATTTGGGCTGGTAGAGACATTTATGACATGAAGTGTAGCAATTGTAGACCAATTTTATATTATCTGAATACTAATTTTCCTCTTTTCAGTAACACTTGCTGGGTGAGAAGCGCCTGAAACAAATATTGACCTCAAAAGGGAATCGAAAATAAACATTTGTAAACCTTGCCCCTAAAAGGAGAAAGCAATACTATCTATTGCTGAAACTATTATTTGCCTTAATTTTCTGCCTCTTTCCAGCTTTCAAATGGGGGATCCCCAGCAACCAAAAAAACTATTGCCCTGTGAGAAAGTCTTGCATAGCCACTTTGCCCCCTGGCCCAACAACTGGAAGATTTTACTTCTGAAACCCTACTGCTCTGTGTTTTTTCTGTGGGTACCTAACCCAATGCAAGGACTTCTTGTCTTTTAATCAGACCCTCTCCTATTCATATTTCCTCCTTCAAACCCCTGTCTGTTTGCTAGGTTAAACTATGTATTAGCAATCAGGTTGCTGCAAAAAGCTAAGTATGTCAAAAAGCATAAAAAATATTGACCAAGTGCACAGTGCAGTTATGTCCTAACAGAAGCACCAGCCGGGGGTTTCAGGTAATGGATTACAATCACTGGGGGTGCCTAACATTTGGCATCCCTAGTGATATAGCCTTTTCTTCTCCTTTAAGGTAGCTTTATAAAAGAGACACTTCCCCCCCCCACATAACCCCAGTGGAATCCATTTTGTGCTTCCAATTCTGAACCACATTTTGCATATTACAGCAGAAAAGTCTGGCTTCCACCCAAACTCTCTGATAAGTGATTAGGATGCAGAGTGTCTTCTGACTCCCAGCTGCCTCGAGTCTCTTGAGTGTACTTTGATTTTCCAATGCTTGCAGTAAGGGAAGCACTCCATTCTTCCATGGGCACTAAGTCCTATTTAAAGGGAATCTGCATTTTGAAAAATGAAAGTGTTAATCTAAGCAACTTTTTAATATACATTCATTAACAAATGTTTGTGGTTTTAAAGTTATTTGTAAGTGTAACTGCTACTGTAAACTGTACCTGTCTTGCTGTTTATATTCTCTGAATTCCTGGTTATAGATCCTGCAGCAGTGTAGCTAGGTGATTTACCTGAAGGAGTACAAACTACTACTTCTACTACAGTGTTTCAGTAGTTAGAACCAGGAGTTTGTGTGGATAACAGAGATTCATTCCTGTAACTTGGCAGGACTAGGTGCGATTGGATAGGAGGGAGATTTGTATTATTCTGCTCCCCTCCACCAAAGAAATACAACACTGGGGTAACAAAACACTATAAACCTCATTGTGTGCCATTGGCACTTACTTTCTAAGTAGATTGAGTGTGCTCTTCCTTTTGTGTTCATTGATTGGGTATTGATGGTTCGTATGATGTACTCAAGAGATATTGCTTAACAGGCCTGTTGCTTTGGAGAGTCACTTGATCAATATGGTTGAACCTTTTTGTGCTTATGTATCTGTTGGTAGTCCCACATTTCACTAGGCTCAATACTTCCAAAAATATATTGGACAACAAATTAGGGTTCTTTCCAAAGCTCACCTTAATTAGCCTTTAGCCCTACCCCACTCCTTTGCTTAGGTTTTTGAGGTATAACTACCAGCTGTTGAGCATTTGCTGGAACCTGTAGTGCAACTGTGGAATTTTTACCTGGGGCACCTGTTCAGCACTAGGTTTTCCTTGACATTTTTGAGTTACAACCACCTACTACTGAAGAGTTTTGTTGGGACATGTAGTGTATTAGGTCTTGTAGGTCATTTTTCGCTACAGCCGCCAGTGGATGAGGATCTGTAGTGCACAGCTGATTGTAGACTTGTTTCCTGGAGGACCTGTCAGCACTAGGTCTTGCAGTCTGTTTCTGAGCTATAACAGCCAGCTATTGAGGAGCTTCTGGAACCTGTAGTACAACTTGGTACCTGGTGCACCTGTTCAGCACTAGGTCTTCCTTGTTATTTTTTAGTTAAAACCATGCTGGGGCCTGTAGTGCACAGCAGATGGTAGACTTGATCCCTGGAGGACCTGGTCACCACTAGGTTTTCAAGACCATTTTTTAGATATATCCATCAGATTTTGAGGAGCTGTGAGGACCTGTAGTGCATAGGTGATGGTAAATGTGTTCCCTGAAGGACGTGGTCAGCACTTAAATAGTATGGACTTTTGAGTTCCAAACACCAGCTATTTCTGGTAACTGTAGTGCACAGATTGAGGAGCGCGGGTTTAGACCTGGGCCATCTGCTTTTTTAAAAAAAAAATTTATAGCTACAATTTACTTTAAGTACCGCTGAATCTGCAAACCTGGCAGTGACATTTTTCTTTTTGTTTCTTTCAGATCGGACAGTGAGAACTCCAGGACAATGAGGTGAGTGCTGGCCTTGCTCCTCATGCTTTCCCTTCTAAGCCAGTGGCTTTTAGACCCCTATTAGAGTTACTAAGCTCACTTGAAATGTACAGTCAGTATCTCGGAAACCCCTTTTAGAAAGACCTAAAGTTGAAATATCTTTCTCTTGAGATGAGTTTGGCAGCCACAGTTTCAGAGGGATCTTGTCAGGGACTGGTTCCCCATCTGAAGTCTGTTGTACTAACACATTTGGGTTCTTTTGTTAACACATTAACCTGGTGGGACTTCTCAGTAGTGCATAGTTCTTCTAACAGATCTTAATATAGATGAAACTTGCTAACTCGTGGTTATTTTTGGGCATAGATTGATGTCATCTGTACTATAAGACAAATGGATAAATATCCAGAATTAGAATTATTATCTTAGTATTTCCTCTCTTTCGTGGTAAGCTGCAGATGTTTGTGTACCCTAGGAGATGCCTTTGGGGGGAGCATTTTAATAACTACATACAGTTTTCTCTACTTGGGGCATCCATCATTTCCATAAATTGTATCTACTGCTTTTAGTGGGCCCTAAGATCCAAGTGGCTTCCTAATTATGGCTATTAGTACCTATTAAATAGTTAAACGGTAGAATACAGACTGGCTAAAGGTAAAAAAATTTTTTGACATCACTGTTACTTCAATGCAAAAAAGACTACCCCCCCCCTTTGCTTTAGCTATAGTTCTCCTTTAAAGCCCTTCCAGTTTGGGAATAAATATATAACTACTGGTATTTATGATTATTGAGCTATACAAATCTTGCATTTCATTTTTGCGGCTTTAATGTGGCCTTTGATTACTGCTAAGCTGTCTGTCTATTGGGAACAATATTGTAACATGGCTAAGCTCCTGTTTGCATTGCCACCAAAACCTCGGTGTTGGATATAGATGTGCAATATATGCCTATCTCTAACCCTATCCCCGTCTCATGTGCTTTGCCCTAAGGGCAGAGGAAATCGATGGGGGGTGTAACATGTGTATGTGGGTATGGGTGCAGGTCAGAATATAAACTACTATACCCAACCTCAAATGATAAAAATTCAGGTCAGCCATGACCCTTTGGTGGTCATCAAGGTTGTGGATCGAGAAGCAGGTTCAATTGGCTCAAAATGCAGATGTCAGTTTGGGTTTATCTGATTGCGGGCAGAAGACCTTGGATGATGTCAATTCAGGTCTACTATGACCCTTTGGTGACCATCAAGGTTGTGGATAAGATTTGGGTAGCAGCTTCAATTGGGTCGAAATGCAGATGCCAATTTAGGTTTATCTGATTATACTTGAGAAGAGGGCAGAAGACCTTGGGTGATGTCAATTCAGGTCTATGGTCTTTTGGTGGACATCAAGTAGCATTTTAGGTTGTTGATCAGATTTGGGTAGCCAGTTCGGTTGTGTCAGGCCAGGCTGGTGGCTTTAATGCAGCATTCAATTACTGCTTTCAGTTGCTGAGCTATCTGTATGTTGGGCGCATTATTGCCATTGACTTTCATGACGTGTAATGTGGCCAAATATTTCCACTAAAACCCCAGCATGGGATATTGATAAGCAATATATGCCGATCACAACCTTATCCCTCTCTCATTTACTTTGCCCTAGGGACAGAGGAAATAATTAGGTGATATGTAACATTGGGCTTCCTACAAACCGTGTATGTGGGTATGGGTGCAGGTCAGATTATAAACTTTCAAACACCAGCCTCAGATGCAATGACCTTTTGGTGGGCATTACGGCAATTACAATTTCCCTATGATTGCTTTGGGTTTTTATTGGCCTCAAAGATGGTTTGTTTGCTGTGTGGTTTCAAACTAATGCCTTGAAGCCCAGAATCTGCACAGACACTCTTTGAACTAAAAGGAAGGGGGTGGCCACCCAATAGTGAGCCATTAGAAAAGAATGGTCAGAGGGAGGATAATAGAATATTACGGGTAAATCTTTCCTATGAATCACAGTGACTGGTTGCAGTGGGAAGTAGCAGCAATCAAGGAGCTTCTGCTTTGGAGCTGATCAATTAGACTGGAATGTGTCTCAGCGGCCTATCCTGTTTGCATTATTTATATATATATATATATATAAAGAACAGTGCAAAGCAGGCACTCATGTAAAATTAAGCAACATTTATTGTGTCAGACTAAATCTGACACAATAAATGTTGCTTAATTTTTTCATTAAGACCTGTGAGTGCGGCATCTTTTCTATATATATATATATAGAAAATAATCATCTGTGGCCAGCACACACTTCAATGTTTCATCAAAAAAATTTTTATTGCAGATATATTGTTAAAACCTTTTTTAACAATATATCTGCAATAAAAATTTTTTTGATGAAACATTAAAGGGTGTGCTGGCCACAGATCATTATTTTCTATGCATACATAATTTTGGCTAAGCACCCCGCAGAATATTGAGCCTTGGAGTGCGGACACCATTTGGATTGATATATATATATATATATATATAATATAATATAATATATACACACACATACACACACAGAGAGAGAGAGATGTACTGCACTCGTCCAGGCTTGACTCCCTGCTCCATCACAGTATCACCCATCCACATCATTTATTGGTGCATTTGTATATTACAGTATAGTTTGTGTGCATATTTGTGTATTTATAATGTATATCCTTTACTCTAAAATATTAGGTTTTATACACATGAGTGAAAGCTGCCATATTGCTGTTATTGGCAAGAGATTTCCTGTGGGAAACATGGGAATATTGCTGACAGGTCAGTTTGCTCCTTATGGAATTGACTGGATTGTATGAGTTTTTGGTAAATTCGATTTTGAGCTCTGTAGGTGCAGGAGAGGAGGTGAATGATTAGCTGTTCTCTGTTAAGTGCTGGACGTCTATGAATAACTGATAATGAGATTTATAAAATCATAAAGCCAGGGCCACATGTTCTCCCAGTTTCTTGAAATTTCCTTCTTCTGCCATGTGATACTAGAAGTTCCTGTGGCACAACAGATGGAGTAAGCAGTGTGAATAATAGTTAATGCTACTGTGGTGGAACGAGAATGGTAACTCCCATTACTTTTGTACTACTGATATGCAAAGAAAAAGGCTCCAGGGCAAAGGTGCATATATGTAAAATTGTCTTGGAAAGCTGCTTAGTACTGACCAGAGTACTATAATGATCACTAAATTAATTTTCTTTTGACAGAAAATTAATTAACAGGGTTGGACTGGCCCACCAGCATACTAGAAAGAATCCTTGCGGGCATTGCACATTGCTCACAACCTGCCTATTCTCTTTTCTTGGCACAACTATATATATTGACAGGGATGCATGGGCAGGAGGCAGAGAGGATTCTGTTTGGACAAGCCTCTTTCATATCAGGGAAAAAGGATTTCCAAGCTGTAATTGTTAGATTATGCTGTTGACCAATAATAGGGGAAGCAAACCAACCCCCCCCCCCCAATTTGCGTTGCTTTGGTGTTGGATTCTAATGATCATACTCTGTTGAACACAATGGGACTTAGTTAAAAATTTGTTAAAATTTGCAAAGTGCATTCCTTAGTAATGCAATGGTAGCTTCTGTAAAATGACATGGTCCTAACATCATAATGCCAGGCAAACATTCTATAGTTCTGTTCTCTTTAAAGCCCCCCCCCCCCACTCCACACCCCCACCAGAGTTCTGTGCTGGGTGGCTGTGCCTATCTTTGGCAGTGTGTTGCTAAGAGCATCAGTGCAGTGTAAATGATGTTGCTATGAGCATTGAGACAGAGATGCTACATGATATGGTGGGAGTTCTGTGAAATTTCCCAAGCCTTCAGATCATGGAATTCATCCAGGAAACTGTACAGCATATACCTCTTTCTCCTTGTAATACCCATAGCACCCTGTAGCACCTAGAGTAGCAATGGAGAGGATAATAGCACAGCAGCACCTATAGTTGCAGCAGGGATAATAGCACAGCAGCACCTATAGTTGTAGTGGGGAGCAACATTAATGTCACATTCAATGGGACCAAACACCCAGCCTTTCCCTCCATACTGCAGAATTCTAATCACGTTTGCTTTGTCTTTTGTTCTAACCTCGGTCAGAGAGCCCTGGGGGAATCCATTTTACATATGGCGGCTATAAGTGGGACAGTAGATGTAGCAAAGTACAGATATTGGTATGCCTGGCTGTGTGCAGCAGTCCTCCTATACATAATTAAGAGATCGTTATCTCAAGTGAGCAATCACTTCTACTATCTGGTTTTTAAATTGCCACTGAAATGTTATCACTCAGCTTGATAGCAGTTTAGCGCTGAGCTGCGCCGAGCGTGGCTTCCTGCCCGTCCCCTGCCAGTCTGATGGGTAAATCAGGGGATTTGTAACCTTGCCAGCTGCCAATAATCACATTTCTACTGTCTTAAGGCATACGCCTGTCACAGCCGTACTGCCTGCCTTTGGCTTGAATAGCACCAGCGGTGACAGGCAGTTGCCACTCAAATCAAAGGCAAGGCAGCACGGGCAGAAAACACTGAGTGTGCCATGGGCTTAAAGCTAATTTTATCAGTATTTTTATAATAAAGCCCCTATTGTGCACTGGGGCAAAAATACATGCGGTTTCTAGCATTAACCCTATTAATATCCTAAAAGGCATTGAATACAGGTATTGTAACATAATTGTAGCCTCATGGAAGCTTCCTGTATGGTTTTCCAATTAGGAGACAAAAGAAACAGAACTATTTTATCTTTTTAGTCTTGGAGAATATATATATATATTTTTTCTATTTTTCCAGATTTTATTATGATGCTTGGTTATATTGCAACAGTAGGGAAACCACACAAACTAGGAGAGAAAACAGAAGCTTCTGGTGGGAATTCATCTCAGGACCTTTGTTCAACAAGGCAGTAGTACTGACCCACCTTGCCATGAAAGTTTGGGATCCTGAGGAGTACAACCTTCCCTTAGAATTGTAGGGTTTAATTAACAGTACTTATTCTAGGTATAAGAAGGTGGCCCTGCAGCAGCTAGAAAGTGGTTACCTTTTGGTCATTTGTGCTGTCCTCACTGAGTCCGTTATACCACCATAGAGACCACAACAGAATCATTCGTAGAAGGTACTGAGCCACAATGCCATAACATATTAAGGTAATGAGGTATACACCCTAATGCTTAATATCACAGGGCTTAGATACGTGTCTTACAGGACATATTGTATAAATGTCTCCACAAGATGATCTAGGTATGAGGTGACCCCTGCAGCAGCCAATGCTAAGCAATGCTGCCACCTTATGTTGCTTTGTGCTGTCCTCATCTCACCATAAAGCTTCAGCTGGGTCACTTATATCACCACAGACCACAACAGAAGGTACTAAGCCACCATGCAATAACATTTGGTGGTATTGGGTAATAGCACCTACCCTTGGAATCACAAGGTTTTGAGGTGGAAGTGGCTTACAGTGCTTAATTTGGGAATATCCAAACAAGATGATCTAGGTATCCAAAGGTGTCCCCTGCTTTCACCTTATGGTGGTACTTTTTGCTGTCTTCATCTTCCATGTACACTGGTCACCTTGCAGACCAAAGTAATAGAATATTCTGGGCTCTGCAGCTGTATCCTCATAGGCCCATTTGTACACACTTTTATTGTAATCACAAATCATCAGTCCCAGACCCTCAATAACTGTGGGCGAGTTATTCACTATTTCCCATGTTCCGGGGCTGGATTATTATAAAACAATGATCTCTATAAAGATCTTGGGTTTGCTGGTTTGGGGGGAGAGGGGTTCACATCTGCTCTAAACCATGGTCCTCTTCTATAGAGTCTACCCTCATACTAATCATTAGGTGGTCTTCCATTTCAGTCTTAATGTTGATTTTTTTCTGAATTTCATTTTGTCTTCCTTAGAGCTCAGATGAAGGATCTCTAGTGGCTTGGTACTCTTTACTAATAGTAGGAACCCTAAAAACATTCAGTTTCTGTACCACATGATAGAGGCCCCAATGCATTAAATAAAGGAAATGAAAAGTGTTGGGTATTGAGGATCCCCTCCCGGCATCAGAAAAAAGCAACATAATGACTAAAGGGCAAGTTTCTTCTTATATTGCACTCCATGGGAAGGCTTGAAGCCATTAGAGTATCCGTGATAATTATGGGCTAGAACTGAACTTCATAGGTGGTCTTTTGTGCCACTATGCATTGCTTGCAAGAGCCGGCGCATTTCTCATCATTAGGTGGACTTTCATGTTGATTTTCATCTGAATTTCATTCTGTGTTCCTTAGAGCTCAGATGAATGATCACTTGTGGCTTGGTCTTCTTTATCAATTGTAGACACTCTAAGAACCTTGTTTCTGTACCACATGATAGAGGGCACCAATGCATTAAATAAAGGAAATGAAAAGTTTTGGGTATTGAGGATCCCCTTCCGGCATCAGAAAACAGCAACACAATGACTAATGGGCAGGTTCCTTCTTATACTGCACACCATTGCTGTGTATTGCTTGCAAGAGCTGGCCCGTTCCTCCTCATTGACTAGAGGGAGAGTCATGCCCACACATGGCACTAGCTTCTCCCAGCAGCACCTAGACCTTCAGAAAGTTAAACCAAGACCCTACCACTGGAATTAACTAGGAACTGATGGAATTCACTGGTAAAGAGTTAAGAAAACTATCCCTTTCTTCCATGTTCCGCTGTCATTCGGTACCAACGTTGCCTTGGAGACTGAAGCTGGTAAACTGTGCAGGAAAAAAAAAGTCCTTTTTTTCCAAAATAGTCCCTCCTCCTCCTCGTCCTCCTCCTTTCCATGTTAATTGCTGGTTGTGAGTCATTCTGCAGCTGTACCAGTGATCGTTCTAACGCCACCCTCTGCAACGTAGTAGGCACGGGCAAGCTTGGCACTGCACTAGAATAGATATATAATAAAACTGCTTACAACTTGGTGCCCTATTGGGTCCCCTTAGCAGTCATGGGGTCTGCAGCATTACTAAATATAAATATACCACTTTCTCAAGCTGTCTCCGTTCATCTTTAAAAACCAACCACAGAGCCAAGTTTGCACCAAGTATAGTAACCCATAAACAACCAGTCAGTAAATGCAACCGGCTGCTTGGTTGCTATGGGTTACCTAGCAACTTAGACCTAGCACACACATTGTTACTTTACTCCCTGATGAGTGTTACAGTCACGCAGAAAAGGTGCACTCTAATGTGCCAAGATAGCAGTAAAAATAATCATTTCATAAAAGGTGATCCTGGAGCAGATTCCTATCCCAAAGAGCTTATAGTCTAATGTAATTTCCCGTCCTGTTGATTGCTTCTGGGTTATTACTATAGGTCAGCTTGGTTAAAGGCTAGTAGCTGTTGTGTGTCCACGCAGTAGCATCTGTGAGTGATGTATGCCCACCTAGTAGCATCTGCGAGTGATGTGTGCCCACCTAGTAGCATCTGTGAGTGATGTGTGCCCACCTAGTAGCATCTGTAAGTAGCCTGTTCCTTGCCCAGTAGCATCTATGAGTGTTGTGTGTCTGCTCAGTAGTTTCTGTGAGTGCTGTGTGCCAATTTTGTAGCATCTGTCAGTGCTTTGTGCCCACCTTGTGGTAACAGTAAATCATATGTGCCCACCTAGTAGCATCTGTTAGTATAATGTACCTATCCCATACCATCTGTACTGGGTAGTGTGTACCTACCCAGTAGCAACTATGTGTGTTGTGTGCCCACTCCTCTGTGAGTGCTGTATGCCAGTCTTGTAGCATCTGTAAGTTATGCTACAGGAAGGAATTTTTTCCCCTCTGCGGCAAATTAGAGAGGCTTCAGATGGGGTTTTTTGCCTTCCTCTGGATCAACTAGTAGTTAGGCAGGTTATATATAGGCATTATGGTTGAACTTGATGGACGTATGTCTTTTTTCAACCCAACTTACTATGTTACTATGTTATGCGTGCCCACCTTGTGCTGCAATACCTAAATGAGGCACAGGTGGAGGGGCTCATGTCAAAAATGTGTGTGGGGGGGGGGGGGTATTTATTTTATTTTCCTTTAAGAAGCAAAACAAAAGTCAGCAGAAACAGAAATACTGCCCAGAGGCGATAGCAATGCTGAGCGGTCTTTCCTCCCCCCAGGATGTCACACTTCCTGATATCGTTTGGGGTTATTTAGGGTTGGGCAGGGTTGTCTTTTAGAGTTGCTGTGAAATAAGTAGCATTTAGTGTGATGGGAAACTATACCCCCAGAAAGACCTAACCAAAAGATAGTTTATATTAAGTGACCTATTAAAGAATCTTATCAAACTGGAATATATATTAGTAAAAGTTGCCCTTTTACATCTTTTCATGTGAGCCACCATTTTGTGCTGGGCTGTGTGCTCCCTCAGAGATCAGCTGCCAGGAAATAATGCAGCTCTTACTGTAACTGGAAGTAGGGTGGGAGCAAAAGGCAGAACATTGCCCATTAATTGTATGGTCCCAGGGGGCGAGCCGTCATTTTTAAAATGGCAATTATCTATTTAGAATTACCCAATAGCGCATATTACTAAAAAGTATATTTTTATGAAAATGGTTTATTTAGATCAGTGGTTTTCAACCTTCCTAAAACCCTTAAATACAGTTCCTTATGTTGTGGTGACCCCCAACCATAAAATTATTCCCATCAGAAATATGTGTTTTTGACCCCTGTTCCCGACTTTCAGGTTGAGAACCGCTGATTTTTACATTTATGCAATATTTTTTAAAGAGACCTACATTGTTCAGGGAGATAGTTTTGCATTAAAGCAAAAAATATGAAATCTCATGGCAAATAGAATGGTAGGAAGGTGGCAAAAAGCGAGTGACTGGCGTGGGGCACAGATACTTGGTGCAGATTATGAGCCTTATTCTCTTACATACTAATCCAGGATAATCACATATACCAGTAATACAGGTCCTTACTGAGTTTGCCCTGCTCCTTATACCCCTAGGGTGACAATAGGCAACTGCCCCACAACTGTGCCCTCCTCCTAGCAATCGCTGGCTGTAGGTTCATGGTTGCATAGGGCTAGCGTACCAGCAGGGGGCTACACTGGCTACTTGCACTTCTTAGTTTCTGGTGCTTTGTCTTGAAATCGTTAAACTTGCTATTATAACATACCTTTCTAATGTTGTGGATCTTTTCATAGCAGGGGTTAAAATGTTGGCTGTTGCTATGATCCAGGCAGGACATTAGGAAGTGAATAAGTGCCTTGGCCTCTGAGTAATGATTAGATGTCACTTTTTATTGGGAAGCTTTAAAAATAAATAATTGCTGCAGTGTAGTGGATATGGCATAGCGGCATTTATTGGAAATCTGCCTCTGACGCACAGGGTGCACTGATAGGCGGGATCTCGGTATGTCTGGTGATATATATCATGCATTGCTGCTTAAATGGCCACGGCGCACTATGTAAAATCATGCTTACCGTGTTGGACTTTGGTCCACTAAAGGACCTGAGCTGCAGGACCCCACTGGTGAATGCCAGCCTCAGCACCGCCAGCAGGGCCAACCAATGCCGTTGCCCTCGTGGAATTTTTCCAGTGCGCCAGTCCAGGCTTAATGCTTGGTTATACTGTACATCTGTGCAATGTGATAGTATTGTATAGTCTGGGTTTAGGCCAACCAGTTTCTCTCCAGTATGTTCTGGACCTAACTCTGCACACCAGGTCTGCACAGGGCATCAATATAGGCCCTAGCATTTCAAGTACAGAGACGTCCAAACACCCCCCCCCCCCACCAGCCCAATAAATAGTGACTGTAGCAGCCCCTCTGGCATTTGCCAGAATCAACAGATTTCCAGTCCCGGCCTGCTTCACACACCTTGCTAGCTCCTCTGGTACTTCCAACCCACATTGAGGATGCTCTTAGATTTATAAACTTGCACCCATCCTGCACTTTTAGTAATGTACAAAAATGGGTATAGTGGGCTGGGAGTGGGCATGTCAATAAATTGTTGCCCTGTGCATCACTATAATGTGGTTTATGCGTAGCAGGATGTACAATCAGGTGATAACAGCATTGGGCAACACTACAATTTTTCCCCTTGACTTTAATGGGTTTTACCAGATCTGCTGCCATGAAATAATGGTCATGAATCATAAATCTGGTGTTAATAGATCTACAAAACTTCCTTAATAGCATGATTAGCTCCAAACGGCAACACCTTGAAAGGCCAGTACTGCAGTGGCCCTTTTATAAATGCATCATTTATTTTACGTCACTTTTTACAGGTAGAAAATATTTAACCCAGATGTATAAGTATACTCCTAAGAAGGCACGTTACTATTTGCTCATAAAGCTTTTAGATCCCATGTTGGTTTTTTCTCTAGCACTTGCCATACTAGCTATTCTGTTAATGAAAGGGAAACTACAACTTGACCAGCAGGGCTTTTATTGGCCACTCCACCCATTCATTGTGACTTGAAAATTGTTTCAAATTGTAGTAGTTCCAGATTCTATAAATGTCATTTAATCATCTTACAGATATAGATAAGACAATTTTCACTGAATTTTTTAAAAGTTAGCCATGCTTACTTGTGCCCTAAGCTAAATGTGAGGTGTTGGCGCCCTCTTGTGGAAGGCTTAGGCTATGAGTGATGTTGACAAAGAACCACATGTGCTGTCATCGTCCAGCTCAGTAGTAAATCATGCCAGAATCCGCAGGCAGCTTAGTGAGAAAGGCAGAATCAAATAACCATAACTTTTTGGTTTTATATTCACTTTAATGCATACCAGTACATTGTATAGTATCTCTAAAGTACTTTCTGTTGCTATGTATATGCTGTGGAATCCTTTTACCTTGTGCATTAAATGGTACTGGGTGTATGGTATTGAGGTCCAACCTGCTGAACTATAACCATTATCTGGGTCTGTTAAACATGGGGGTGCTTATTTGGTGCAGGTAAAATATGAAACCCATGAGTATCTCTTTAAATGGAGGATTTCGGGATCTCTGTGTATCAGTTTTGTGCCACCCTTCCAAACACAGACGTGAGATTTGGAGTGAGTGCTTATTTGTGCCCTGGGCACCCCTGGAACTATAGCAGGGTGACTGTTACCCCAATGTTTCTATATATCTGTAACCTTGTTATGAGCTAAGGGGGCCCAGCCTGAAGGCCAGTTAGGGGGGGATTTGGGGTGAGTGCTTGGAACTATAGCAGGGTGACTGTTACCCCAATGTTTCTATATATCTGTAACCTTGTTATGAGCTAAGGGGGCCCAGCCTGAAGGCCAGTTAGGGGGAGATTTGGGGTGAGTGCTTATTTGTGCCCTGGGTACCCCTTAAACTATAGCAGGGTGACCGTTACCCCAATGTTTCTATATATCTGTAACCTTGTTATGAGCTAAGGGGGCCCAGCCTGAAGGCCAGTTGGGGGGGATTTGGGGTAAGTGCTTATTTGTGGCCTGGGTAGCCCTGGAACTATAGTAGTATACCCCCACTTTTTTTATTTATATATTTATACATATATATGTAGCCTCTTTAGCCTGAGCTAAGAGTGACCCCTAGGGCTTGGCCTCCAAGGGGGAAGCTTGAATTGAAAAGGTCCAAACCATTGTAAAATCCCTCCTCTAATAAATGAATAATTTAGCTAGCCTCTTGGTTCCTAAATTCCCCAGACCCCTGCTATTATTCCTCCTAGTTTGTCAATTGAGCCACCTTGTTGCAGTACCCAGCCATCCCCAAAATGCAGGTGATTTGCATTGTTCATTTACACCAAATGGACAGAAAATACCAGTGTATGCCCCTTCCCCATTCTCCAGAGCTGTGATTGGAAGTCCTCCATAAATGTGTCACGGTGATTGGCCCTATCCCAATCTCTTGCCTTACCACCTGCCTTCCATATCTCATGCTTCTTTCTCCTTCACACCCCTTCCCTCTCCCCGTGTCTCCCCGTAATTCCAGCTGATTGCTGTTGTGTCTCCCCACCCTGGAGCTGGCTGTCCTGTAGGCTGTTTATGTGTGGAGGTTGCTTTCGCAGCCTCCACTTTGTCAGAAGTTAATTGAATTGTCAAGTGCTGCTTTTGTATTGGTCCCAGCAGTGAGAACCGCAAAACATCCATCCAAGACCCCTGCCGATTATATGCTGATTAAAACCATGACCTTGTTAAGATTTTTTTTAAATTGTTCTTATTAAACTGATGTGCGCCAGAGGAAGCGCATTCGCGCAATGCAGCACCTGCCATATGTAGATATATCGCTGATCAAAGTGAGACCATTCAGGCCTCCTGCTGATATTTATGGGCTGTTCTTGGTAATATTTTAAATATTTTATTTATTAATTTCTACTGCCCCAAGC
Source organism: Xenopus tropicalis (assembly GCF_000004195.4). Taxonomy (NCBI): domain Eukaryota; kingdom Metazoa; phylum Chordata; class Amphibia; order Anura; family Pipidae; genus Xenopus; species Xenopus tropicalis. The sequence goes on along the minus strand of NC_030684.2, from coordinate 26,189,621 downwards.
CCATAGTGATACCCCCGGCCCTAGAATCACTCATGCCTACAACTGGTTTGCTTGGGGGGGGGCCGGGCACCCTGCCACCTCCTGCACTAGCTACTGAGCAGATCGACAAGCCATCTGTCACCCTAGGCTTCACTACTCGTTCCCCGACCCACAGGGACAAAGGGTGTTCTGATTGGAGCTCTGTGTCTGTGAGTGTGTGCTTGTGATCACTTAGGGCTCATGTCTGCTTTCTTGGGGTCAAAGCTGTCACTGTTGTCTTTGTGTTTGAGTTCTGTCTTTTTTCTTGACTCTATGTTTTTTTTTTCTTTTTCTCTTCCCTTTCCCCTGACTCCCATTCTGCTTGTCCTTTCTTCTCTCACCATCTTTTCTACCCACCTCTCTCTCTACCCACCCTTTCTTTTTGCCATTCCCCTACTCTCTTTCTCCCTTCATCTCCCCCCCACCCCACTGTACCCTGTAGGTCCTCCTCGTCTCACACTCTCCACCAGTACTGCTGCCCCGCTCAGTCGCAGCTCTGCATGCAGCTAGCTCCCCCCGTCAGGCACACTGAGTGCAGGTAAGAGCGAGAGCAGCAGCCTCCACACTGCCCCCGGTGGCAGCTTTCACCCCAACACGACCAGCCACATCCTCTCTCACATGCTTTCCGACATCGGCGTAAGGCCTGTGCCACATTCCGCTTCTTCTTGTGTCATTCATTGCTTTCCACACATCAGTGTCATTCTTTTATCCCAGCTATTCTGAATTAATGCCCCCGTGTCTTCCAACTGCCACATCTGGCCTGACGGCCATCTTTAACTATAGTGTACCATGTTCTCTTCATAGATATTTCAGTATAGTCCCTTCCCAGAAGCTATTATCCCCCTCCCCCCACTGCTACTATAGGCACCATCTCTACTTACTATACCTGCTTATACCACAGCCACAGCCCCTTCCCAGAGGCTATTATCCCACTTCTACTATAGATACCATATTTCCTTCCTATACCTGCTATCCCACAGCCACAGTCCCTTCCCAGAGGCTATTATCCCACTGCTACTATAGGCACCATCTCTCCCTACTATACCTGCTATCCCACAGTCACAGTCCCTTTCTAGAGGCTATTATCCCACTGCTACTTTAGGCACCATCTCTCCCTACTATACCTGCTATCCCACAGCCACAGTCCCTACCCAGAGGCTATTATCCCACTTCTTCTATAGATACCATATTTCCTTCCTATACCTGCTATCCCACAGCCAAAGTCCCTTCCCAGAGGCTATTATCCCCACTGCTACTATAGGCACCATCTCTCCCTACTATACCTGCTATCCCACAGCCACAGTCCCTTCCCAGAGGCTATTATCCCCCCATTGCTACTATAGGCACCATCTCTCCCTACTATACCTGCTATCCCACAGCCACAGTCCCTTCCCAGAGGCTATTATCCCCCCACTGCTACTATAGGCACCATCTCTCCCTACTATACCTGCTATCCCACAGCCACAGTCCCTTCCCAGAGGCTATTATCCCCCCATTGCTACTATAGGCACCATCTCTCCCTACTATACCTGCTATCCCACAGCCACAGTCCCTACCCAGAGGCTATTATCCCACTTCTACTATAGATACTATCTTTCCTTACTATACCTGCTATCCCACAGCCACAGTCCCTTTCCCAGAGGCTATTATCCCACTTCTTCTATAGATACCATATTTCCTTCCTATACCTGCTATCCCACAGCCAAAGTCCCTTCCCAGAGGCTATTATCCCCACTGCTACTATAGGCACCATCTCTCCCTACTATACCTGCTATCCCAAAGTCACAGTCCCTTCCCAGAGGCTATTATCCCCCCATTGCTACTATAGGCACCATCTCTCCCTACTATACCTGCTATCCCACAGCCACAGTCCCTTCCCAGAGGCTATTATCCCCCCACTGTTACTATAGGCACCATCTCTCCCTACTATACCTGCTATCCCACAGCCACAGTCCCTTCCCAGAGGCTATTATCCCCCCACTGTTACTATAGGCACCATCTCTCCCTACTATACCTGCTATCCCACAGCCACAGTCCCTTCCCAGAGGCTATTATCCCCCCACTGTTACTATAGGCACCATCTCTCCCTACTATACCTGCTATCCCACAGCCACAGACCCTTCCCAGAGGCTATTATCCCCCCACTGTTACTATAGGCACCATCTCTCCCTACTATACCTGCTATCCCACAGCCACAGTCCCTTCCCAGAGGCTATTATCCCCCCACTGTTACTATAGGCACCATCTCTCCCTACTATACCTGCTATCCCACAGCCACAGTCCCTTCCCAGAGGCTATTATCCCCCCACTGCTACTATAGGCACCATCTCTCCCTACTATACCTGCTATCCCACAGCCACAGTCCCTTCCCAGAGGCTATTATCCCCCCACTGTTACTATAGGCACCATCTCTCCCTACTATACCTGCTATCCCACAGCCACAGTCCCTTCCCAGAGGCTATTATCCCACTGCTACTATAGGCACCATCTCTCCCTACTATACCTGCTATTCCACAGCCACAGTCCCTTCCCAGAGGCTATTATCCCCCCACTGTTACTATAGGCACCATCTCTCCCTACTATACCTGCTATCCCACAGCCCCAGTCCCTTCCCAGAGGCTATTATCCCCACTGCTACTATAGGCACCATCTCTCCCTACTATACCTGCTATCCCACAGCCACAGTCCCTTCCCAGAGGCTATTATCCCCCCCACTGCTACTATAGGCACCATCTCTCCCTACTATACCTGCTATCCCACAGCCACAGTCCCTTCCCAGTGGCTATTATTCCTGTTGCACTATTATTATGTAATACTGCAGGTACCACTGCACAGCCAACAGGGAAACTTGTGGGAAGTTACTAAGCTTTTTCCCCGCTTTTGACTAAAAGTGCACTTCTGTGTGTCCCCTCCATTATGTGCCCAGAGCACTGGCCTATGCTTAAATTGCAGCTTGCTCTTTTCTTTCCCCGTGCATCAGTCTAAAACCAGCCATTCTATTAGTTACTCAGTATATTGTAGCATATTCTCAAATGTTCAGTTTTTCTATGATATCTGGATTTATTACTAGTTGATTGGTAGCTGGATAATGGAACGGTAGAGTGTAGCAGCCATGGCTGCATAATCCCCCTGCTTGTGTTTTCATTTACCTGCAGGATAGACTACACAGAATCCTTTATCTCCATTCCTCGTCAAGCCGCACCATTTGCATACTGATCATTTCCTGCAGACCATGCTATTGGGGCAGACTGACCCAGTTGTTGCCTCCGTTTTCCACCTTCCGTGGCATTTATCCAACTCATCATCCGCCTCCATTGCTGTCGTCCATCTTGTATTTTTGTGTGTTCATTTTCACTGGTAGAACATTGTTTACACTGTGGCCAATATCCTTTCTCTCTGCCACCCATCTGTGTCTCTCCAGGGGTGATGTTGATGAGGAGGAAGTTGTCCATCAATTTTGCTGCCCTGCCTCTGAGTGCAGCAGTCCGTCCTCCAGGTAACATGGAGAGACGTCCGATTTACTTGCACCAACAACCCCCCCTTCCCCCAGCCTGGACTTCTGCCATCTTGCCCCACAATACCCGTCCTCTGGACCACAGATCACTTTGCAGGAGTGGACTCTCTCCGGCCCCTAAAGGGTGTTCAGCGAAACTGAACTCTGAGAATGGACCTGGTGCTTCAGCTTGGATGCAGCACTGCCGCCTTTCCTCCAGGGGGAGCCATGCTGTTGAGCGACCATTCCTATTACTTGTTTAACCTCTCTGTGCCTCCTGCTTCGACACACCAACACAGCGACGAGATCTCACTATACAGATATATTTATATAACTATATATACGCACAGTCACTGATAACCCTCTGCCCAAACCTTCCCAAACTGTCATGGCCATAAACGTGGGGACTAGATGGACCTGAGACAGATCCCTTCACCTCATGATTCCCTACTCTCTTCTCTCAGGGGGGGCTGCCTCTGGCTCATCCTGCTGTGATACCAAATGGTGTGAGGTGTTTTTGTGATTCCCTCAGACGACCCCTCGTGGGCAGAGCTCTGGCACTCTGCGTGTGTCCTATGCAGTTACATGGGGAGAGGCTGCTTGCAGACCAAGCCTTGTGTGCATGAATCTCCAGCAACCCGATAGCCTATCTTAAAGCCTCTGTCTGTGGGTCCTACCAATGCCTCTCAGTCAGTGTCACCTCCTTTGTCTGTCCCCAATACCTCCCGTCCTTCCTAATGTCTTTATTACTTTTGTCCCAGTCTGCTTTACTGACCTTTATTGAGATTCTGCATTTGTCCTTGTGACCCTTCTCCATCTCCACGGCGCCCATTTTGTCTCTGTCTGGGTCTCCCTGTGTACCCCTTCCATCTTGTCTGCCTCCCTGTGTGTCCTGCAGAGCTTCCGTTTGCTAAAGTGTCCTTTGATGCTGCTTACTTCTTCTTTAACTCTTTTTGTTGGGACCCCATAGGCTCTTACCTTTCTTTTTCTGTTTCCCTCCAAACCCCGAAACTTCTCTCTGTAAATAGCTATTTATGATACACTATCCTATTCAAGAATAATTTAAAACAATGTTTTAAAAGCTGCTTCGTCAAATAAAGAAAAATGAAACCTGTCTGAGCATGCTCATTTTGTCTTTCGAGGTATTGGCTTTCAGGCGTACGTCTCTGTATTATATCAGTGATCCCCAACCAGTAGCTCGTGAGCAACATGTTGCTCCCAGTGGCCTCAAAGCAGGTGTTTATTTTTGAATACTTGGTTGGAGGCAAGTTTTGGTTGTATAAAACCCAGTGTAAAGCCAAACAGATGCTTCTATAGGCTACCAAATAGCCAATGACAGCCCTTATTTGGCACCCCAGGTACCTTTTTAATGCTTGTGTTGCTCCCCAACTCTTTTTACATTTGAATGTTGCTTATGGGTGAAAAAGGTTGGGGATCCCTGTTTTAAAGGAAAACTATAGCCCTGAACAATGTAGGTCTCTTTGAAAATATATTGCCTTAAACAGCTCACATGTAAAACCCTCCCTCACCTAAATAAGCCATTTTCATAAAAAATATAGTTTTTAGTGCAGTTGGGTAATTTTAAATAGAAAATTGCCATTTTAAAAATTAAGGCCGCCCCCTGGGTTTGTATTGTTCACAGTACACGCAAACAAACCAAGGGCAAACATATATGTTAGGTCTCATCAGCCAATTACTGTCTTTTACTTCCACACTTCTATTCTTCCTGTTATAGTTAGAACTGCTTTATTTCCTGATCTCTGGGGGAGCACACAGCCCAAATGGTGGATCAAGGGAAAGGATGTTAAAGGCCAATAGTTCCTGATATATATTCCAGATTGGTAAAATACAAACCGGATTCCAAAAAAGTTGGGACACTAAACAAATTGTGAATAAAAACTGAATGCAATGATGGGGAGGCGCCAACTTCTAATATTTTATTCAGAATAGAACATAAATCACGGAACAAAAGTTTAAACTGAGAAAATGTACCATTTTAAGGGAAAAATATGTTGATTCAGAATTTCATGGTGTCAACAAATCCCAAAAAAGTTGGGACAAGGCCATTTTCACCACTGTGTGGCATCTCCCCTTCTTCTTACAACACTCAACAGACGTCTGGGGACCGAGGAGACCAGTTTCTCAAGTTTAGGAATAGGAATGCTCTCCCATTCTTGTCTAATACAGGCTAGTGCTGGGCGGTATGACCAAAAATTTATATCACGGTATTTTTTTTTATTAAATCTGTATCACGGTATTTGACTGTATTTTTTTTTTCCCCATGCATGATTAGGTGACCACCCCAAACACCCCCCCCCAAACACCCCCAACCCCAAACACCCCCCCCAACCCCAATTACCCCCCCATCCGCACCCCCCACCCCAAACACCCCCCCATCCCCTTCACATAAATATAACTTACTGGCCAGGCATCCGCAGGCACCCCCGACAGCTCACAGAGCCTCCTGGCAATTTTTCTTACTATTTCCGGGTTGCGCGCGTGACATCAGCGCGCACGTAACGTCAGCGCGCACAACCCGGAAATAGTAAGAAAAATTGCCAGGAGGCGCCCGCACCGGTATGCCGGTAAGTTAAAAATTTTTATCATTTTTTTTAAAAAAAAAAAACGGTGTTCGGTATATACCGGTATACCGCCCAGCACTAATACAGGCCTTTAACTGTTCAATCGTCTTGGGCCTTCTTTGTCGCACCTTCCTCTTTATGATGCGCCAAATGTTCTCTATAGGTGAAAGATCTGGACTGCAGACTGGCCATTTCAGTACCCGGATCCTTCTCCTACGCAGCCATGATGTTGTGATTGATGCAGAATGTGGTCTGGCATTATCTTGTTGAAAAATGCAGGGTCTTCCCTGAAAGAGATGACGTCTGGATGGGAGCATATGTTGTTCTAGAACCTGAATATATTTTTCTGCATTGATGCTGCCTTTCCAGACATGCAAGCTGCCCATGCCACACGCACTCATGCAACCCTTTACTATCAGAGATGCAGGCTTCTGAACTGAGCGTTGATAACAACTTGGGTTGTCCTTGTCCTCTTTGGTCCGGATGACATGGCGTCCCAGATTTACAAAAAGAACTTCGAATCGTGACTCGTCTGACCATTTTGCCACACTCCATTTTAAATGATCCCTGGCCCAGTGAAAACGCCTGAGCTTGTGGATCTTGCTTAGAAATGGCTTCTTCTTTGCACTGTAGAGTTTCAGCTGGCAACGGCGGATGGCACGGTGGATTGTGTTCACTGACAATGGTTTCTGGAAGTATTCCTGAGCCCATTCTGTGATTTCCTTTACAGTAGCATTCCTGTTTGTGGTGCAGTGTCGTTTAAGGGCCCAGAGATCACAAGCATCCAGTATGGTTTTACGGCCTTGACCCTTACGCACAGAGATTGTTCCAGATTCTCTGAATCTTCGGATGATGTTATGCACAGTTGATGATGATAGATGCAAAATCTTTGCAATTTTTCGCTGGGTAACACCTTTCTGATATTGCTCCACTATCTTTCTGCGCAACATTGTGGGAATTGGTGATCCTTTCCCTATCTTGGCTTCTGAGAGACACTGCCACTCTGAGAAGCTCTTTTTATACCCAATCATGTTGCCAATTGACCTAATTAGTGTTATTTGGTCTTCCAGCTCTTCGTTATGCTCAAATTTACTTTTTCCAGCCTCTTATTGCTACTTGTCCCACTTTTTTGGGATTTGTTGACACCATGAAATTCTAAATCAACATATTTTTCCCTTAAAATGGTACATTTTTTCAGTTTAAACTTTTGTTCCGTGATTTATGTTCTATTCTGAATAAAATATTAGAAATTGGCACCTCCACATCATTGCGTTCAGTTTTTATTCACAATTTGTTTAGTGTCCCAACTTTTTTGGAATCCGATTTGTACTGTATTAGGTCATGTTTATGATATAAACAATCTGTTGGTTAAGTATTCATTCTGGGGGTTTAGTTTTCCTTTAATGTGTTTAGAAAAATAATGCCAATATGGTTAAAATATGTATTCCGTATTCCACTAGTGTAATTAGTAATGCAAACATGACATTATAATATGGCAGCTGACCAACTGCAAATTGTCTACTGATGTCATCTCTACATCATAATTAAATGTAAGGGGCAAACTTTCCCTTTACAAGTGTGTGCATAGGATTGATCTAATTCTGGTTTCTTTAGTAGCACCATGCAGTGCAAGGCTGATGATAGAGAAATTTTTGTCCCTGGTATTTTAGAATGATATGGGGGGCATCTGTGGTAGAATATCAGGGATACGTGCAATCTGTGGTCGTCTGACAGCTCATAAAGGATTAAGGTGTCCTACTTAGTCATCTTACTTAATAAGGGTACTTTATTTAACCCTTATGAACCGGTGTCCTGAGTGCCGGCTCTCGTGCAATGCAGTTAGTCAGGCAGGCCCTATGCACCGTAGAATGAATAAAGCAATGATCTTGTCACTGAGCCGTATGATTTACCCCACAGAACCAGAACTATAGTAAAACACGATAGATTCCAGCAGGCAGCCACCTTTAATTGCTTTTCATATATATATTATGTCCTCCTTGCATGAATTCCTCCAAGCGCTCAGGGAGTCTGAACAGGAGCTTGCCGGTGCTAATACGTTAAAGGGGAAATTAGACATCTTTGTAAGTAGGGCATGTCATCCATTAATAAAATATGAGAACATAGCTTATTATGTACACATTACCTCTTCCCATGTCTGTATTCATTTTACATGAGCTTGTCCTGCCTTATTGTTCGTAGAGGCATCCATCTAATTCTGTATATACCACGTTACCACGTAGTGGTGATAAAAGTATTACTCTGGTTATATGGCAACTCTGACCTCTGTAAACACAAACATATAGATAAGATATGTAATATAAGTAAGAGAAACCCCTGCCATAAATATGCTGTCTTCTCATTAAAGGTAGATTGCTCCTTCATTACATTGTAAAGTGATGGATTCTGGGGCTTGAAGGCCCCTTTGTCAGGCAAAATACAAATGAAAGCTGGAATGACACAACATATATACTGTAAGATCAGAGAGAAGTGTTCACGAGCAATAAATTAGGAAGTTAGATAGATAGCTAACCTGTGGCGATATCAAAGTAATTAATGTTTATCAGGATGGGTTGTTAATAGTCCAGGGGTCTGAATTCAGTCAGGTCACATAGTGTGCTGTGAAACCTGACCCCGTCAATGTGTTAAGACAGGGCTATAGAGCTCTGAAAGCTTGCAATGTATTTTTATTGCCAATATTGGTATCATATGTGTTAATTGTATTTTTTATTATTTTTGACAACGACTAATCTGGTACTACAGTTTTTCTGATTTACAAAGGATAAGAAATTAGAAACACTATTCTAACTAGAATATATCCCATATGAAGCACAAATGAGTAACCCTAAGTTCTAATTTTTTGGGTAGCCTCTGCTTCCTTGGAGTGTTAAGTACAGGTGATATTTCTGTGGCCCAGTTATGTCATTCACTTGCCTTTTTCTTTTTTTGTTTTTTGCAAATTTGATGGGCCTGCTGGGGACATTATATAATCTAATTTTTAATGACGGGCGTGAGATTTCTTGTCTCGGCCTTCTTATAGCTTCCTAAATCAATGACAGTGACGCCCTGTGAACTGCTCTTGTAGATACAGTATATATATATATATTTATAGAGCTTCCTGCCTATTCTACCCCAGCGACTGCTGCCATTGTGCCTATTACATAAGGACTTTCTATTAAAAACAGGCACAACTATGGGCGTAGTTTCTTTCACTTACACGACTTTAAATAGAGCTGTAAAACCCAGACGCCCAACAAAGAACTAAGAGAAAATATGTCTGGAATATATAGACAGCCAGTGTTGCATAACTCCTTTTAGCAAGGTCAGATTAGCTTGAATACATCTGTATAGTATGCACTAAAAGTCAGTGCTATGCGTTGAAACCGGCATCTGCTTTGCTACTAGAGGTATGTATGTTGTTAGTGTATCAGCCCATGCCCTGTCTCGGTCAGTGGATGGGGCATTGGCTAAAGCCTCTTCTCTTAGATTTATTTTGTTATTTGGACCATTGGACTTAGTAGACAGGCCATAATTGCACATATTATCTTATTATTACAGAATAGCTGCTTGGAAGCACGTTTCTGGTCAGCAGTTGCCACTAGGGTCAGACTAGCTTGCTTGGGCACCACCAGTCTTTGGAGCAGAGTGGTTGGGTGGAGACCATAAAAAAGCCCAAGGACCTTCAGATGGACAGCCCTGCAGAAGACCAAGCTGCTATGGGATTGCAGACAGTGGGCACCATTACAGTTACTTCAATTGAAATGTTTTCATGCCGACGGGTTGTTCAGGTGAAATGTATGCAACTATGTGCTACGGTCAGTGATGGGGAGAGAGGTATTTCAAAACAGCAATGCTTCATTATAAAAAGCCTGATGGATGTGTACTTTTGTTTGCACAGCCCTTGTGCAATGCACACTCGTTACGACAGTTGATGGGGATAAACTTGTTTGCACTCGATAGAATGGTATGAGAGGAGGAAGTGTGCTCGATGGAGAGGGGATAACAAAAGCTCCTGTAACATAGAAATGGAGGTTGAAGAAATGTGTTCATCAAGTTAAAGCTTTTTGTCCAATTGAAACTGGCCTGACTACTAGTTGATCCAGGGGAAGGTGGTAAACCCCATCGGAAGCCTTTCCAATTTGCCTGAAAGCGGGGTGAATGTTTTTTCCTAACTCCCAAGAGGGCAATTCAACTAGTCCCTCACATGGTAAAAAAGGCTTCTTGAAGCCATCTAATGTATCTTCCAGTACAACTGCTGATAGGCAAAAACGTTGCAGTGCTCTCATCACTAGGTGATGCCCAGTAGTGGCAAATGGCCTGCACTAAGCATAGATCATGCCCAGGTCCGATATTCGCCCTGTGTATGGCCACCTTAACCCTCTTACCCCCTTAAATACAGGCCACAGATTTCATGCCTTCCCCCTTTCAGTGTCACAGTTAGGGATGCACCAAATCCACTTTTTCAGATTAAGCTGAACCCCCGAATCCTTTGCAAAGGATTTGGCCGAATACCGAACCAAATCTGAATCCTAATTAGCATATGCTTATAAGGTTTTGGAAAGGTTAAATGTCGAAACGCAAAAGTCATTTGATTTTTAGGATTCGGTTCGGCCAGGACTGTGGATTCAGCCGAATCTGAATTTTGCTGAAAAAGGCAGAATTTTGGCCGAGTACCGAACCGAATCCTGGTTTTGGTGCATCCCTAGTCACAATCCCACCCTGACATCTCAGACCCACTCCTTGTGGACCTGCCCCCCTCCGTGGCCAATAAGAACATTGATGAAAGGTGGCAACTCTAGCAGCAGGCATAACTATGTATACAGCAGACCCCATGGTCCCTGGCTCTTCTCCTATCTTTAAAGGACAAGGAAAGTCTAAGTCACTTGGAGGTGCCAAAATGTTAGGCACCCCCAAGTTACTTAAATCGCTTACCTTCTACCCCGGGCTGGTGCCCCTGTTAGGAGAAAACAGCACCAGCCCGGGGTACCTGTAGCGCTTCCTTCTTCCTACTCGCGCTGCAGCCAATTGTCCGGGACAGACGCATGCGCAGTAGAGTGAAAAGCCGACTTCTCTGTTCAAAGTTCGGATTTTCACTCTACTGCGCATGTGCGCACACGTGATCAGGAAGAAGGAAGTGATCGCTGCTACCACAGGCTCTCTCCCAACAGGGGCACCAGCCCGGGGTAGAAGGTAAGCGATTTAAGTCACTTTGGGGTGCCTAACATTTTGGCACCCCCAAGTGACTTTGCCTTTCCTTCTCCTTTAAATATAGCGGCACAGTCTGGGGGGCCTGGAGTGGCCAAGTCACGCTGCTGCCTAGAAGAGTGGTCATAAGGCTTAAAGGAGAAGGAAAGGCTAAGTCACTTGGGGGTGCCGAAATGTTAGGCACCCCCAAGTGACTTAAATCGCTTACCTTGTACCCTGGGCTGGTGCCCCTGTTAGGAGAAAACCGCACCAGCCCAGGGTACCTGTAGTGAGCGCTTCCTTCTTACGCGTTTCTTCTGCAGGAAAATCCCTGGGCCGGCGCATGCGCATTAGAGTGAAAAGTCGAATTTGTTGTTAAAGTTCGGCTATTCACCCTAATGCGCATGCGCAGCGCGCCAACACAGAAGAAGGAAGATCTCACAGCTACCCCGGGCTGGTGCTGTTCTCTCTTACAGGGGCCCAAGGTACAAGGTAAGCGATTTAAGTCACTTGGGGCACCCCCATTTTGGCACCCCCAAGTAACTTAGGCTTTCCTTCTCCTTTACCCCTGCCTACCTCCTGTGACCAACCTATTTCTGCCATTCTACTAGTTTAAAGTTGGGCTGAGTGGAAAATGCCATCAGCTGAGTACTGAATCATGCCATGGATGCAGTAAGCAGCTGACTGCTTGGCACACGTCCCCTATCTAATTATGGACAACTATTGCCAGAATAGTTGAAATGAGAAGATCCACTTATTACAATGTCACCAGGGGGCCAGATGGAGGAGCACTTCCTCGCTCTGTTTAAACCCTCTAAGATAGCTTTGCATGGCGCCTCTGTGGCCATGGTGCAGCTCTGGACGTTGGCTGGACTGGTAATAGGAGACACCACAATTGCTCTGGCTAGCCTTCCTCTGATGTCTTTAATGAACAAGCTTCCTATTAAGCCATTTGCCAGCCTGCTGGCCCTATAAACAGGTTGTACTTCCCCTTTAAAGGCAACAATCTTCAGCAGTTGAGAAAGTCAATATGGCGATTAGGTAGGCTCCAGCCATTACAGTAAATAATGGCCCTTAATAGCTTCTGCACTGCTAATAATAAGGAGGCAGGGCCAGCTCCTGTGTCTCCCCATCAGTTGTTTGTGTATGAAGTCGGCAAACCTGTATGGGTACTTGCCTTTTTCCATGACACAGATCGAAACATAACCTTTCATTCTATTCCTCTGCAGGTTCCCATAGCGCAGGGATGCCACCAAAATGCTACTGTTAACTTTAAATCCAGCATTGGGCATCCTTTGTACACCTGTCCCTTTCTAAGATTTTTTAGATTTGGAATCTAAAGGTGACCATACACGGTGCAATTTTCGATCTTTCACTCTCCACAGACGTTCAGGGCTGAATCGTCAGATATGGAGAGGTAGAAACAATAGGAATTCTACCTCCTTCTGCCAATTCAGCCCTAAACGTAGATTTTGCTCAGGTGCCTTCAATGGTGCCCAATCAAAATCTTTTAACGTGGCCGTTTGGCGAGTCGACCGATATCCGCCGCCTTTTGCAATATCGGTTGCCTCATCAAGTCGCCATACGCACACCAAATATTGTCCGAAACAAGATTTCATACGATATTGGTGCGTGTATTGCCAGATTAATACTAATCAGCTGCCAGCCAATCAAAATGCAGGCTATAAAGCAAACACAGAGGAGGGAATTAGTGTTGCCTTCAAAAATTCTCATTTTAAAAATGAATCCTTAATATGTAATATATATCGTTAAAAATGCCCACAAAAGAGGGTGCAACACACAAAAGTGGCAGCGCGTGAAAAGTATCAATAATTTTGTACAGACACTGCATGGGTACGAACATTATAACATGGAATGTAGAGCACTCCTTTAATTGTTATTAAATGTTACCTAAATGTGTCTTCCTTGCATTGTACACGCCACTTTGTACCAATATCAAACAGCACAGACGACAACTTCATTGCCATCTCCAAATATCCTATGATTTATTGTGTAATGAGAGCCAAATGGGGAATATATCCTGTGCGTAGTAAGGGCTTGTCATTCGTTTCCCCTCTAATCGACAGTGAGGTTATTAAAGGGTAACTAATAAAATATGTATTATGACTCATTTATGTTGTTGAGCTTCCTCGAGGACCCTCAAGGATTCTGTAGAATTGTGTGGTTGGTTTTGTAATTCTCAGTGGTGATAAAAATCAACACCGTACATTTTTCGATAAATCTGCCCTCATTAGGCAAAATGAGTGGGAATTTAGATGGCAACCTTTAACCGCAGAGCTTCAGCGCACATAGGCAAGCCATTCATACCTGAACTGTGATGATCTGGCATATGGTCAAGTGACCCAGCCATTCACAGCAATTTTTCTGCTGGAAGAATGCAAGCCATGCCTGCCTGTCCATTGCCATCATAGTTGAATTAAATGTGCCAATCCCTGGGATAGCAGAAGATTCTGGGAAAGACTATAGAAGGTCTTGCGTAAAATCATTTTCACCTACAATGCAGTGGTTTTCCCAGATTTCCACCATTATTGCAGGCATCCATTAATATTGTGTGCTGCAGCTTGCCCAGTGTGTGGCACGTGTAGGTGCAACCCCCTGTGGGGGTACTTTGATCTGCCAGCGGGTCGAGGCTGATGTTAATTCCATGGGTTCCATGGCACCCAGGGCATCAGAACTAGCCTAGTGAGGGTGCCAGCTATCCAATAAAGTGCACAGATAATCGTACTATGGTAGCTCCTTCTCTGTGCTTGGCCCACCTACTTTCTGCCCTTAATTCCTGTTAAACTCATTGTACTGAAAGCCCATGTTGGACTGAAGCAGGCCATGCCTTCAAGATGTATACATTCATAAACCCTTTCCCATCCCAGCATGACAGCTGGATTTACCATTCAGTTGGGGGTGGTTTATTACTGTCTATGCAGATATGTCCTTAAATAACAATATAGCCATATTTTCCCCCCAGCATTTTGCCTTGAAGTTATTCCCGTGCGCTGTCTTCAAGCTGTTGGTCCCATGACGGTCCTGTAATCTGGTTCAATTTGTTCTGGGATGTTGTATTTACTATAGTTCCTGCCCTTAGGAACGGATGATATTAAATGTGCTCTCCTGCTCCCCCGGGGCTGCCAACTTTAGCCCTCGGGCAGGAGAACAGCACAGTGCTTAATGAGAGTGACACACAAATCCCAGTAAGAGAGAGTACACAGTGTATTGTATCTACAAAATAACTTTTTGTTGACTGCCCAATAGTATGGGGGTGCTGTACAGGAGTGAGTGCACAGCAGTTACACTGTAGATAAGCCGGCTGCTGCTGCTGCGGAGCTTGATTAATGGTTCAGAGCTCTAATTCCCTAGCCTATTGATCTGCCTGTATGGGAAATTTCTGCTTGCTAATGAGCCAAGAAGCAAAACATATTCCTTGTAGCTTAAAGACCAAGTTCACTTGCCAGACACGCTATGGACTTCATCAGAACCGTTACTAAATAACCACAGGGGGAGGAAGGAATTGCTCTGTGGTAACAGTCTAGGTGAGGTCTGGCTTGGATTGCTGGTGACGTAGCTTGCGCCAGTTCTTTGTGGCCTTACATAGTAATATAGTAAGTTAGGTTGAAAAAACACATACGTCCATCACGTTCAACCATAATGCCTATATATAACCTGCATAACTGCTACTTGATCCAGAGGAAGGCAAAAAACCCCATCTGAAGCCTCTCTAATTTGCCACAGAGGGGAAAAAATTCCTTCCTGACTCCAAGATGGCAATCGGACCAGTCCCTGGATCAACTTGTACTAAGAGCTATCTCCCATAACCCTGTATTCACTCACTTGTACTGAGAGCTATCTCCCATACCCTGTATTCCCTCACTTGTACTGAGAGCTATCTCCCTTAACCCTGTATTCCCTCACTTGTACTGAGAGCTATCTCCCATAACCCTGTATTCCCTCACTTGTACTGAGAGCTATCTCCCATAACCCTGTATTCCCTCACTTGTACTGAGAGCTATCTCCCATACCCCTGTATTCCCTCACTTGTACTGAGAGCTATCTCCCATACCCCTGTATTCCCTCACTTGTACTGAGAGCTATCTCCCATACCCCTGTATTCCCTCACTTGTACTGAGAGCTATCTCCCATACCCCTGTATTCCCTCACTTGTACTGAGAGCTATCTCCCATACCCCTGTATTCCCTCACTTGTACTAAGAGCTATCTCCCATTACCCTGTATTCCCTCACTTGTACTGAGAGCTATCTCCCATAACCCTGTATTCCCTCATTTGTACTGAGAGCTATCTCCCATACCCCTGTATTCCCTCATTTGTACTGAGAGCTATCTCCCATACCCCTGTATTCCCTCATTTGTACTAAGAGCTATCTTCCATAACCCTGTATTCCCTCACTTGCTAAAAAGCCATCCAACCCCTTCTTAAAGCTATATAATGTATCAGCCAGTACAACTGATTCGGGGAGGGAATTCCACAACTTCACAGCTCTCACAGTAAAAAATCCTTTCCGAATATTTAAATGGAACCTCCCTTCTAAACGGAGTGGGTGCCCTCGTTTCCGTTGGAAGGACCTACTGGTAAATAAAACATTAGAAAGGTTATTATATGATCCCTTTATATATTTATACATAGTTATCATGTCACCTCTTAAGCGCCTCTTCTCCAGTGTAAACAGACCCAACTTGGCCAGTCTTTCTTCATAACTGAGACTTTCCATACCCTTTACCAGCTTAGTTGCCCTTCTCTGGACACTCTCTAACTCAATAATGTCCTGTTTGAGCACTGGAGACCAAAATAGAGACCAAAACTGAACAGCATATTCTAGATGGGGCCTTACCAGTGCTCTGTCAAGGGGAAGAATAACCCTCTCCTACCGTGAATCTATGCCCCTTTTGATACAGCTTAAAACCCTGTTTGCCCTTGCAGCCAGGGGCGCTTCTGCCATTAGGCGAGTTGAGAAACTCGCCTCAGGCGGCAGAAGCGCCCCAGTTACCGGGGGCGGCAAAAAGCCGCTCCTGGTAACTTTAAGAGCCGAATTTCCGTTTTTTAAACGATCTCACCGCCCCCGGACCCACTCCTGCGCTCAGAAGGTAAGCGCTGGGGAGCGCGGGGGGGGGGGGGGGGGCGGCATCCAGGAGCCGCCTCAGGCGGCGATATGTCCAGAATCGCCCCTGCTTGCAGCTGCTGCCTGGCATTGCTTGCTACAGCCAAGTTTATTATCTACAAGGACTCCAAGGTCTTTTCATGGATTTGCCTAGTGCAGTCCCATTAAGGGTATAAGTGGCTGCATATTTTTACATCCCAGGTGCATGACCTTACATTTATCCACATTAAATCTCATCTGCCACTTAGCTGCCCAGATTGCCAGTTTGCTAAGATCCTGCTGCAAGGATGCCACATCCTGGATAGAATTGACTGGTCTGCAGAGTTTTGTGTCATCTGCAAACACTGATATATTACTTGTAATACCCTCCCTCATTTATGAACAAGTTAAACAAAAGTGGACCCAGTATAGAACCCTGAGGGACCCCACTGAGAACCTTACTCCAAATAGAGAATGTACCATTAAGGTATAAATCACTTGAGGAAGGCCGAAACATGTAGTGCTGTGATGTCTCAATAAACTTACACTGCTTCACTGAGAACATGTGTACTCTCCGGGTTCCTTAAACTTGAATTTGAAATGCATACAGCCAACACGGGGACTGCTACCTGTTGAGGAGTACTTACTAAATACACTGGGAGCTACGACAGGACTTCTATCTATATTTGAGGATACCATTAACAACCCTCTGTACCCGATCCTGTAGCCAGTTTCCTATCCATGTGGGGAACGGTATCAAATGCTGTCCAATTTCTTACTAACCTCATCATAAAAAGCAATTAAATTGGTCTGACATGACCTGTCCTTCATAAAGCCATGCTGATTACTGCTCATAATTCCATTCTCCAGTACATCATTTTGTATGTGATCCCTTAACAAGCTTTCAAATAACTTGCCCACCACGGATGTCAAACTTACAGGCCTATAATTGCCCGGCTCAGATCTTACTCCCTTTTTAAATATAGGAATGACATTCGCCTTCTTCCAATCCCTAGGTACCATACCTGATGAAAGCGAGTCTGAGAATATCGGGAACAGAGGCCACTGTAATTCTGCCCCTAGCTCTCTCATTACCCGAGGGTGTATTCCATCTGGCCCAGGTGCCTTGTTAATATTGTGTATACCTTTAAGCACCATATCCTGTGTCAACCACTGGCTAGATGGAGCTAATCAAAAGTGCAGCTATTGGGTGGGACTTGGCACTCTGGCTCCTCTACTGTATACACAGAAGAAAAGAACTGGTTTAGCACATCTGCCTTTTCTGTATCCGCTGTAACCATATTGTTACTATAAATCTTGGATTAGGGTAAAGGAACATAGGGACTTTTGACCACTGCTGGCCCCTGGCAGAAAACAATAGCAGCCAAAACCTCCCTGTCTGTCACCACTACTAATAGTAATATACATAGAAGGAATGTTCTGGGCTTACACTAACCTATACCCTCATACTGTTCTGTCTAAGGGAAACAATATGGCACCTCCCCTCCCATATGTATAAACCGTGTCGGACTGGCCCACAGGGAAAAACTCCCTGTGGGCCCAGGTGCCAGCAGGCTCTCCTACTTCTAACTATTTGGCCTAATTAATGGGCATTTCCTATTTCTTTTTGGAAACAAATTAACTAATTATAAAGAATAGATACGTAAATGAAAAAAACTAGGAAAATATAGAGGTTGAGTGAAGAGTGTGGGTCCATGGTCCAAGGTTTTCTGGTGGGACCCTGGCATCCCAGTCCGACACAGTGTATAAATACAAATATACAGAGAAGGAATGTTCTGGGCACACAATAAGCTGTACCCCCATACTGTACTGTCTAAGGGAAACAATATGGCACCTCCCTCCCATATGTATAAACACAAATATACAGAGAAGGAATGTTCTAGGTACACAATAAGCTGTACCCCCATACTGTACTGTCTAAGGGAAACAATATGGCACCTCCCTCCCATATGTATAAACACAAATATACAGAGAAGGAATGTTCTAGGTACACAATAGGCTGTACCCTCATACTGTACTGTCTAAGGGAAACAATATGGCACCTCCCTACCATATGTATAAATACAAATATACAGAGAAGGAATGTTCTGGTCACACAATAAGCTATACCCTCATATTGTACTGTCTAAGGGACACAATAACGGCACTCCCACATATGTATAAACAAATATACAGAGAAGGAATGTTCAATACATTCAATAACCAATACCATAGCATATTTCTACTATGGAAGATAACTAATATATAGGGTTTATTTACCATAGAACCTACTGCCATATGTTTGGGCTATGAAACTGACCTCTGGCTGTTGGATATTCAGTATAGAGGGAGTAGCACATGGTGGTATCCAACACAGGTGCTTGTGTTTTTAAACAATGCATAGTTCTTTTAGTAAGAAACCAATCAGCAGTTAGTTTTGACAAGGCTCCTACCTGTTATAAAATGAAAGCAAATATATTATTCGTTGGTATTGGCAACCACTGATGAGCTATTTATCACATCAGTTGGTAAATCCCACCCCCAATATATGTTAGTGTTCTGCAGAAGGTGCATCAAGTGAAAGTGGTTAAAACATTTCTCTTGGGTGCCATATTACTCAAAGGGTCACTAAACAAAATGCCTTTTAGGCTTAGAACAAGCAATTTACAGTCTCTGTTTCCCAAGGGGTTCTGGGAGCTGTAGTTCAGCAGAAGGTACTTTTTGTCAGATGAAAGGAATAAATAACTGGTAACTTGTTTGTGAGCATTAACGGACAAAAATGTGGCAATCTTTCCTCAGTATCTTATCTTAATTTCCTGCTGATGTCCACACCTACTACAGCCACCAATCAGAGCTTCAGCTATTTATTAACTCTTATTTCTCCTATGTCCCAAAGCTTTAGCTGATCAAAAGAAATGTATAAAATTGAAAAAAAAAAAATTAGAATAAAAAAAAAGCAATTCAAAATTGTAAAAAGAAAGGAAAAAATAAGTGCAGAAGTCACTTTTTAAATTTAAAGATGGATTCATGTCTTTTAGGAAGTGGAGCCTAACAGAAGGGGTTAAATATCTTGTGGCAAGTTCAAGCAGAGTCTAAATAAAGGGCTCTTTAACCACATATATTTGCTACGTGTAAAAATAACTTGCGGTGTGTGCTCTCCCTTACTGTACAGCGCTCTGTTTGGCCAAGTCATACCCGGCATGAATGCAGCTATGTGTTGTGATTGTTCATGTGCTTAATCACCCAAAGGAATGCAGTCGGGGCCACATTCTGGCCCTACAGGATATTACACCCTTACGTCATGCTCAGCCTGAGCCTCTGGCTGCACCACAGATGCTTATTTTGACTCTTCATCTGTATGACAAGGCATTCAGTGCATTCCTCTTACTGGGAAGAAGATTCCTCCTGAGTGATAGACAGGAGCTGTGATCCTTATCTGGACCCACAGCGCCGGGTAAGTGGCTGTACCAAGGAGCATATTGGTATCAACCAGCATAGGTTGGGGTGTGAGGCTTGGTTGGTCTGCATGGCTGAAATTGTGACTGGTGGGGCTTGAGATGTGGGGGTCTTTGGCAGGAATCCGTGACCTCTGCTTATCCGGATGGTCTGGGTAACAGCTGAGGAAACAGTGGCTGGGGGGGGAGTGTCCGTATGTACAGGAATGCAGAGATCTCTGATAAGCCTGGTATCCGGAAAATTCTACCTCTGGGCAGAGGTGGTGTGGGTGATGTGTTGTGTGGGTGATGCTGAAAGTGGTCCACGTGGATGCAGGGATACAGTAACATTAAAAAAAGGCAGTGCCAGAGATGGGAATATGCTACATCCCATTCTAGTATAGGAGAGATTGCCAAAGTCCCCAGCATGGGCCAGTGTGATGCATACAACTCTTTAATATAGAAAGACTGCTTCTTCTCCCACCATCAGTGTTTTAAATACGTACTAATGATTTATTAATTTTTAGACCCTTTTCTCCCCCACCGAAAGGGCTGGCTAACAGAGCCCACACTCCAGGTTGGGGGAAACCATTTTGAAGAATAGCACCCTATTAAGCACCCAGGCCATCACACCGGGAGGCGGGCGGCCATGCTGGGGCACATCCACACATATAATCAGTGATTGTCCCAGCTTGCTCATTATGCACATGCGTACAATATAGATTGGAGGTGGGGGGCGGTGGGGGACCAATGTTATGTCACATGCATACATATAATGCAAGAGCCGAGGACTTTCTCATTAAGCAGGGGCACAAAAAAAACAAAAAACTTTTTGTTACCCCATCGAGTTTGTTAGCCCACCGTTAAGTTTAGGAAAACAATTTTTATGTAATAGGTTAACCCATGTTTTAAAGCAATGTACATGTACATTGTTCATTTTATCTGTAGGGTGAATGCATGCTGGTTGATGGGATTAGTGTTTCCATTGGCCAAAAACTGATTGGTATGAACATTTTTTTTTGCCATTCCCTAACATATTCATCCTTCATTCTGACACTCAGACTGGTTGCTGGGCTCAATAAGCCCATCATCCAGTGTTTTGCTCCAGGTTAAATAAATTAACAACACGTAAAAACTGTAATAAGATAATTTTTTGAATGTTTTTTGCCTGCATCATAATGAAAGTTAATTATAGGGCCACATACCACTTTAACTGTTTCTCAGATGGGCCCTGGGGAATGCTTGTGTACCTAGGGCACTACCAGTTGTGGAAAAGTGGCATCGAGTATGGGTAGACTTGTGACTGTTAGGGAACCATGTTCATTTACTGGCCCTGACAGCAGATACATGAAGGATAAATGTGATAGCTAAGGCTGAAGGCAAATGTGCCTCATTCCCCACCACTTTCTGCCATGGAAATAGCCAAGAAGCCACTAGCATGGCAGTGCTGGTTCTGACTGAGCCCTAATGCTTACTGGAGCACTTCTGGGATAATGAGTGCTAGTACCAGGATTGTCACATGTTTCCCATTCAACTAATTGAGATGCTGCAGTTTCTGGCTGGGGGTGCATTTGGGTCTGCTTCCACCCCCTCCCTCACACCCTGCACCTACCTCCAGCACCAATCGGGTGGCCAAATTCAGTAGTGTGAAGAGCACACTCTCTATACAAAAAGAGCTCTCCAGGAGTAGGTGTTTGCCACCTTGCCTCCTGGGAGAAACAGCACTGTTTATGGTACCAGTGGAGAATGTGCCATGGGTGCTACGGGTTTCTATTTAGTGGAGTAAGATAAAGCTGCATAAGAGCCGTGAGAGAATTTCAGAGATTTTAGGGTATGGGGTTTCCTGAGGGGTTGGCATTGTGACTAGGAAACGAGCCAGAACAACAGGGTCAACGCTTGTCCCTTGTTGCCCTCTCCCTATACCTAATGAAACTGGGAATATGACCAGCACACCCAAATTAGGTACTTGATCTTTGTCATTTTACATATAAATATGTCACTTCTCCCCCATGGATTGTAAGATCTTTGGGGCAGGAACCTACTTCCATCTGTTTCTGTCATTTCCCAGCACTTTACCCCAGTGTATGCAGCGTTGTATAAATAAATACATCAATTGAGTTGTTACCTTTCTGTCTACATCAGTGGGAGATAACCTTTCAGCAAGGTTTATATTTGCCAGTTAGTCTTATCAGATACCCATTAGCTGACAGGAGCACCTTATCAGTGCAAACTACCCCCATTCCCATCACACACCTCTCCCTCACTTTTTCTGTAGCTCCCTCAACACTGTAAGGGCTCTGGTACACGGGGAGATTAGTCGCCCGCGGCAAAACTCCCTGCTCGCGGGCGACTAATCTCCCCGAGTTGCCTTCCCCCTGCCATCCCACCGGCGAACATGTAAGTCGCCGGCTGGATGGCAGACGCGACGGCGCAATTTCGCGCAAATCGCCGAAAAAAAAGACTCGCGAGGCTTTTTCGGCGATTTCCCAAAATCGCCCCGCCGCGTCTGCCATCCCGCCGGCGACTTACATGTTCGCCGGTGGGATGGCAGGGGGAAGGCAACTCGGGGAGATTAGTCGCCCGCGAGCAGGGAGTTTTGCCGCGGGCGACTAATCTCCCCGTGTACCAGAGCCCTAAGGCAGGGGTGTCAAACTCAATTGCACAGGGGGCCAAAATCCAAAACACACTTTAGGTTGCGGGCCGAACAGGATAAACATTTATTGAACACACTAAAATTCAGTTGTCTTTGCTTAATCATAATACTTAACCTTTATTGATTAATCATTAAAATAGTTAATTATTTAAAATCATCAAGTGCGTTCTAATTTCATTGATCAACGATAGAAGTTAAAAACACACCCAAACATACTCAATTTGGACCGTTGAATTCATTGTAATAACCATTCACCCTCTGTTTTATAGTTCATATAGTTCAATTAATTAAAGAGCATGATTTGGTATTGCCAGGTGTAGGTAACAATTTCATAAATATATACAAGTTATTTACAAGGATGATCGAGTCCGCAGCCAGATTATAACTGTTAGTTCAGAGGATATTCGTATTGCGCACACCATACTAGCTGCGGTAAATACTGTCAATACTGCAGCTAGTATGGTGTGCGCTAAACCCTAGCGACCCCATTTGCTGCCCACAGCTTGCTCAGCTCAGAAAAACTGCTGCTACCAATGTTTTATCCGCTGGCTATCAGGAGCCAAGCGCGTACCTGCGGGAATGGTGCTGGTAAGAGCCGCTATCGCACATCAGATACCAGTCACACTCGTCGGGTACGGTCGCAGAGGACCTCACTACTTGGTCTCGGCACCCCGCTCCCCTTGATTAACGCGGGAAGTGTTTGGCAAGGCAGCTGAAGCTCTGCATTATGGGATCTGTAGTTTATTGTGTGGCGCTTCATATCGCCGGGCCATTAAAAACAATAATAATAAAATTTTGACACATATGCTGTAAGGGCTCTGGCACAAGGAGAGATTAGTCGCCCGCGACAAATCTCCCCGAAATGCCATCCCACTGGCATATGCGGCGGCGCAATTTCAGTGAAATTGTGGAAGTTGCCTTGAGAGGAAACTTCCGCGATTTCACTGAAATTGCGCCGCCGCGTATGCCATCCCACCGGCGATTTACAGAGCCCTTAGGTCTGTGACACACGGGGAGATTAGTCACGGCTACTAAATGCCAGAAAATACCCTGCCATAGACAACACTGAGAATTGCCTAAAACACACATAGGGGCAGTAATCAGTAAATGATCAGCATTGTCTATTTTAGTAGCCACAAGAAGTAGCTGCTACTAGTAGCCCTGTGTGTCTTCAGCCTAAAAGTGGGCACACACAAGTATATTTCAACTGCCGATACAGGTCCTTCAGTTGGCCTTAAAGTTGGGCAGATCTTGATCAAGAAGGTTTGATTTTCCTGTCTAATTGGGTGCCGTATCGGCTTGTTGATGTAGTCCTCAGTCCCATGGCCCATACACCTGATGCTTTAATTTGATTGTTTGGCCCGTTTTAGCCCATATTGGAAGATTTGCTGGTTTGGAGACGTCACCAAAGTAGTGGATCTTAATGTCTATGGCCACCTTAAGGGCCATAATTTTAAAGAAAACAGACCTAATGCTGCATGGGGGCACTAATATCACTATATATTGGGAAAACAGGTTAGCCAATTGCAACCAATCGGCAATCATCTGATTAGTTGCTGTGGGTTACAAGACTTTGCAGGATTTTTTTTCACTTCTTTCTTTGGGGGCATTTTCAAACTTGAGCATCTACAGCAACAACCCAGGATTTGTTTTTCCATTTCTAGCTTGCTGATTGGTTGCTAGGGGATTAATTCACTGCTGAAAAACTAGCCAGTGTTTTTAAATGAGCCCCTTTGTGTTTCACAATAGAGCTTTTTCATATACTGGGCTACTCTTCATCATACAATAATATTTAGGGGCCTCTTGGTTAGGTGGGAGGGGGTTGTAAATACCCCCTTGGAAGGCTGTTTCTGCCCCTTTTACATCTAGTAGTACAGGTCTTTCTTACATGAATCTGTGAAAGACCTGTACTACTAGATGTAAAAGGAGCACTATTATGTCATGATGTACTTATCACCGCAAGGTGGGATTATGTTTGTGCCTCATGTTAAGCCAAAAAATACAGAAAAAATCTGTTATTGGTACACCTATTGCTCAACTTGGCAGCATCTTACTGTTTTAGATATATATATAGCTCATAATATTTACTGTATGAAGACTTGAGATTAGAAGTAGGTCATGTGATAGGCAAAGGCGTTGTGCGGGTGAATGTTATTCTTATTTGGGGGTGGAGACAGTTTTTGTTGAGTGAATAAGGATTTCTGATTTAATGTCATATGGTTGGTGGTTCATTTATAAAACTTTGGGTCAGGGAGGCCTGGGTTCAGTTTCCAGAGATGACACCTTGCCAATTTTTTTCACCTTGGCCTTATTTCCTTGTCTCCCCTCAAGTTTAAATCCTGTCCTTGTGTATGGATTCATATCATTTTCTGATTCCGACCAATTCAGCTATTGATCAATACAGCTGTATCCTCCCATCTGATCTAGTTAGCAGGGCAACTGCAGATCATGTAAGGGTCTCTGTTAGCCATCTTGGATACCAGTGTTTTGCCAAATTGGCCAGGTTGGGCCACATTATTTAAAAATTATCGGGGGGGGGGGGAATTTCTTTTACAAGTAGCCCTACACGTTAACATCCGCTCATTTGGCAAGGTCGCCAAACTAGCGAATTTTCTCCCGATATGCCCACCTAATGGTGATATAGGGCTGATCTGATCAATTTGCCCTAACGACGGGTATAGGGACCATTGGGCAAAGGACTGCATCAATAAATCAATGTAGTCCCCTGATCAGAAGGGAAAATCAAACCTGCCTGATTGATACCTGGCCAATTTTTGGTCATATATTGATCGCAGCCCCATACAGGGGCAGACAAGCTGCCGGAACGCTCTAAAAGACTTCATTGGCAGCTTAAAACTGCCTGTGTTTGGCCACATTAAGCCAAGGTGTTGCTCATTCATGTCTATGGCATTGCCCTTGACTTTGGAGCCCTATTGCATACCATGGAGAGCATAGGAGAAACAGAAGGCAAGACAGTGAGCATATTCCACATTAGAGAGGAACTGTCAGTTCCAAGTGCCGCCTTCATGCCGCTCCAAGCCTGAAAGGGTTTGATCAGGGTGACAGATCCAGGATGTTTCCATGAGCAGGCAGATGAGAGTCACGTTTTGTTTCTCATGGTGGATTTCATGAGCTGTCAGGGCCCGAAGCCGCTCTGACACATCCCTTGCACTCATGTCTGGTAGTATAGACACTGGAGTCCTGTATGTGAGCCTGAGCTCAATGGCCTCCCTTGGTGGTGTGTGCCTACATCTAACTGCTCTGTGCTGCCGAGTAACGGGACCACTGGAGGCTTCTCAGAGTTTCTGCCCCTCCCTCTGGGATTAAAGGACCCACAACTCATACCATTCCTTTAATAACCCTTCACAGAGATGAATAACTAGCGAGGACTATTTTAAACCCTCAGGGTGGCAGAGCCTCTGGCAGTCAAGGGGTTACCCGGTGTGTGTGTCTGGCCAGTAGCAGAGAAAGGTCAGACAAGGGGGCTGTCTATGGTAGGCAGGTGCTGTCCCCATCCCCCCTTCCCACGCTGCCTTGTGCTGGTGCAGCTCATACTAGGCAATGCAGGTCTCAGCTGGTGGCAGTGTGACAGCCAGAAGGGAGGCAGAGCCGGGGAACAGGAAGAGCTGGCTGAACACACGGCCGACACACATGGATGCAGGATGGTGGGGCTGCACACCTTTCTCACTAGCTGCCAGTGCAGCTGTTACTTCTTCTGGCTCCTGCTGCGCCGACTGACTGCACGGTATAGTGCCACCCCAACTTGTGCCCCTCTGTGTAACCCCCCGCTGTTACCTCTGTCACCCCTCCTCCTGTTCCCTTTCACCTGCTACTTTCCCTTTCCCTCTTCTGCCTTCCTTTCCCTCCCCTGTGCTTAGTTCTGATTTACTCCTCTTGTCCCCTGGCATCCTGAGGGGCAGCTGTTCTACATTCTCATGCTGAGCCTGGCAAAGTTCTACTAGAGATCAACTTGCCTTATTAATGAGAGCCCAAACACCCTTGGGCATCGGAGAGACCTAGCTCCGGCCGGGCATAATAAGTGTGCTGAACTCATACAGGGAAAGCTGCAGGCAAGAACAGGCTCCCCGAATGCTGGAAGCAAAAGTGCAAAGTGCAGATGATCCTTACGCTTACTAATCTGGGGTATATTTAGATCCTAGTGCAAGGCGTGGGGGCTGCTGCACGTGGTGCCCAAGCTGGCGTGCTCGTCTCCATTGAGACTGGGGTAGTTTGCTTTAAAGTTATTTGATAGAGCACTTTTCCAAACCCAAATAACATTTTAAAGAAATACAGGTATGGGATCTGTTACATGGAAACCTGTTATTCAGAAAACTCCAAATTATGGGAAAGCCATCTCCCATAGATTCCATTTTAATTAGTTTACATTTTGTCACATGATTTCCTTTTTCTCTGTAATAATAAAACAGTACTTTGCACTTAATCCTTATTTGGGGGTAAAACAAGTCTGTTGGGTTTATTTAATGTTTAAAGGAGCTTTTAGTTGTCTTAAAAGTATGGAGATCCAAATTACAGAAAGACCCCTTATCCTGAACATGCTGAATAACTGGTCCCAAACCTGTATTACCAAAATGCTATCAATCCAGCTATAAAATATATAAGTATATAAGGTGCTTAGTGATGTTATCAGTTATAATCAGTGTGTAGTGGTATCACTTGTGTCACATGGCTTATTGAAGTATAAGAAATATGCCCCCCCCCATACTTTAAATTCTGAATAAATATATAAATCTATATACTTGTGTTCATATGGTTATAAAGCTTCTTGGTAACTTATAATCCTTATATTTTAAATAGGGGTTTTATAATTCTGTCTTTTTCTCTCTATAGATACATGAAATGATGTACTCCCTGTTTTGTGTGTGTTTTGTACATGAAATACTTAACCCTTCATTTTTAAAATTGGGATAATATAAGTAAATGTATGTGTTTGATTCTGTGAGCCTGTGTCCCTTTACGTTGTCTTGTTATGCACAAATATTGTATGTATATGTGGAGATGGATATAAATGTGAATGTTGATATAAATGTTTATTGCAGCTATAGTGTGTATGTGTATATATGTGGCTTATGTCTGAATATATATACATATATAATGCATATTGTATATAATCACTACATTTCAAACCTTCTGTCTCCATGGTAATGGGTACTCTGAACCCTTCATGTCTATCCTTCCTCCTCCTTGTTCGGGTGCCATGGCAACCCTATTCATCCCTATGGCAACTGCCTCCTCGACTGGTTGATGCTCTGCTGCTCCCTGACCCCCTCCCCTTTCCCGGTGGGTGCATTTTAGGGCTACAGAGTGCGGGGGATTCAGTTTCTCAGTGGTTGGAGGTACTTTCTATTCGCCTCCATTTATACTTGCTTATTCTCGTCACAGCCTCGGGCTTTCATGTGGATTGTCACATGTACATGAACTTAATGATGCTCTGCTTGAATCTAATGCAGATAGCTAGAAACGGGCACAATTTAACCATCTATGGCATGGAATAGTCTGATTGCGCAGTTCTTTCTAGATTTTGTTAGACCGCAACCCTCAGGATCCCACTGACAGCCGAAGGTTGTGCGGGGATTCTGGGAGTTCTAGTTCTACCAAAATCTGGAACATCCCACTTATTGTTAAACTTTAAAAAATTCTCTAAATACTGGAAATTTGACTAAATAGTCATTTAGCAGACCAGTCCCATTTTCTACTTTTTGTAAGGGGGGGTGGGTGGGTGAATGTTGCCCTTTGGCCATATGATTTCTCATCATTTTACAATTTGATGGAGTTGGTTCTTTCCTGCCCTATTACCATTGCCCACCCCACTACCTCCCTTTTCTATGGGCTCTCATGGACTGTTCCGCCCACCTTCCTGACTGCTGTCACCACCACTGTGTTCAGTTCATAGGCGGCAGTGCCGCCGTTCAGTAAGCAGGGGAACATCTGTATCCCGGGCATCAGTGTGGGGAGTCACAGAGCGGAACATCCAGGGACGCCAGGTGGAGCAACCCCCCGTATACCAACAGAATGTGGTGTCTACACTGCGCTTCCGATCGGACGCACAGGATCCTACAACATGGCCTCTGGTATGATGTGTGTGTGTGTGTGTGTATGTATATATATATATATATATATATATATATATATATATATATATATATATATATATATATTAATTCCTCCTGAATGCAGAGCCTTCCAATATTCTCACAGACAATTGTGGCGGCTGTTCCTCTGCTTTGTGTTGGGGCCAGGTGACTGTATAATAGCTGGCAGCCTGTCACATTATTTACACATTGCAAATTTAATGGCGGTAGAGCATTAACCCATTGCAAACCATTTATTCTCTTCTCATATAATGGTATCAGCCTCGCTTGTTGGGTGGCTATGTGCTCAGTTGGGTTGGGAACCCCAAGACAAGGATGTTGGTATTTGGAAGTGACTGCCCTAAGATATATTACTTGTAGCATTTGTGGCCAGTAGGTACACCTGCGGCTGGAGGGGCATGCTGGGAATGGTAGTTCTTTTGTCCCTCATTTCCAGGGCATTCCTTTACAGTCAGTGCTAGCAGCTCCTGGCAGCATGAGAGTTAACTCCCCACAGCTGTACCCAAACTCTCTCTCTTCCATTATTAATGCCAAGCCTGCAGGGTGCGCTGCCAAAACACACAGTTTTAGCAGGAAGGAAAAAAGGATTTTTGTCCTCCGAGATATCTAAATGTTGCATTTCCCCAGCGCTGACCTTGTCTTGGTTTGGTTTTAGCAACTTAGTGTTTTCGTTATATAAGTGATTATAGGGTATGCTGTGGGCATGGGCTCTGGAATGCTTGGGTACTGGAGTTTTCTAGATTAGGGGTCTTTGCCATAGAATACAAATTCCTTATTGTGGCAGGGCTACCTGTGCCAGCTATTGGGGGGGGGTCAGTGTTTTTGGAAAACCGTCATAGTTGGCTTACTGAGGAGATGGAGACCCTCTTTGTATACTGCCAAAAGTGGTGGGCATTGGTACTGCAAGTGAAAAAAACAATGAATTATATGTTCCAATAGCTTGAATAACTCATACATGGCAGTAAAATGTTAGGAGAGCATACTTCCCCTTTATTGAATTTAACTGGTTGGTAATGTATTTGTGTGAAGTGATTAGAGATTTGTGTGAAATGCAGAACTTGAAACGTAGTGCTGAAAAGGCATGATGCTATGGGAATGTCTGGGAGTCCAATCAAAATGTGTTAGTATTGATACTCTTGCCAGTTGCATTTGGAATGCCAATCCAGCGATGCTCAGTTTGGGCAGAGGCATCCCTTGCCATGTGTCGTAGGGCTGCCAGGCATCAGATTGTGTTTTGCTTGCTGCTGGGTTTGTTTGGGTGGAATAAAGTAGGAGGCCCTGATATCCTATGGGGCACAGTAGTTATGGCCCTTTTGTGTGGCCTGAGGCTTTCTATCATTACAGTGGGTTGGCCTGGTGGCCTACGGCAACATTGTGCCCAGTGCAAATTCCAGGCAGTGCATTGAGGGTACTGCAGCACTACATTTCCACAGGGTATTGAACTTCTGGGTTGAAATCAGGATGCCAGTACTGCATGGCAGCAGTGTTTAGAGCTGCCGTCAAGCAAGACTGCTGTTTTGTTGCAAGAAGGACACAATAACTAGAACCTTTGTTTAAAAGCAAAGTAAAATCAAATTGTTACAAAACTATGCATTGCTTTCAGGCACATACAGTTTGACACATGATATCCTGATCCCTTTATGGCCTGTGTGTAATGATGCTGACCAGCTTGGTCGGGTTTTAGATACCTATTAATCCTGAGAGCTGTAACCTTTGTTCCAGAGCTAACAAAGCAATTGCAGGAGTTAAATATTTATCCAATTGTAACCCAACTTTATTTCTTTTCAAAGGACAAGTACCCTAAATCCACCACCAGACGCACTGAAGGCAAAGGTTAACTGATTTAAGACCTTTTTAGGGGTAAATTTCCCCCTGTAATTTGGATATTAAAAAGCCAGCAGCCCATGTATCCATGCGGCTGCTGCTCCATTGAAATTGCAGTTTGCCATAATGCTCTTTGATGCCTTTAAGCAGTGGGTCAGGTTCCTGCAGTAAATGCTGGCATTGAGGCAGGATTTGCCCAATCCTGTCTACTACAAAGAAAAAAAGTGAAAGTTAAAGTTCACCTTTAAAAAATGTAACCTGTTATAGATGGCCCTATCGCAAGATACTTTTGTTTTTTGGGGAGAAAAAAAACATTCTGCGTCTTTTTATGCTTGCAGCCAAAAATACTGGTTGGCAGGACACTGACTGGCAACCAAAAACCAGAGCTGCAAGGCTTTAATTTTGTAATTCCTATTATACATTCAAATTCAGTCTCTCTAGTATTTATTTTCTGTTATGACTTCCCAACTGCAAGCAGGTAGCTAGGGTAATTAACCCTAGCAACTAGATATCCATTATATCTGTATGAACAACCTTCTTTGTCACCTTATGTATATTCATACATTGCTGTTTTCGGACTGTACTGTGAGCTTAGAACTAGCTTATTATGTTTGCCTTACCATGAAGGGTGGGGGGTGAGTGGGTACTGTACAGCGTAACTATGTTAGTCAGCTATGGCAGTCAGCTTATTCCCAGCCCTGCCTACTCGCTGAAAATATTGTGTTTATAAATACCTCCCCGTCCCATCCCACTTCATTGGCTGCTCCCAGCCTCCTACGCGCATGGGGGCTGATAGAAAAGAGCTCAGAAGAAGGCAATGCTAGCCTCTTATTAGAAGAATGGAAGGGCTCATGCTATTAATGTACATTCTATGAAATCCACTGGAGGGAGTGACACTGGCAGAATCTCTGAATGCCTTTAAAAAGCCACTAGAGCAGGTTAGAGAGCTGTGTATAGTGAGTGTAGGGCACAGGCATGTCGGCGGAGGTGGTAGTTCTGCAGGTTTGCAGTGGCCTTGTTAACCTACTTACATTCCTACAGTTGGTTCCGGCCCCTAATACTTTGTTAAGGAAATATTTGGCTGATTTACTATCATAGGTGCTAAATTACACCAGTGGCCATCAGTCGGAAATTAGCTTTGATCTGGCTGCTCGTAGAAAATGATAGCAGAGATCGGAATGGTTGCTCATTCGGCCCCAGGTTAAACATTAGTGCTGTTCAGTTCATTCCACCTAGTGGGCCAAATGGTTAACTACTACATGTTTGTGGGCCATATTCTATTAGGATGATAATGTCATACACGGGCGTCTGTGGAGCCCATAGATAGGCAGCCATAAAAATAAATTGGAAGGCTTTATCTGGCAGCGGGCCTCCAGATGGACATCTTTGTTTTAAATTCTATCTAGAATGAAGTGAGCCTCATAAGGACAGGTTGTGTTTGAAAGCCTTTAGGTTCCTGTCATGATAGAAGAATTTCAGTAAATGCTATTTTGCATCTTTAAAGTAGGCTGAACTTTGTGCTCTCCCTATGTTAATCAACTTGGTGTCCGTCATCCTTCACTATGCTTATACTTTAAGCCGAATCCCGTGTTTGACATTGGTAAGCTTTACCAAGGATAAAACAGCCTAGATACGTCTCCGGATGGGCACACACCCTAGTCTAAACTTGTCCGGTTTCCATGAAAATTAAACCTTTACAGCTTTGCTCAATGTTTGTGCTCTCCCTATGTTGGAACACCTGTATATCAAAGCAGTATGTACAGAATCATATTTATATTCAGTTGAATATGGAATCCTCCAAATAAAAAGCTTATCCTCCAAATAAAAAGCTTATCATGTCTAGTGTGTGTGGCAAGGAGGCAATTGGCATCACAATTCACTCAGAAAAGCCCAGGGCATGTGAAGCCCAGAATAGCCTTGAACAATTGTGGATTTAATAAGGCCTTTTCAGTTTAATCTACTGTACAGAGTTTGTCAATCATTGGCCAAGTCATCATTTGAATGAACCTGGTTACTGTAAAGCTGTTTCCAAGACTGGCTTTCATAAATGCCATGT
Organism: Xenopus tropicalis; assembly: GCF_000004195.4. NCBI lineage: Eukaryota > Metazoa > Chordata > Amphibia > Anura > Pipidae > Xenopus > Xenopus tropicalis. The sequence continues at coordinate 26,157,166 of NC_030684.2, read as the reverse complement.
TTAGATATTTGCTGGATTCTAGATAGGCCTAGGGGTAAGTAAATGAGCACAGAATTGCTAATTCCTCGCCCTATTTATTCTCAATTGTTTTGTTCTAATGCAGATTGCAGTATTCTGTAATTTTTAGCCCACTGACGGAAGAGAGCGGAGGCTTCAATGGCGCATTACCCCATACTGTGCCTTTGCCTGCATTGTGTTATTATGTTAATGATATACTCTCCCACGTATCGCCCCTTCCTAGCCCATTAGCTTGAGTGACGGCTTGGTTAGTGTAGCTGCCTTGCAGAGGCTGTAAGACTGGGGCAGTTCTGCTCTGTTTCAGAAAAGTCATGGAGACTCTTTTTTTTAAAGTTTAATTTATTATTATTCCTATTACTAATACCAACTAAATCTGCCCTAGAGCAGTATCCCATAGCCACCAATAAGCAGATAGCTTTAACACGTCTCCTGCAGGTGAAATCATAACGGCAAATCTTTGATTGGGTGTTACTCTTAGTAAATCAGCCCCAGTTACATTTTTGGGGGGCAGACATCAAGACCAGTTATGTAATAAGAGGTGTAACAATTACTCCCAGTTTAAGCGGCCGATCAGCAGGTAGCATTTACTGGTCTGCTGACTGGGCACAATGGTTAGCAGTGCAGGGTTCCTAGGCTGAACTCTAGCCAAAGGACTTCCTGCAAGGAGTTTGGATTTAGACCATTATGTTCTAAAACAATAACTAAAGGAAGATAGCCAAAAAATAATAATTTGCCAGTCTTGGAAACAGTTGGTGGTGCATTTCTGCCAAGTGGTGCAGTTGTTTAAGATGATTGGTCATCCCAATTTTCCAGTCCTTCAAATCATCAGCCATGTTGGCCCCATACATGGTCCAATATTGACCAGGACTGGTCATGGATTTTCCACCCAACCTGTTCTATGTCTGAAAGTACCTGAGTAGATATTTATCAGCAAAGGTGAAATTTTGCCCTCTGAAAGATTTGATGGCTTGCTAATCTTGTCTAGGGAGGCGCAAATGCTTGTGTATGCTTTGCTTACCCAATTTTAAGAGGATGTCCATGTAAAATATGAGGGCAATACAACAACTTTAACTGGGACAAAATGTGTTAAATGTATAATTTATGTTAAAAAGAAACTCCATCTGTTGTGCGTATCGGCCAGTAGAAAAGATTTCCAAGAATCTGGCTATGGACTCTCTTATCCAGCATTTCAGAGATCTTGTGATGGAATCCTTTTAGGATAGAATAAGAGGGCACCATTTGTATTTTCTCCCAAATGTTTATCCATTCTTGGCTGCAGTGTGGTATATCAGTATATTAAAAGTGGTCTCTTTAAAGCCAATGTGCCAACGTTGAGCCGGGTGTCTGTTGACAGGTATCTCTCTGACTTTGTCACTAGGCTTAGAAGGTCATCCATTGGCTTTATGCACTGTTAATCCCAGTGGATGGGAGGGATTATAGCTCACACATATTCCCAATGGAGCGTGTAAGTCGGTAATGCCGACGTACTTTGCTGTGTAATTGCATGTTCATGCTATACCCTCGTGCTTCGGCAACTACGAAGAAGGTAAGTCAAGCCCGGACTGTATTTTAGAGCCGTGGGACTGTTTGTAATAAATTGTGTGGCAGTGGTTCTGGTTCAGATCTATGAAGACTGTGACAATGATTCAGATAGCAAAGCAGACTTTGCATCTACTTGGGGGGGCTCAGGAAGTACAGGAGATGGGAGCAGTGGGGCACTAACACGCAGTTTGAATATGTGTTGGGGACCCTAAAATGATTTTGCTATGAGGTCCAGTAATTTCTGTTTATGCCACCATTGCCAAGTGTTCCATCAGTCCTTCTTCTTGTTATGTAAACTTTCTGATAGAGTACAGCCTGCACTTTCTCTCCAGCTCCCAAACATTGTATGCAAAATACACCTTCAAAGGAACCATGATCTCATTTATTAATTGTATTTACTTTCAGTTATTTACCCTTATGCAGGCAATAAATGATACAGGTTTGTGTCATGTTAAGCAGGATTTAAAACCCAATATAAAATAAAAAGTCATGATGGTAAATGAGAGTGCTGAAGCCTTACGGGTCAGACTTTTCACAGATTGAAAGACAACAGGCAAATGAATTGTTGAGTTATTATAAAGACTCCTTCATGTAAATGAAGAGGAAGAGACTTTGCTCTTGTTGCAAATACAAATAGTAGCAGCAGTGTGCAGCACATTTGGGCCACTCTTGAATAATGGGGAATTTTAACTACCAAGATATTTACTAGAGTACAAACAGGACAGTTAATGGAAACAAGTTTATAAACTTGCTAGATTAAAAATGTATGCAACCGAAGAAAGAAAACTATTGGGAATTAATCAGAGGGCACAAGCATCGCATATAAATGCTACAATATTTGTAAAGAGGCAAAACTAGTAAATTCAAAACTGACTGCATCACAAGCAAAAACGAATCCCACAAAAAGTAAATAGCAAAATGATGCAGGTTGAGAGTTTAGCTCCATTCACAAATGGAAAAAGTTTTGTTTTAAGGGACGCTGAAAAAGCAAATGTGCTATATTGGTTCTTTTCTTCGTGTATTAAATGGAGTAGTCAGAGTTTCGGGCACAGATGGCTCAGCACAATCAATCAGAATTTGATGCTTAAATATTTACACACAGTTAATGCTACCTAAGAACCCAAGGCCTGATGAAATACACACTTTTGACATCTGTAATGGGCAGATTATTAAGTTTGTTAAGAGGTAACATTCAAGATTATGTTCTGGAGATTAGCATTATAAGTAGTAATCAGCATGGTTTTATGAAGGACAGATCCTGTCAAACAAATGCTTTATATAAAGTATGTCAGAGCTTGGACAGTGGTTTGCAGTAGATGGGATCTGCAGTTGTGTACAGAGGTTGAAAGTCAGTACAGTTATGGGATCTGTTATCCGGAAACCTATTATCCAGAAAGTTCTGTGTTACGGAAAGGCCATCTCCCATAGACTCCATTATAAGAAAATAATTAATATCTTTAACAATGATTCCCTTATTCTCAGTAATAATAAAACAGTACCTTGTACTTGATCCTAACTAAGATATAATTACCCCTTATTGGGGGCAGAACAGCCCTATTGGGTTTATTTCATGGTTAAATGATTCCCTTTTCTCTGTAATAATAAAACAGTACCTGTACTTGATCCCAACTAAGATATAATTACCCCTTATTGGAGGCAAAATAGTCCTATTGGGTTTAAATTATGTTTTAATGATTTTTTTTAGTATACTTATGGTATGGAGCAACCATTTTCGCTACTAAAAAGCACAATTGGAAAAAATTTGGAGTAACCACGATAATTTCTGGTGTGCGAAAATGTCACGAAAATTCTTTTCTTGGTCGTATGAAAATATTGTGGTTGCGATCAAAATTTTCGTATCCAACCGAATGGCGCATAAACCTTTCTGGCTTTGAAAAAAAATGTATGATGCTGGAAGCCTTCCATAGGTCTCAATGGCACTCTTCAGCCCCAACCTGGCAAAAAGATAGTCACTTAAGCTTTATTGAATAACAACATTTTCATAGTCGTTGCAAAAAGTATGAAGGAAAGGCTAATAAAGAGTTAATCTCACGCTGCAGGCATACCTTCAGTTGTCTCAATGGTGCCCTTAAGTCTCCCCATAGTTCTCCTGTTCGGATGATCAGAAGCCAAAATGGAAGAAAAAACGCTGAGCTGTGTAAAGAAAGTTGCCATAATGCTTCACTCCTGCACCGAGACCATGTGTACCACCAAGTGCTCAGTTTTTCAAAGACTATGGGGCTGATTTACTTACCCACGAACGGGTCGAAATGAGTCCGATTGCGTTTTTTTCGTAATGATCGGTATTTTGCGATTTTTTCGTATTTTTTGCGATTTTTTCGGCTTCTTTACGAATTTTTCGTTACCAATACGATTTTTGCGTAAAACCGCGAGTTTTTCGTATCCATTACGAAAGTTGCGTAAAATCTGGCGATTTTTCGTAGCGTTAAAACTTACGCGAAACTTTGCACCTTTTAAGTTTTAACGCTACGAAAAATGCGCAACTTTTCGCATAAGTTTTAACGCTACGAAAAAAGCGCAACTTTTTACGCAACTTTCGTAATGGCTACGAAAAACTCACGTTTTTACGCAAAAATCGTATTGGTAACGAAAAATTCGTAAAGAAGCCGAAAAAATCGCAACAAATACGAAAAAGTCGCAAAATGTTCGTTTTCAAGTCGGAACTTTTCCAATTCGGGTCGGATTCGTGGGTTAGTAAATCAGCCCCTATGAGTCAGCTTCCTGCTGATTGGCTCAGATCCACATTCCTTAGTGGGGGAATGAGTTCTTAGCATTCTTGAAGGAGGGGGGAGCAGGAGAGGGGAGAGAGCAAAGAGCTGCGTGTCTCTGGCAGAGGAAAACAGACACAACAAATCTTTTGACAGGGAACTCAGTGCAGCGTTTCTGTGAGTGCTTATGGCTGTATTTACATAGACCTTTCTGATAAAGCTTACTTAGTTTTTACCTTTTTTCTCCTTTAATGTTACTAAGGCAAGTCCATGATGTTGAAGAACGTAGGGGGAGTTCTTGTTGACAATAGACTGAGCTGTAGCAAGCTATGCCAGTCAGCAACAAGTATTGTCCTGTAGTAAAAGGGGTAGAGATTCATTGGAGGACCTCTCTGCAAAGCAGCAGTAAGGCTCTATCCAGAATATGTGGTGCAATGTTGGTCTTCAGGATGTTTAATATGAGTAATAATGAAAAAGAGGAAGGCCAGATTAGACCAACTATGTAGCTAAAGGGTATGGAAGATCTCAGTTATGAGGAAACCATGGCCAACCTTATTTAGGAATGTTTACAGTGGAGAACAGATTATTGACCATAGATGAATACTTAGTTTATACTATGTTAAGTGACCTATGAAAGAATCTCACCAAACTGGAATATTTATATCAGTAAATACTGCCCTTTTCCGCTGTGTGCTCCCTCAGAGATCACCTGACAGGAAATAATGCAGCTCTAACTGAAGTGTGATTGCAAAAGACAGAACTATGTCCATTAATTGGCTGATGTGGCCTAGCATGTATGTGTGCCTTGGCTTGTTTGTGTTTTATAGAGCCCTACATTGCTCGCGGGTATAGTTTTCCTTTAACTAGTAGATTCTTCCAATGGATGCGAGGGCACCCAATTAAAAATAATGAAGGTTATGTCGTGTGAAGTTGTTGGATTCACTCCCTAAAGCAGCTGTACTGGCAGATAGATTAGATAGCTTCAAGAAAGGAGTTGGATACCTTTATAGCAAAAGAAAAAATACAAAGTTACTGAAATGAACTTTTAGTGCAAAGCTGATCCAGGGACTGGTCCCATTGACTTCCCCCCTGAGGCAAACGATATGGGGTATTTTGCCTTATGCATAACTATACAGAGACGGGCTGTTTTGTGTGCATGATAAGTTATATAATGCTGAACAGAAGTGATGCCCAAAACAGGTGGGCAGATAAGGCCCCTCAGTATTTATATTTACATGTTGCATAAAATCCTTCTGGTATTGCTTGATCAGGGGCCACACATGAGATCCATAAAATTCTGCCTGTTGCACATCCCTGAACTAAATTCAGAATTTTTCCTTACACCGTGCCAGCCTTTCCCAAACCTTTTCCTTAGGAGAGGGGCCTGTACGCTGTTCTTTTTATGTCTATTCTGTAATTTTCCCTTTAACCTAGAAAGCAACAAATTAAGGTCCCAATACACGGGCCGATAAGCTGCCGAATCGGTCCAAGGGACTGATATCGGCAGCTACTATCGGCCCGTGTATGGGCAGAACCGAGCGGCCTGGCCGACCGATATCTGGCCAGATCTCGATCGGGCAGGTTAGAAAATCCAGTTGGATCGGGGACTGCATCGGCTCGTTGATGCGGTCCCTGAACCGACTGCCCCATGGCCGCAAATGTAATTCGATCGTTTGGCCCCAGGGCCAAATTTTTTTTTTAGCTACTTGCTACCCGATATCACCCACCCGTAGGTGGGGGATATCGGGTGAAGATCTGCTCGCTTGGCGACATGGCCAAGCGAGCGAATCTTATAGTGTATGGGGACCTTTAGGGCAGGGGGGCCAGAATTTCTTCGGTGACGATTTACCAAACCGATGCGGAAGTGCGGCGTGAATGCGTACGTACGAATTCACGGAGCACTTCCACATCCCCGGCTTGACCGCGGTCCACCAGAAATCCATGGGGGCCACCCCTGATTTAGGGCTTTGGGTCATTTATCTACTGCTTTTGTTGTTGAGAATGGCCATCATGTGACTTATATCTACTTCCAGCAGCATTATGGGAAATGATCCCTTTCTCCTCACAGACCTTTCATTGTCCAGTGTCATCAGTAATTATCTTCACTGGGCACCTGAGAGGCTTGCGATTGGGTGCCAGCGTGCTGTTCCAACGGACTGTACTATATCTTTGTGCTTAGATCTATGCAGCCTGGTCATGTGACATTAGGTTCAGAGGAACCAACAATGATTCCCTGTCTCACTCTTGCAAAAAGCAACTTGTGGTAAAAGGAAAACATTGTTTATAGGGATGCACCGAATCCAGGATTCGCTACTGGCTGAACCAAATCTTTAAAATTACGAGACTTTTTGTGATTAAAAAAAAAATTTCGACACGCATGGTTCTCTTAAGCGGTTCCTTGTCCTAATTTGCATTAGGGTTCAGTTCCGTATTCGGCCAAATCTTTCATGAAGGATTCGGGGTTTGGTCGAATTTGAAAATAATGGATTCATTATATACTTATTTATTTATAGTTAGTGGTTACCTCCCGTTAAACGCTCAATATATATTTGATGTTTTTCCCTTTCATTTGTATAATGTACAATGGTCAATTCTAAGCAACTTTTCAATTGGTCTTCATTTATTTTTTTTTATTTTTTTTTATAGTTTTTAAATGATTTGCTTTCATCTGACTCTTTCCAGCTTTCAAATGGGGGTCACTGACCCCAGCAGCTAAAAAAGCTATTGCTTTGTGAAGCTACAATTTTTTTTTTGTTGTGGTTACTTTTAAAAAGATACATATCATGTGAAAATAATGTATCAGTGCATTATACTCCTCTAAATATTGAAGGATTGTGCTCAAAAAAGTTGCGTTTCAGACAGATTTATTAAAGAGATTTCTGACACCAGAAATTAAACCTTTTTTCTATCTATCATAACAATGTCTTTGCATGCTATTTATAATTTTGCCATAAAATTATTTGTCCGATGTTTTTACATTCCCTATCTGATCCCCCATGTTCCTCTATGAGGGGGCGGCCATATTTGTGCAGCAGGAGGCCGTTAGCATTAGAAGCTATAACTGTCAGGCTGAGAAGGGACAGTCAGGTTGGCAAAACAGTCAGGTTTGGGAATTTCAAGTAACAAAGTTGTTTTTTCCGTGTCAGTATCACTTTAAGAAATTCCTCCAAACCCCTTCCTGCTGCCTCCTTTGCCAGGCTGGGCATGGGGACCGGCAGCACACTGCTCTGTAGAATATGAACCAATCAGCAGCTAGGCTGACCTGATAGGGAACTGAAACCTGTCTTTGCTTGTGTGACTGCAGGGCTGCGATTGGCTCTTCCCCTCCTACTGTACTTCTGGCAAGAAAAAAAAGATTTTTTTTATTTATCCAAAATGTCTCCTTTAAAGCTTATTTTTTTAATCAGGTCCTCTCCTATTCATTAATTAGCCTCTCATTCAAACCACATTCTGGTTACCAAGGTAATTTGGACCCTAGCAACCAGGTAGCTGCTGAAACTCCAAACTGAAGAGCTGCTGAACAAAAAGTGAAATAACTAAAAAAAAAACAAAAGAAAACTACAAATTATAAAAGATGAAGACCAATTGAAGAATATTGTTCCCTGCATATATAATATATAAGGTTAACTTAAAAGTGAACAACTCCTTTAACCCTTTAGCTGCCAAGCACGGGCGGCGTACGTGCTTTCAGAAAAAGGGTTTATTTGGCAAGCACGTGCACCGTACGTTCTTTGCAGATAGATGTGCGGCCTCTGCAGAGAGTTTGGAGCGATGACAGCCCCCTGGGCAACGAGCCAGGGGGCTGTCATGTTGGTCCTGCAATGCGATCGTCACAGGACTGACCTCCACGCAATCGCATTGCGTCTACTGCTTGTCCTGCTCCTCCCCCCCCCCCCCCAGCTCCTCCGCCCACTCACTTCCTGCTGAGGACTGCTGCACGGAGGATCCTACAAGCAATCCCTGCTTCAGGTAAGTGTCAATTATGTGCATTTACACACACTATTACACACACTTACATACATTTACACACATGTACACACACATCCAGCACACAATTTAGCATAGCTGTTTTTTTTCATTTTGCACACAACTTTAAGATGTGTACACACATGTGTACACAAACACTCACAAACTTTTTTTTTTTTTGACAGCGTGACTATTGGATCAGATATTCTGACCACTAATTGTAGTGACTTATTTTGTGTTTTGTGGTTTTATTGCATTTTTTTTATCCCTGTATTACTGTTCCTGATCAATATTTTAGCATAGCTTTGCCATGGGTACCTTGGTGTAGAAAAATAACTTTACCTATATTGAATTCATCAGAATGTGTACTTTCCAAAAAATATATGGTTTTCTGGGGGTCTCTGTATAGTTAGGGGGTCTTACACACATAATACAGGGTCATTGGGCTTTTTTTTGCAGAACCTGAGTTGACAGCTGAGAAAATTCATATGCGCTGGGGTGAGCGTATTTTTTTGTAGCTTTATGCAACATAAAGTGATGTAAATGTGTTGATTTTGCTGGAGCTGAAATGACAGAAATGATAGATCCTATGGGGGTATGTTCCCATTGGGGCCCCTACATGCCACATACTTAGGTAAACCTATACATATTGGGCATCAAACTGTTCAGTGGACCCCTGGCGTTCATATTTATTGTGTTTTATTTGGTTACTTTATTGATAAAAAAACAATCTTTAGGAAAGCATTGCAACTTGGTAGTTTGGAGTAGACAGACAGTTCTACCTATTCTGGATTTCCCAGAACCTGTTCTTTCCAAAAATGTATCATTTTCTGGGATAAACCTTCTGTTAGTGTAATTTTTGGCCTTGAAATCTAAAGTATGCAGCTTTCTGGAGCAGGGCTTTGGGAATTTGCTAGTGTACTGCTTGGATTTTGTGACCTATACAAGTGAGAAATTTCCATAAAAAATCTCCATATTTGGTACTGGCACGTTCAGGAGACATGGGACTTTTCAAATCGGTTATATTTTTGTGCATAAAATAATTTTTGTTTCTGGTGTATGTGTTTATATTATGGAAAATATGATTTATTTTTATTTTTTTTAGACATTTAGAAGCCTATATCTTGTTACAGAATTGGAGTTACACCAAAATTCTACCATATTTTGAAAGCTTAGTTTGTCCTGAAAAAAAGGATATATAGTTTTCCTGGGTAAACGAAAAGTCCCCTGGAGGAAAGGCCCCTAAAGTGAAACAGTGCAAAATGTTCAAAAACTGTCTGACCAGACGAGTTCCGCTTTGACCAAAACGGCTAGCAGTGAAAGGGTTAAGATGTGTTACAGTTTCAAGCTTGCCTGTGCATCCATTGTTTACAAGCCAGCTTACTATTTTCCAGATTATTGGAAGTATCACAATCCCCTTAGTAGAATCTAGAGAGGGGTGTCGCCTAATCCCTAGGGTGTGCCTAGGGCACCCTGGTAGCCACCGCTGGTTTACCACAGGCATAAGGGCAGCAATATATATATATATATATATATATATATATATATATATATATAGCAAGACAGTGAGCTGCACACACCAGGATTTGGCAAAAAAATGATGTTTATTTAAGCAAAGAAATCCAACGTTTCGAGCACTAACTGTGCTCTTCCTCGGGGAAAAAAACCTGGTGTGTGTTTTTTTCCCTGAGGAAGAGCACAGTTAGTGCTCGAAACGTTGGATTTCTTTGCTTAAATAAACTTATCATTTTTTTGTCAAGTCCTGGTGTGTGCAGCTCACTGTCTTGCTTTATATGTTTTTGCTAGCACCCTGGGCATTTGAACTTTAATTGGGTGTGCTCCGTTTGTTCCTATATATATATATATATATATATATATATATATATATTCCTGCACTGTAACATGTAGTAAAAAGAACTCATTAAACATTTTATAAAAGTAAGCTCATAAAAAAGTTAAAAAGTACTTTATGTGAAAATGATCACTGTTCCAAAGATGAACTTCCCCTTTAATCTTTTAAGTTCCAATAAGCTGGTTAATTAAGGTTCAGCCTCGTTCTGTTGCACTGAATTAAAGCCCAAAGGAGCAGCAGAGGGGTTGGCACCTAATTGGCTGGCCGAGCCGTCCCCGACGTTATGCTGATGTCAATGGAAATATTGCTGGTGTGTGACAGGGCGTTGCTTGTTCCTGGCTCTCTTCAAAGCCTGCATCTACCTTCATACCAGCCATCGGCTCCTGCCCCTCTGCCCCCCTGGGCCTGCACGTATCGCCGCCAAGGGAAGAAACAGGTTGGTGCAGTTTCCGTTACTGAGCAAAGTCACTGCTTTATATGTAGATGCCCGAGAGTTGGAATTTTGATAAATACCTGTCGCACCCAGTCTCCTTGCAATGCTTTTACCTCAAATCTGGACATACATGCCTTGAAGGGGTCCACCTCCCAAAACCTTTTTGCATAATGAAAGAAATGATCATTCTGAGCAACTTTCCAATATAAATTAATTTACCTTGATTTTAAAGTTATGAAATGGCTGTTGAGACCAGTATTCTTATACTTTTTATAGAGTATTCTTATACTCTATAATCTACACTGCTGGAGCTCACTCTTGAAACAGTAGCAGAAGACAGCAGTTTAACAGCCCTGGAGGCAGACTGGCTTCTGCTACATTGTTAACCGAGTCAGAACCAGAGAACAGGAAGGACAAAATGACATTCTAAATAAAGCTTTTTATAGTCAGTAAAAGTGGAATGTTAAAATACCTCCCTATAGTATTTACTATTTGAGATATAACTTCAGCTTTTGTAACTAGGATTTATTATCTTGTGTGATGACAAGCTCTGAGGGTGTGAGAAGGTTAAGCGTCTTCCCCTTTGTTGCTGTATTTCACTGCTTGGTGTAAACAACAGTCAGCTGAATTGACCTGAATGTTAATGAAGCTTTAAAGGAACAGTCAGCCTTGCATCTAAGTTGCCTTTATATAAAACACTGAGCAGCTGAACTCTGGGAGACAAAATTTTATCATCCATCCTGCCGTGGCTTGAGAAAACAGAACTGCTGTTGAGCCCCAAGGATTTTAAAGGGAATGTAAACCTCATTTTCGTTGCAAGTGTCTGGGACCCCATACCTACAGATACATTTGTCCCAATGACAATTTTATTGTATTCCTTGGCTGATGTTATGAAGCTGATCATGCTGCGTGGTTTGTATGGACCCTGACATTTGTGCTCAAAGTTGTAACGTAGCTTAAAATGCACGAGAGACTGGTTTATATTATATATATATATATATTTTTTTTTTTTTTTTTTTTTTTTAATTTTAAGGGTGTGCCGGCCATGGATTATTTCATGCTAAATACTCAGATTTTGGCTGTGCACCCCACAGAATACTAAAGCCTTGGAGTGCAGACACCATCAGGACTGATATATATTGACTATTATTAGGGTGTGCTCTGTCTTTTTCTGTATATATATATATATATATATATACATATATATACATATATATACATATACATATATATATATACATATACATATGTATACATATACATATATATATATATATATATATATATATATATATATATATATATATATTTATATATATATATATACAGTGGTGTGGAAAAACTATTTGCCCCCTTCCTGATTTCTTTCTTAGTCAAAGATAACATAATTGAACACAAAATGCAGTTTTTAAATGAAGGTTTACGTTATTAAGGGAAAAAAAAAACTCCAAATCTACATGGCCCTGTGTGAAAAAGTGATTGCCCCCCTTGTTAAAAAATAACTTAGGCTGATGCCACACCAGGCGTAGGGCTGATTTTTTCGGCAAACGGAAAAACGCGTGCCGAAAATTCAGCCCTACGCCTGCTACTTGTGCCTGCACCCGAATGAATGGAATACGCGCGGGTGCAGGCACATGTAGCCGATATACGCATGAAAACGCGAGACTTTGCATTCTCTCGTGTTTTCGTGCGTTTATCGGCTACATGTGCCTGCACCCGCGCGTATTCCATTCATTCGGCTGCAGGCACAAGTAGCAGGCGTAGGGCTGAATTTTCGGCAAGCGTTTTTCCACTTGCTGAAAAAATCAGCCCTACGCCTGGTGTGGCATCAGCCTTAACTGTGGTTTATCACACCTGAGTTCAATTTCTGTAGTCACCCCCAGGCCTGATTACTGCCACACCTGTTTCAATCAAGAAATCACTTAAATAGGAGCTACCTGACACAGAGAAGTAGACCAAAAGCACCTCAAAAGCTAGACACCATGCCAAGATCCAAAGAAATTCAGGAACAAATGAGAACAAAAGTAATTGAGATCTATCAGTCTGGTAAAGGTTATAAAGCCATTTCTAAAGCTTTGGGACTCCAGCGAACCACAGTGAGAGCCATTATCCACAAATGGCAAAAACATGGAACAGTGGTGAACCTTCCCAGGAGTGGCCGGCCGACTAAAATTACCCCAAGAGCGCAGAGACAACTCATCCGAGAGGCCACAAAAGACCCCAGGACAACATCTAAAGAACTGCAGGCCTCACTTGCCTCAATTAAGGTCAGTGTTCACGACTCCACTATAAGAAAGAGACTGGGCAAAAACGGCCTGCATGGCAGATTTCCAAGGCGCAAACCACTTTTAAGCAAAAAGAACATTAAGGCTCGTCTCAATTTTGCTAAAAAACATCTCAATGATTGCCAAGACTTTTGGGAAAATACCTTGTGGACCGACGAGACAAAAGTTTAACTTTTTGGAAGGTGCGTGTCCCGTTACATCTGGCGTAAAAGTAACACAGCATTTCAGAAAAAGAACATCATACCAACAGTAAAATATGGTGGTGGTAGTGTGATGGTCTGGGGTTGTTTTGCTGCTTCAGGACCTGGAAGGCTTGCTGTGATAGATGGAACCATGAATTCTACTGTCTACCAAAAAATCCTGAAGGAGAATGTCCGGCCATCTGTTCGTCAACTCAAGCTGAAGCGATCTTGGGTGCTGCAGCAGGACAATGACCCAAAACACACCAGCAAATCCACCTCTGAATGGCTGAAGAAAAACAAAATGAAGACTTTGGAGTGGCCTAGTCAAAGTCCTGACCTGAATCCTATTGAGATGTTGTGGCATGACCTTAAAAAGGCGGTTCATGCTAGAAAACCCTCAAATAAAGCTGAATTACAACAATTCTGCAAAGATGAGTGGGCCAAAATTCCTCCAGAGCGCTGTAAAAGACTCGTTGCAAGTTATCGCAAACGCTTGATTGCAGTTATTGCTGCTAAGGGTGGCCCAACCAGTTATTAGGTTCAGGGGGCAATTACTTTTTCACACAGGGCCATGTAGGTTTGGATTTTTTTTCTCCCTAAATAATAAAAACCCTCATTTAAAAACTGCATTTTGTGTTTACTTGTGTTATCTTTGACTAATAGTTAAATGTGTTTGATGATCAGAAACATTTTGTGTGACAAACATGCAAAAGAATAAGAAATCAGGAAGGGGGGCAAATAGTTTTTCACACCACTGTATATATATATATATATATATATATATATATATATATATACAGAAAAAGACAGAGCAAACCCTAATAATAGTCAACTGCCCCGGGGGCAAATAGTTTTTCACACCACTGTATATATATATATATATATATATATATATATATATATACAGAAAAAGACAGAGCAAACCCTAATAATAGTCAACTGCCCCGGGGGCAAATAGTTTTTCACACCACTGTATATATATATATATATATATATATATATATATATATATATATACAGAAAAAGACAGAGCAAACCCTAATAATAGTCAACTGCCCCGGGGGCAAATAGTTTTTCACACCACTGTATATATATATATATATATATATATATATATATATATATATATATATAATATAATAAGGTTTCTATTGCTTTTAGCCAGTACCACTGAGTTCTGGTGGAGGGAAGCAATGCAGCAGTTAGAATGAAAGCACATTATTGTGTTGTGCAGGAGTCAATAGTTATGACAGGAGCAGGCGGAGCTCAGAGAGGGCGGGACAGAGCTAGGTGTTTGTGAGCTCCTTAGTGATGCATTTGGGCTTTTCTGTCACAAACAAGCAGTGCGGCTTCACGCACCTGCTCCTGATGCCTCCTTGGCTTCTCTATCCTTCTGGCACTGCCAGACCTCCAGGGTGGTGTATAGGTTAGGCTCTCCTGCTATGCTGGCTTTGCCCTGGGAACTTATTATGAAGATGAGGAAGAAGAGAGGGTGGTCGCAAAATCGGCTCCCAGCGCGCGCCTCCCTATACATGTGAGTGCTGAATCTCTAGCTGTGTAGTAGGCAGGCTTCCTAAGGAGTGGGTTTTGTATGAGATGAGCACTGTATGGGGCTGCCTGGCACATATTCAAAATCCTTCTTGCACCCCTGCTTATATATGTATATAATACATTATACATGCATATATGTATACATTACATACATACGTACACACACACACACATATATATATATATAATGTGCACTGCCCAAGCAGTACACAAAAGATTGCATGCCCCCTACACATACATAGCACACCTGCCTCACATACACTACCCTATTCCCCTAGGTAGGAACAAACCTCCCATGGTTACAGTGCACCTGAGCTGGATATGATTGTTGAAATCTGTATCTTGGTTCCAGATGCAAGTGCTGCTATTCTAGTGATATATTAATCTGTAGTTTGGTTTATTGGTTGCTTACATTGGGGTTCCAACAGAATGCCATTACTAACTGGTACACTAGATTGTACTTGTGCCAGATGACCATCTAAAGGGTGTTGCTGATTTCTGTGTATTCATTTCTAAATATTTTTTAGTGATCTCCTACACCTGTGCTCTGGCACTGTCTTCCCTTGCCCTCTGTGCTGGCGCTGCATTCTCCCTGCCCTCAGTGCTGGCGCTGCATTCTCCCTGCCCTCAGTGCTGGCGCTGCATTCTCCCTGCCCTCTGTGCTGGCGCTGCATTCTCCTTGCCCTCTGTGCTGGCACTGCATTCTCCCTGCCCTCCTTGCTGGCGCTGCGTTCTCCCTGCCCTCCTTGCTGGCGCTGCGTTCTCCCTGCCCTCCTTGCTGGCGCTGCGTTCTCCCTGCCCTCTGTGCTTGCGCTGCATTCTCCCTGCCCTCTGTGCTGGCGCTGCATTCTCCCTGCCCTCTGTGCTGGCGCTGCATTCTCCCTGCCCTCTGTGCTGGCGCTGCATTCTCCCTGCCCTCTGTGCTGGCACTGCATTCTCCCTGCCCTCCTTGCCCTCCTTGCTGGCGCTGCATTCTCCCTGCCCTCTGTGCTGTTGCTGCGTTCTCCCTGCCCTCTGTGCTGGCGCTGCGTTCTCCCTGCCCTCTGTGCTGGTGCTGCGTTCTCCCTTCCTGCCCTCTTGCCATTTCCCCCTTTTTGTTATGCTGTTGGCCTCTCCCTGTGCCTGTAACATTGTTGTGGATGTCTTTCCCTGTATCTGGATGCCGATCCTCTCAATCTTCCCTTTGCGCTAGTTGGACACACTTCTCGCCTTTGTTGCCATTTATTTTTTGCATTTTTTCTCATAATATTTGCACCTTACTGCATCTGCCCTAGGCCTGCACTTGTTATACCCCCCATGTTCCGCTCTGCCTTTTCTCTCCTTGTCTCTCCCTGTTTTTGGCACTTACCCCTACCTGTCTCTCCATAGTGTTGAAGGGGGAGACTCCCTGGGCAGCGAGTCTGGAACCATTGTCGATAGCCCTGGCCAGCAACCCCCGTACCGTGGAGAGGTGAAAAGCGACCACTACGACCTTCCCTCTCCTACTCGCCATCCCTCACACCCGGGGCTCCAGTGGAGTCAGAGGGCCCGGTTGCAGCCGGCAAGCGTGGCACTGCGCAAGCAGGAGGAAGAGGAAAACAAGAGATCAAAAGCCTTGTCTGATAGTTATGAGCTGTCTACAGACCTGCAGGATAAAAAGGTAACATTCCCATGTGAAGCTGTGTATTTATTAACCCCCTAAGGGGACTAGACAGTCACTATTTATTGGGCCTGGGGGGTGGGGGAGGGGTTTGGGCCTCTGTTTACTTGAAATGCCAGAGCCTATTTTGATTCTCAGTCCAGGCCTGCCTGGATTTTATATATATTTCTAGACTACATAACTAGTGTTATTACCCTTGTCACTCCCTGCAGGTGGAAATGCTGGAGAGGAAGTATGGCGGTTATTTCCTTAGCCGGCGAGCCGCTCGCACCATTCAGACAGCATTCCGCCAATATCGTATGAACAAGAACTTTGAACGCCTGCGTAGCTCCGCTTCGGAGAGCCGCATGTCTCGCCGGATAATCCTATCCAACATGCGCATGCAGTACTCCTTTGAGGAGTACGACAAGAGCCATAATGCTCCGTACTTCCAGGGGAAGCCTGTGTCGCTGGATGAAGGGGTAGCAGCCTGCCATGGTCAGGGGGAGCGTGGCCTCCAGTATGGGGGATCTTGCAGCGGAATGGACGGCGATTCAATCAATACCTCCGGTGAATTTTGCAATGAGATCACCGAATTGGAAGACTCCTTTTCCAAACAGGTAAGAGCATGTAGGGGTGCTATTATAGGCCGGCAGCCCCCAAGGGATTTGGAGATGTGTAGTAGAGCACTATGGTTTCAGCAGGATCCTGCCTGCCCCATCTAGCTGCTAATTGGAGACAGCAGTTGCCCGGGAAGGAGCAATGATAAATAATCATGGCTAATGGATGTGGATAGTCTAGTCCAGTGTCTCCCTTGTATTTCAAGCTTATCCTGAAATGTGTATTTGAATCAAAGCTCCCCCCGCCCACACTGTGCATTACCAGTGCTTTATCCTTTAGCTGGCACATAAATAACATTAGTCCTTTTAAAGCACTCTCTCCTCCTTCCCCTTGCTGTTTAATTGTCTGCCACCTCCGCATTCCTCTCCTTTGCAGCCGCTCCATTCTCTGTTTCTTGCGACAGCGGTCAATAAAATTCCTAGGCAGCTCTTATACTGAAAAGGTTTACTTCACCCAGAAAGGATCTGCGTCACTGCTCCCTGCTACGCTTACATGTGCTACCTGCAAAAAACTAAACATTTCTGAGATTTGGAGCACCCAATAGAATTTATTTTATTCTGATAAAATAATGTTAAATGAAAGGGCCAATTAAAGTTGCCACCCTGTTCCCCAATAGACATTTGCATGGATGCATAGTCCATATTTGGGGCCCTTCTGCTAGCGTACCCTATTGGTATCCCATTGAGCAAGGTCATCAAAGGCCAACATTATCATCCAGTTGTTGGCCCAGGGGCCAAATGATCAGATCAGCACAATTTAAACTTGAATGAGTGGCCAAATTAGGCAAAGATCCGCAGCCAGGTGTATGGCCGGCTTAATATAGGTTTGTCCAATGTGAGGCACACCTTTATTATACAGAAAATCACTTTAGCAAGTATTTATTAGAGGGACACATGCATCCCTTTTATTCTAAGAATGCTGCTTTGCTGCATTGTTAAGCAGACAGAGCAATTAGCTTGGGGCTTCATTAGCTGTAAACATGCCACGAATTGCAGCACTCAGAAACGTCGGTCCATTTTCGGCACAAGTGAACCCAGCAGCTACCCGATGTGTAATACAACTTCCCTTGCTGCCTTCCAAATTCCAACACCAGTGCCCGCTCTTTATTTATCTATATATCAAATGCCGAGTGCTCCCCATGAATTATTTATATACCAAGTTGAAAGCACTCACAGCTAGAAAAAAGTCAAAAAGGTTTATTGCTCAACACTCATATATGACGATGAGTGTGGAGCAAAAAACATTTTTGACTTTTTTTTTCAACTTACTCCAGCTGTGAGTGCTTTCAACTTGGTATATATATGCCTATGGTGGCAGGTACCTACCAAGTCAGGTACCCATAGGGCCTGGGCTGCAAGGGAGATCCTCTGATGTTCCGGGGACCATTTTGATCTGCATGGCTAAACCAGGGAATAAAGCAGGGCAGCAAGTGAGGATTGTACTGCACAAAGCAGCCAGCTTTCAAATGGGGGTCTCTGACATCATCTAAAAGTCAAATGCTCTGTGACGCTACAAATGTTTTGCGAGTTTTTATTACTCCTCTTTCTATTCAGGCAATCTTCTATTCATATTCCTGTATCTTATTCAAATCAATGCATGGTTGCTGGGGTAACTTGAACCCTAGAAGCCAGATTGCAAAAACTGCAAACTATAGAGCTGCTGAATAAAAAGCTAAATAACTCAAAAACCGCAAACAATAAAAAATTAAAACCAAATGCAAATTGCCTCATACTAAAAGTTAATTTAAAGGTGAACAACCCCTTTAATGCAGCCCTAAGTGCAGCAGTTATACTGGTGCTACAGGCAAGCCACTGCAAGCAAGAAAAAAATGCATTAATTTAACTACAGGAAATGTCATCAGATATATAAGGACTGGGAGGCTTCCTTAAAACAACCTAAATATTGACAGATAGATAGATAGATAGATAGATAGATAGATAGATAGTAGATAGACACATACATACCAGTTCAGCAGAAGCCAGCTAAGTGCACGCACTGGGGTATGTATAAAACCATGACTAAAGAACCCTTATATGTTCCCATGCCACTTTCACTGTGGAAGCAGCATGGCGCCTTCCACTGGTGATGTATATAATGCTTACATGCAGAATATGTATATTGCTGATACTCTGTGAGCTAATGCCTCCCGTGCTCTTTCTGCCAGGTGAAGTCCCTAGCTGAATCCATAGATGACGCCTTAAGTTGCCGCTCAATGCACTGCTCTGACCCCCGGGACGACAAAGGCAGCCTGGAGAAAGGGGAAAGCAGGGATCAGCACGGAGACAGCACAGCTACTTCCTTCAGTGATGTCACACTTTATATGGACGAGGGTGTCCCTGTGTCCCCTATTTCTTTGGACCGCCCCCCCAGCTCTGACCAGGACACCCCTCAGGGAACCAGTTCCAGACAGGAGTACTGGGCCACTTCCTCCTCTAGGGAGGACAGCAGGGAGAATGGCAGCCGGCGGAGCACGCCCTGCATGGAGTGTCGAGACTTCCGTATGCGGGGGGCTCACCTTCCCTTGCTCACTATCGAGCCCCCCAGTGACAGTTCTGTGGACCTTAGTGACCGCTCAGACCGAGGGTCTCTTAATAGGCAAGTTGTTTATGAGCAGGAAAACTGCAGCCCTCATGGAACCCTAAAGCAAGCACCTCACAAAGGGCCTGTCCGCTCTCCAAATCCTCACCGCCACTACCACCCAGAACCTCCGCCCCCTCCGACGGACAATGTAGGAGGAAACAATGGCACCACTGGGGGCGTGGGAGGAGGTGGCATGGGAGGGGTGCGACATATGCATCATGGCAAACCAGAACTTGGGGAAAATTCTGATGGCGATAACGAAAGTCTAAACAGCACCACCAACTCCAATGAGACCATTAACTGCAGCTCAGGCTCCTCCTCCCACGATAGCTTGCGGGAACCCACCAACACACTCTGCAAACAGACATACCAAAGGGAGACTCGGCACAGCTGGGACTCCCCTGCGTTCAACAACGACGTGGTTCAGAGAAGGCAATATCGCATTGGACTCAACCTTTTTAACAAGTAGGTGCTTTTATTGGCATAGGAGCCTCTGTGTTGCATTATACTGGCCTCCCAGCAGGGGGTTCTCTGCTTCTGAAGGAAACATGGGCTGACCTAAAGTAATGTAACTGTTGGGTTCATTATTGTTTTGCTCCAGAATTTTGGTTACCATCTCACACCATGGGGCCATGTGTATTCCTGCTTCTAAAATAGGTCACTCTGGTGGTGTAGTAAATAAGAGGCAATGATTGGTTTGTATTATTTAAATTTAATTGACAAGACCCCTCTTCAGGTTATATGGTTCGAAATAAACTTTCTGCAGAAATGGCAGACATCATTGGGGGTAGATGTCATCCTGCTGTAAGTCCTATGTTAGTGAAGAAAGTAAAGGTGGGCAGTGCCATCTGCTGGTCTGAGGTGGAAGCACATTCTCTTCTGATCAACGCTTTCACCTTTAAGATAACTTCAAGTACGTTATAGAAAGGCCAGTTCTAAGCAACTTTTCAATTAGTCTTCATTATTTGTTTTTCATAGTTTAATTATTTGCCGCTGCCTTCTTAGCTTTTAAATGGGGGTCGCTTGTATATTTATTGCTTATAAATTTATAACATGTTGACATAAATACTATTAGTAGAGTTTGCTTCTTACCAGAATTGCATGCTTGGGTGCTCATAAATGTATATGGGAGCCTCAGGGATATATAATGCCATTGCGCTTTGTGGGCAGTGACATCACTGTATGCCATACCTAAATGAGTAATTCACCTTTATATGAGCTTTAACTGTAATTTAGAAAAGGATATTACAGGTGCAAAAAAAAATAAAAATTTAATTTTTAGTTTTTTTGTGTGGTTTCTGAATGGTTTTGCTTGTTCAGCAACTGCAGTTTGGAATATCATCAGCTATCTGGTTGCCAGGGTCTGTCTTATCCTAGCAACTAGGCAGTTGTTTTCAATCAGAGAACAGAATTTGAATGGGAGAAGGCCTACCATGGCTGGGCGGTGGAGGGGTGGGGGCACTGTTCTGGGAGCCTTTCCTTGCCTTCAGTAGTCCCCCACCGGCGTCTCCTGCCTGCTGGGGAGGAGGGATTTCTTTACCGCTATAGTGGTTCAGCCCCCCCCCCCCCACAGGGTCTGTTTCCTCTATAGTTTTGACACTGCTTACCTTAAATTGCCTGATTATAAGCTGTTGCAAAATACTTGCGTGGGTGGCTGTACATAGTGCACAGATGTATATGGGGGAGTTGCTTAGAATTAAAATGGGTGTACTTCCCTTGTAAGAATAGATATCGAATTCATTTTATTGGGTCATTGAGCACCTTAGCGCTCTGAATAAGTGTATTTGTTCAGTTCAGTGAATTGCAGGAGTTGAAAGGTGGGAGCTGCCATATTGGTTAAATCTCTAGATGTTGAAGACACATTAAAGATGAATAAAGAGTACACAATCCTGTCCCCTGCCATAGTATAAAAACATCTCTACACTGTGTTTTGTCTAACTACAACTACCATTACCCTGCTGCATAGGGGATTTGATTCAAAGTGTAACTTGCCCTTTCATTTTAAATGCAATTGTTTTCTCCGTGACTGGCACTTCCGTTTAGCAGCTCTCAGAGATCTCTATTTTGAGGAGGCTTGTTGCTATAGCAACCCAGGGTTCTACAATTTGAGCCAAGAACTGTAAGCAAGTTATCGTCAGGGATGCAGTTGAGTGCTTTTCCACTAATCTGGGCCTTATTACCAGCAGCATTCTCTGCACTGCTGTTCTGACTGTTGGCACAATGTAGCAAGGCCAGCTGATTAAGAAGCTTGTAGGGCTGACTTGTGCTACATTTCTTCCAGAACATTGGCTGCCCCTGCATTCACCCAGAAACTGATCCACCTAAAAAGAATGTTCTTTCTGTGCTGCCCAGGAAAGCTGCTACATCTCCTGGATAAAGTAACCCAATCTGTCCACGAATAACTTCACTTTTCCTTCCCTCTGTCTGAACCATGGGAAGAGAGCAGCCCACAAATAGAAAGCAGTGGGAGACAAACCTCTGTATATTGTTCGGTGGCCATGGAAGGAAAAAGTTTGGAGTCATAACTGTTTTGTACATTGCTTAGATCTGCTGTACAGATTCCTTCATATAGCAGAGAAAATTCCCTACTGTCATTTTCAGTAATTATTACCTTTAGCCCAACTCCAATGTCTCCCCTTTTGACCCTTTTCCCTGTTTATATTTCAGGAAGCCAGAGAAGGGGATCCAGTACCTAATTGAGAGGGGCTTTCTCTCCGATACCCCTGTCGGGGTGGCACATTTCATTTTGGAGCGGAAAGGCCTGAGCCGGCAGATGATTGGCGAATTTCTAGGAAACCGGCAAAAGCAGTTCAACCGGGATGTTTTGGAGTAAGGAGGGCTGGACTTGGTTTTGAATACATGCCCGCCATCATGGGAGACAGGGGGCACAGCAGTAAAGGTGGCCATACACGCACCGATATTATCGTACGAAACCTCGTTTCGTACGATAATCGGTGCGTGTATGGCATGTCAGCGAGCCGACCGATATCGCAGGAAGCTGCTGAAATCGGTCGGCTCGCCGATCGGCCAAGTTAGAAAATTTTGATCGGGCGCCATAGAAGGCGCCTGACCAAAATTCTCCCTTCAGAGCTGAATCGGCAGAAGGAGGTAGAAATCCTATTGTTTCTACCTCCTTACCTGCCGATTCAGCCCTGAATGGTGTGTGGCGGATCTGACGATGTTTCGTGCGACCGACGGTCGTACGAAACATCGTGAGATCGCCACGTGTATGGCCAGCTTAAGGGGTCCTGTGACAGAGGGGGCCCCAGCAGATGTGAAGGTGTTATTCACAGGCTGCAAAAACCGCAGGGATTATAGGGGGAAGTAGAAGGGGGTTTTGGGTGGGGTTTTGAAAAATAGTGCCATGAATGGGCATGTGCTTCATTCTACTTGATGGCAGGAAACCCAGGTGGCGGCCTAGCATGTGTACTAGATTAAAGGAGAAGGAAAGTTACAATCACTGGGGGTGCCAAAATGTTAGGCACCCTCAGTGATTGTAATCCCTTACCTGAAACCCCCAGTCGGTGCTCCTGTTAGGAGAACACTGCACCAGTCAAGGTGTTTGCAACAAATCGATCATCTTCTTTCTTCGGTCTGCCTAACATTTGGCACCCCCCAGTGATTTAGCCTTTCTTTCTCCTTCACTATGACCTGCACTGCAGTGGGTTGGGTGATTGGGATGAGATATAGTAATAAGGCCTTCATTATATTGTTTCAGGGAACATTACATCATGAGACTTACACCTTTTTTACAGTTTAGTGTGTGAGGAAACATTGAGACGTTAAAGAATCTAGGGGCCTACTCTTTAGTGTCCTAGGAAGCACTGATGCCTTATGCAGGGGTGTCAAACTCAATCATATAAGGGGGCCGAAATCTAAAACACAGGCTAAGTCGCCAACCAAATTTTTTATTAAGATACTGTATGGTCAGGCACAGTCACAGTGCAGTCAGGCGATTGGTGCTACATGGTGCCACCTAAAACCGCCAGAAGGGCCGTATTCGGCCTGCAGCCTTGTGTTTGACACATGTGCCTTATAGCCTCTAGGGAAGTGATGAGCCTACACTTTAGTGTCCTAGGAAGCACTGAGACCTTATAGCATATAGGGAATTAATGGGGCCTACACTTTAGTGTCTGAGCTGTATAAGGATGTTTATGTTAGATGACTGCTAACAAGCCTTAATAATCTTTACACATATGTACTAAGTGGGAGCAGCACATATAGATGTTTATAACCCACTGGGGGGTATTCCAGCCCACTGACAGTAGTGTATTTGCAGCTGTGTGGTTGATGAGATGGATTTCTCCAACATGGACTTAGATGAAGCCTTGCGGAAATTCCAGGCGCACATCCGAGTTCAGGGGGAGGCCCAGAAAGTGGAGAGACTCATTGAAGCTTTCAGGTAAATTTGATTTTCCTTTTTCCTCAGATAATCTTGGGCATAGTGATTGAGCAGATAACCATGAAATTGTAGTTCAGACACTCACACTCTTAAACAAAGAAAGCCGTGCAATAGGAATACTGTTATGTGTCATTAAGTATGCCCCACAAGATAATGGAAAAAGGTGTTGTGTTCCATTAATTATGGATGCCTATTTTTGTTCCCACACTAATCATATATTTTCCCAAATACTTCAATGTTCCAGTCAGCGTTACTGTGTGTGTAACCCAGTGCTGGTGCGGCAGTTTCGCAACCCCGACACAATCTTCATCCTTGCATTTGCCATCATCCTGCTGAACACGGACATGTACAGCCCTAGTGTGAAACCCGAACGCAAGATGAAACTAGACGATTTCATAAAGAACCTTAGAGGTGAGGAGTCTCTGGTTCTCTTGTTCTGTATTCAGTGTTCACTATGTTCTCCCATTCTGTGTTGTCCTTGGTTCTGTTGACCACATCTTGGTTTTCTTATGGACTGTTGGAATTTCCAGGGGTGGATAATGGAGAGGACATCCCTCGGGACCTCTTGGTTGGGATCTATCAAAGGATCCAGGGTCGGGAGCTTAGAACAAATGATGACCATGTCTCCCAAGTGCAGGCAGTAGAAAGGATGATCGTCGGAAAAAAGCCGGTGAGAAGCTAGCTCTGTTCATTTTCTATCCACTTCCCTTACTTGTCTTAATGCTGACTTTATAAAGGTCTCCATTTCCTTAATCTGTTTCTCTCCACTCTCACATATGCTCTCCTTCTCTTCCCATAACAGCATCCACTGTTCTCTCCTTCTCTTCCCCTCTTATGTGTCCCTTTCGTTGTGTGACTTGTAGGTTCTGTCTCTTCCACATCGACGTCTCGTCTGCTGCTGCCAGCTCTACGAGGTTCCTGATCCAAACCGCCCACAGAGGATGGGTCTGCACCAGCGAGAGGTCTTCCTCTTCAACGATTTGTTGGTGGTGAGTTGAAATCTGTTGGCTGCCCCAGAGAGCTATCCTCCCTTCAATGCTGTAAGCGTTGGCCTAACGGTCTCCTCCACATTTGCAGGTAACTAAGATTTTCCAGAAGAAGAAAATCCTGGTGACCTATAGCTTCCGGCAGTCCTTCCCACTGGTGGACATGCAAATGCAGCTCTTCCAGAATTCTTGTAAGTGGGACTTTCAGAATACATCTCAGACAGCTATGATACATAACAGATACAGGGGAACCTATCAACAGCCCTTAGCAGGCAACTCCTCTATCATTTGAATGCCTGTCCATTAAAGGAACAGTAACACCAAAAAATGAAAGTGTATAAAAGTAACTAAAATATAATGTGCTGCTGCCCTGCACTGGTAAGAGTTGTGTGTTTACTTCAGAAAGTCTACTATAATTTATATAAATAAGCTGCTATGTAGCCATGGGGGCAGCCATTCAAAGGAGAAAAGGCACAGGCACATAGCAGATAACAGATAAAACACTATTGTATTATACAGAACTTATCTGTTATCTGCTATGGAACCTGTGCCTTTTCTCCTTTTTTCCAGCTTGAATGGCTGCCCCCATGGCTACACAGCAGCTTATTATATAAATTATAGTAGTGTTACTGTAGCAAACACCCCAGTTTTACCAGTGCAGGGCAACAGTGCATTATATATTTATTACTTTAAAGCTCTTTCATTTTTTAGTGTTACTGTTCCTTTAAGCAATGGTGTAATTAACAGATATGCTAAGAATCTGGACCATCTTTATATTTCAAGTTCTAGCAACAGTGTAAGTGCAAACACATTCTCCTGTGCTGTCCCAGATACAATAGATAGGTTTAAGTAAGGGTTAGATTTGATTTCCAGCTGTTAGAATAAAGATTGTTTAAAGAAACCTCATGTTTCTTCATTTCAGATTACCAGTATGGCATTAAACTGCTCTCAGCTGTCCCTGGGGGAGAGCGGAAAGTGCTTATAATATTCAATGCCCCGAGCTTGCAAGACCGACTGCGGTTTACCAGTGACTTACGGGAGTCCATTGCTGAAGTGCAGGAGATGGAGAAATACAGAGTAGAGTGTAAGTTTTGCTTTTCCAGCCTGCATGGATCACAGGCACTGGTCCTACGTTCAACATCATCTCAGGCAGTGATCCCACATTTATAATTCATCACAGGAAGTAATCTAGTATTGGTTGTGATCTTGTATTCAGGATTGATCACAGGCAGTGATCTCATATTTACAATTCACCACAGGCTGTGATTCCATATTTACAGTTCATTACTGATTTAATTTCTCCACTGAGCACGGCCATTGATCCCATAATCACTCTTTATCACAGGCACTGATTCCATATTGACGCTTCATCATGGCCAGTGATCCCACAATCATGAATAATCGCAGACCTACATTCTCTATTGGCCACAGGCATTGATCCGTTACTGTGTGGGTCAGTCAGTGATATTTTTCCCCTGTAATATGTTTTCTTATTTCCTCAGCTGAGCTGGAGAAACAAAAAGGGGTAATGCGACCCAATACGTCTCCTGGCCCAGGGATAAAGGAAGCGGTGAATGGGACTTTGGGCCGGCCCAGCCTGGATGACACATATGCACTAGGGGAAGGGCTAAAGCGAAGTGCACTGAGCAGTTCCTTAAGAGATCTCTCTGAGGCTGGTGAGTTCTTTTCAGTCCTCTCCCAACATGAGCTTTACCTTAATCATGTTCATGCCTTTTCCAGAGAGGCCCACATATAATGGGCACTTTCTTGTAGGACCAAGGAAGGTACTGTAACAAACTGCAAGGTGATAGGTGCAAAAGGTATAAGATGTTTGCTGGAACTGATGGATCTAACAGATTCATAGGGGAGCATAAAGTGGCATGACACCAAGGTGGTTTGGGGTTGCGCTACTTATGGAAAGGGAGCCGCTTGGTGGGCACACAGTGAGGAAGCAGCTGTTTATTTAAAGGGGCTATGAAGGGGAAAGTGCAGGCACCCCAAATTTTAGTTCACTTATTGGTTTAGTAAATATGGGTAACTGCGTAACAGCTAGCGGGGAATAGCCAGGTTTACTGTTATAGTGGTATTGCCCCCTGCTGGATATATTCAGGTATTGCACACAAAACCAACCTGGGTTTCATAGCTGCATAGACAATTGGTGTGTGGACAACTGCTTTTGCTCAGCATTTCAGAGTTCATATTTCTCTCTGCTTGTCTTTCCGATCACGTGCTTTCCTCCTGCCTTGTCCGTCCTTCTTTTCTCTCATTGGTGCTTTCTCTTCATGGAATTGGAATGCTTTCTCCACCTCTCCTTTTCATTAACCCCCTATTCATCAATTAATCCACTGGTCTTTCTTCCTTCACTTGCCCCTTAATGCTTGCTTGTTACTAACTTGGTGCTTAGGTAAGAGAGGGAGGCGGAACAGCGCTGGATCATTGGACAGTACCATTGAAGTAAGTGGCGAATGATTAAGCTGCTTGCCTTTTGTGATGCCCGCTTAACGATAGCCAAGTGTGTGTTGTTGAACCCGTTGCTGGTTTATGTTATGCATGGCCACCTCTCCTTAGATATGGAAATGGCAAGTTAAGCTTACATTTGCCTTACATCTTTTTTTTTTTTTTGTACCCTTAGGGATCTATCATTAGCAGTCCTCGCCCACACCAGCGGATTCCACCTCCCCCACCCGCCCCTCCGGAGGAATACAAAGCTCCCAGACCAGTGTCCAACTCTTCCTCTTTCCTGGGATCTCTGTTTGGAAGCAAGCGAGGGAAGGGCCCCTTCCAGAACATGAACCCTTCCTCCTTGCCCCCTCACCCACACACTCCTCCAGGAATGCCTGAAGGACAATCCAAAATCCAGGCTCTGCATGCCCAGTACTTCCACAATCAGGGTGTTTTGGCTCAAGCTCCACCACCTTACCACTCTCAGCCACCGACAACTGCTCCACCTCCTCAACCACACCAGCCACCCCCTCCACCTTCCCACCGTTACCACGTGCCACCTTCCTCCGCGCAGTTTACACTGCAGCGCCCGGGCCAGCAAAAGAGACAACCTCCAGTGGGTGGGACGCCTATGACGCCAAGCTCTCCCCACCCGCAATACACCCTGCATGGCAGGCACCAAACCAACCAGCCTCAGTCGCCTTTACCTATGTACGGTGGAGTCCCTCAGCATGCCATGAGTCACACGTACCCCCAGCACATGCACCAGGCCCAACACACCATGCAGAAACAGCCCCCAAAGCATTTTGTGTTTAGCCATCACCCTTCTGCCATGCCTTCCCAACCGCAACGACCCTCCCAGTACAATCAGCCACACAACCAGTCCCCTTGTTCCCCTATATCACCCATACCTCCTCACCCATCATATCCTCCTCTGCCACCTCCATCTCCCCACACACCACACACCCCCCTCACTCCGCATTCACCCCTGCCCCCCACATCCCCTTTGCCCCAGCATGCTTCTCATCACCCTATGGGTTCTAACACAGCACCTGGCAACCCCAAACAGAAACCAGTCAACAGAATCAGCACGGTGGTGTGATAGCCAGGTAGTCCCCTGGGCACTCAGGGGCAGACGCATGTACTGAGAGAGCAAGGCACCGGCATGCTCATGCAGCAGATACGGATCCCTGCTGTTTTCAACCTGTGGCTGCATCCGCTCACTTCCACCGCTTCCTGGGACGGAGCCCTAGCGGACAGCCGCGCCCCTGGGATATTTCTCTCAGAAGACCAAATGTAGTATTTGTACTTGTAGGCGCACTCCATACCTTGTCTGATCTGCATGGGCACCTTCTCAAAGCTACATGCATGGGATGGCAAGGTCTCCTCCCAAACAGCAAGGGACTTGCTCACCCACGGCTAATGAACAGTGGTATCACCAGGACACTTTGTGGCGTCTTGGGAGGGGGATGCTGTTGTGAGGTGTTTTTTTTTTTTTGTTTGTTTTTTTAATCTTTTTCTAGTTGGTCCTTTTACCTTATTGATGTGTGGGTTTGTATGCGTGTTACACAGGATTCCCTCAGGAAGGAGGGCCAAGCCCAACTCTTCTGCTGCTATGAGGGCATGTGAGAGTGCAGGATATGTTGGCGTGGTACAGAACGTGTGTAAAAACCTTAGTAACTCCTCAGGGGTAGGATGTGGTCTGTCCGTCCCCTTATCTCTATTGCCTCACTTGTTGGCCATGTAATTTATGTTTATAAAGAACTTCATTGAAAGATATCTGGGTTCACCCATATACATACATACGGATATACATATATTTGTGTGTGTCAGGCCCAGGACACAAACCACTGACTCGGGACACAGGAATGGACACGCTTTCCCTGCAATCAAATTGCAAATACATGTATATAGCAATCAAGCTGTCCAATCGACAGGGGCTGCCCTGCCGCCTAGCACAAACAGAGCCAATGCTGCTTTCTTTACAGAACTATTATATACAGAATGCTATATAAATATCTATATATATATATAAATACATATACAGAGATCTATATTAATATATATTTAAAATGTATAAGCCCTGTGTGAGACAGGAATTTATTATATGTAGACGGAGAGAGGAAGATATATTGTACCCTAAGTGCGTAATGTTTCACTCTATAACTAGATTGCCCCTTGGCCCGGAAACGAACCACTCCTGTGTGTATGACATTATAGACTTCAATCGGGCGCTGCCTCACTCACGTGCTATGACCTTCTCATTTACATTTGACCTTTTTAAGGCTACACACTACAACAGTGCTGATTCCCGGCCAATCAGCCCCTATGCTCTGAACAGCCTTTTTATGTACCTGCACCCGGAGCCACCGGGATGGGCCAGCAGCAGACACACAGAACGGATTTCTCTGCCAAAATCTGCTCCGGGTACTTGCATCTGATGGCACTGGGCACAGGCACATGGAAAGGCTGTTCAGAGCATAGGGGCTGATTGGCCAGGAATCAGCCTTGTGTGGCTAAAGCCTAACAAAGCTTGTTCTGCTTGACTTAATTTATTTAAGTAGCACCTTTAAAGTGCCCAGCTTTCCTTGCACCAAAGGATTACATGCACATTTAGACTTTACAGAAAAAATCTTATTAGGTAATAGGGAAGGCGTCAGAACAAGCCCCGTCTTTGGTACGGAGGCACGGCAGTGGGGTCCCTTAATGGAATATGATTCTCATCATTATACATATTTTAGTGCTTGCAGTGCTACTGCTATTTCTAAACCTTAATCAGACCCGAGGCCCAACAGCTTTTGCTTTATTTTTTTGCACTTTCTCCAAACACTCCTTGTTATTATGTTTGTTGCACTTTACAAGGCTCCGAATGCTACTATATGGGCTTTTCCTAGCTCTACCCAGAATCTCTGGCACCACCAGATGCCATTGTACCTGGCTTGATAGTTACGTTCTTTCCACTATGCATAGAAACAATTCAGCACTGTATTCAGTCATTACAAAAGGAGAACTAGTGATCTAGAATGAAATGCTACTTCTTATGTGTGGGTGTCTGTACCAGCCTAAAGCCACCCAAAAAATGCCCCCAGTAGCTCCATGTCTTCTGCTGATTACCAGCACATGCTATGGGCTGCTCCCACTTACCTGAGATTAGGGACTGACTTACAATATACTGTATAATTACAATGTAAGCTTAGCTTCTCAACAGCAGCCAGGGCACACTGAGCATCACTGAAACTCAAAAGAAGGGTTAACAAGAGCCAAGATGAGGAACTTCCATGGGCAACTTGATCATTACTGATATAGGGCTGCAGATCCTCTAGCAAGTTTAGTATGTAATATACAGCATTTCCAGCCATATTCCTCGTTTAAATGCTTCAGCCTTCACTATCTTTGCATTCAAGTGTTTAGGCTCCTCATTCTTGTCCTCTTTTTTGCACTAGTGATAGATGGCAAGCAAAATGGCCGCCACTTTGTACTCCATTGAGTAGGCAAACCAAAGTCCTTATGTTGTCAGGAAATAATATAGCTGCTTCCTCTTTATTACCCTGTTCGTTTATTTTTAGCCTACAAAAATGTGAATCCCCATCTAATCTGGGTCATGGTGAAAACGGTAATTATCCTTACAGCTTCCCTTACAGCCTTTTCTCTCTAAGAGTTCATATATTGGGGTCCCTCGCCATCAGGGTTTGACTTTTGCAGGTTTTAGATACATTTCAGCCAGCATAACATAAGCCCCCCTATGTGGCATAGATCTAAAGGGACAGAATCTTAAGAATCAAGTGTTTACTTGTACCTTAAAATGTATTATTACATAAACTGATGTAGCTTTGTACAACTGGATTCACATTTTGGGGGGGGGGGGGAGTAAGATTTTTCTTATTTATGACAACATAACAGCAGACCTGTCTTGCTTTATGGCAGGGGTTCTAGATATATACTCAGGATAAGAACACAAGGCAGGATCACTTATCCTTTATCTAAAATGCTTGTTTACATTTATAACACTGCTGCCTGGGTGGTGTATGGACTTGCTTTAGCTATAGAGTAGAAGGGCAAGCATCACAGCAATCATGCATAGAGGTCTAAAAACTGAAGTCATTGACTGATGATGATAACCCTTTTCCACCAGGGTGTCCATATGGTAGATTGTGATCTAGCAGTAGATTCTGAGCCAGTGAACTGCATTTTTCATGGCAGTCTAGACTTTGGAGTGGTCGATAACTGCACTTATAGTAGACTCCACATCAACAAAATTCCAGCACCCCTGCTTTACCAGTATGGCTCTTCTGCTTATTTTCTGCTGTTTAATTTAACCGTTTGTTTCCTGCATTTACAGCAAAGGGCAGCCATTGGAGGATGATGGTTACTGTGCTTGATACTGCATGCATGCTGACTGTTATTCCCGTTTAGACAATGTGACCTTACACTCCTGCGCACAAGCCTGTAGTGGACAAACAGCCCTGGCAGTACGGACTTCACCAGTCCTTTTTAATTACATTGTGCCTCAAAGTCTAGTAACCCATAGCAACCAATCAGCAGTTTTCAGTCAGTAGGCAAATAAATGTTACGCTGCTGGTTGGCTGCAAGAGCATCAGTCCAAACATTGGCCCTGTGTTTTAAGTTTGCAGCCCATAATTGGTTCATCGCTCAGGGTAAAAATCAGATTTGATTCCCTTAGAAACGACAGGGGCATTCTGAGACGTGACTGATCACCTACATCAAAGATATAGACGGAGATCTAAACCTGTTATGCAAATGTGACTTAACGTTGTGTTTCAGAATACTAACTCGGCCTGTGACAGTCAGGCTGTTGGTTGAACTACAACTTCTACTGAGCTAGCGTGGCATTCTGGGAGCTGTAGTTCAACAGTGACCGAAATAAAAATGGCTTCAGTCCCATTTTATTTTTTTTTTATTTTGTATGCTCCCAGCATGCTGGTGATGTGCTGAGTTAAAGGCACAACACTATTGTACAGACCTGGATGTGTGTATAGACTATATATTATAAATATTTCCTATGGAATGTTGATCCAGCCTGTGCCGCGTTGGGGGGTGGGATTTGGGGGGGGAAGTAGCTTTCTGTGGGACAGGTATCTTGTCCTTTATTTTATTTGCTTAATCAATAATTCTGTTTTTACACCCAGTTTGGGACTGAATTACTTTTCTTTTGTGTTAGCCGTGGTGGGCTTGGGGAGGGAGGGGACGACAACCTATTAAGTATATATGGAATCCAGATGTATATATTGTGTATATTTATTGCTTCAGAAATGAGAAAAAAAAAGTCTGTTACTTGTGTGTACACAGCTGCGTCCTGTTTTATTTGTCTCTCGCCCCAAAGCGGAATTGCCCACGGCCAGGAAGGGAAAACTGGGGCTCTCCTACTTTGCTAGCATGGATCCTGCCCCCCTCCCCTGTTGGCAAGGGCAAGAGAACTGCATGACAGCTTTCCCTAGTCTTTCATTGGGTGCCAGCTGCTTCCTTTCTAAAGGTTACACCATGCCCCCTACAGCTACAGTTTAGTAGTGTTGTGTGTCTCTGTATTATCAGAACAGTTCAATACATAATACAGGTTTCCTAGAAATAAAAGGTGCCTCCATATGGCCACCATTAAGTTTATAAAAGTGATCCACAATTCCAGCCCTATGTCTGATACATGGTTTGTTCCCAAGCCTCACGTAGCAGGTAATATACACACACAGCAAAGGGGGGAAGCTGAAGAAAACCTTTTATCTTTTAAGAAAATTTTGGGAGAAAAAAAAATTCCAGAATGTTTTTTTTTTTCTGGAATATTCCCCCCCTTTTTTGGGGGGCAAAAAATAATATTGTGTAACAGTGGCTATACACGTTAACATTTTTCTCCCAATATGCCAGCCTGGAGATGGGAGATATTGGGCTAATTTGAACACGTATATCTAATAACGACAGGTATAGCTGGCATCGGAGCAAAGACTGCATCATGAGCTGATGGCGTCCCAAATCTGTTGGGAAAAATCAAACCTGCCCGATTGACATTTAGCCAATTTTCGGCCAGATATCGCTAGGGAAGGCCTGTCATGGGGCCCCCATACACGAGCAGATAAGCTGCCAAATGGGTCTGAAGAAAGCAAATTGGCAGCTTAAATCTGCCCCCTGTATGCAGGCCCGGATTTGTGGCAAGGCCACAAAGGCCCGGGCCTAGGGTGGCACAACAACGAAATTGTGACATTTTGCTCCCATACGAAGCAATGGGGACTGCTCCGTATGGGAGTTTAAATGCCTGCGCGTTTGCGGTGGCGCAAATGGGGGTTGGACTCGGGGCGCCCATATATGAAATCTGGCGCCGCCTGTATGGAAGCAATTATGGGGCTTACTCGCCTCTAGCAAACTCCATACGCACACATGAGTAATAAACCTTTCTATTTTTACATTTACATTTTGCTCACAATTCTTTAAATCCTAGGAGTGCTGCCCTTGTTCCAACACGGACCGATTTATTTTTTATCCTACAGTTTAGATGGGCCCTCAAATGATGTGGGGCCCAGTAACTTCTAGTTACGCCACAAGGCCTGGTACATTCAGATTCTGTTGTGTACTTTAAGCTCAAGAAAAATGTCAAACACTGTCACAGGAAGGGTTGTGGTATCACATTTACCATTTGATACATTTATAGTAAAATACCTATCTAGGACACCCCTGAAAGCTCAGCATTGAAGAGTTGGGATAAAAGCTTATTTGCTCTCCTGGATATGAGCTGAGGGGGGTCCTGAACAAATGTTGCACCTTACACCTTGAATTAGAATAAAAGAATCCAACAAGCACTGCAATGGAATGACAGGTCTGGTGAAAATAGATCAACATATTTTTATTCTGCCTTTGACTCCCAGTCCCAGTTGTACAGATTTCTATGGCTCAGTGGGACTAATTATTACATGGAATGTATAAACGGCTGTGGTTATGTACCCCACCCACACCTATTGTGTTTTATATTGTAAGCTTTCTATGCCTCCTGTATTGGTCCGTACCCACCAGAAGAGATTACTTGAATACAGAAGGTTGTTTGAAACTGACAACAACGTAAAGGGCACCTGTCACCCCCTAAATTGTTTCCCCCACCAGAAGTGCTAATAGAGCCTGCACTCCAGTTGAGGAAAACAATGCCCCCACCAGCACTCCTGGTATGGGTGGCCATGTTGTATAGTGTGCATGTGTCTAATGAGAGCCTGAGTTTTTTTTGTTTTTTTTTCTTTTTAATACTGTTTCCCTCAACCAGAGTGTGGGCTCTATTTGCCAACACCTCTGGCTGGGAAAAAAATTGGTGGGTGACAGGTGTCCTATAAGCTTTACCAATCCCCTCCCACACATATAGGAATGCCCATTTAAAGGCCTAGTCTCTTTGTTGTAGCTATACTGAATGAATACCATAAATCCTTTTTTTTTTTATCTGTATCCCATGCCATTCCACAGCCTGTGGTTACTGCATGAGGCCTTAGCCTCTCTTCATGGATTGCACGGAACAGAGTAATGGACCACACAAAATGGAAGGTGGTGGCCGTGAACCTTTGCCAGCAAAGCATGTTAAATAGAAAGGGTAGAATAAAAGGGGTGTCCAGTTTAGCTCCAGACTGGGAAATAATAGGCCCTGGCATGTCACGTGCACAGAAGCCCAAACAGCCCCCCACCAGCCCAATAAATAGTGACTGTCAATGGCATATTACAGCAGCCCCTCTGGCATTTGCCTGAATCCACAGATTGCCAGTCCAGGCCTTCCCCAATTATTGCTGAACTACTCCTCTTGGAATGCACTGTTGGGCAAAGACCATGGTCTGAAATGCCACAGATTGTCTCTCTAATGAAGAGCAAGGTAACCTAACATTTACTGAACAATTGTGGATTATCTAAAAAGTGATGTTTGTTGATAATTTGCCCACTCGATTCACTCTTTGGATGTTATTGCACTTTACCTTGGCAGAGGACGCAGCCTGACAGTTCCCACATATGAATAGTTATGGCTATGTAGATACAAGTTAAGGGGGAACTCCATCTTCTGAACCAAAATTTGTTAAAGATCCCCGCACATAGAAATCCCTAATATACCTATCACTCTTATCTGTTCCTTTAAAAAGTATGAATAAATACCATTTTTATTGGCTGAAGTCCTGTTGCAAAACAGTTCTTTTTCTGCATAATTTGAAATCCTGGCAGGGGAGGAGGGACTAAAACATTGTTGTTTATAACAACTTCCCCACAGCTTACAGCCAGAATGCAGGAACTATGTAACCCACAATTGATTGCACTGTGATGTTCCTTTCCTTATTCACATCATGTGTACAGGGAATTATGGCTTAAGGCAGGCTGAAGACAGTCGACTACCCAAATGACTGATCTGGTTTGTGCTGAGTGGCCTGACATGATTGGATGTTCCCTACCCCACCAGACAGCTGAGCTTTATAGCCAAGCATGGGTTGTTCGTGCTAATTCTTCTATAATACTAAATGTAACTCACACAATAGCATGAAAATATCAGAGATTTCATTGTTTGCAAGCATCGTGCTGCTTTCTCTGAAAGGGTTAATTTTCTGACCTATAATAAAGTAGAACATGCTATGGGAAACGTGGAAAAGAACTTGCCACCTACAGGAGATAGCTAGGGATAAGGGCTCTATACAGGTACTGTAACCCTGAGCAGTAATCAATCAGTAATTAGTTCTGATCAGTAAGAAAGTATCACAATGTACATGTAAAATGGGCACCCACATTGTGACGTTCCCTAGTGGTTGCACAGAAAAAGATATGCAGGAGAATGTAAAGGTTCCGACCCACAAAGTGCCTCCCTTGACCATTTACCCCCAGGTAGGGAGGCAGCTGTATTAATACCCACGGCTGGGGCACACAAAATTCACTAGGATTTTGCTCGGCCTTTGGCCGGTGCTTTTTATATGGTCATATTCATGTTGAATTCTGCTGCTGTACAAAGCCATTCTTTTACTTAGTCACATTGTAGGTCTTATCTCCCCCACACTTACACATGACCTACACCCTGTTGGAGCCTATCTACCCAACACATTCCATGCCAGCTCTGCTTTATCAAGGCCAGGACCCCCCTCTATGTGGCTCTTTGGCTCAGAAACACCTTGCTCTGAATCCTTCATACCACTGAAAAGCACCTGCAATGAGGTCCTTCTTGGTCCCTGCATTTCCCTTTATTATATTTTACTTTTGTTCACCTTCCATTTATCCTACTTGCTATTTTCATGTATCCTTTAGAGCCTGCTGCCACCAGAGCCACCTCCCTCCAAATTCACCTCTTGAGCTTGGCGTAGTTCAGTGATCCCCAACCAGTGGCTCGGGGGCAACATGTTGCTCACCAACCCCTTGGATGTTGCTCTCAGTGCCCCCAAACCAGGTAGTTATGTTTGAATTCCTGACTTGGGGGCAAGTTCTGGTTAAATAAAAACAAGATTTCCTACCAAATAAAGCCCCTGTAAGCTGATAGGGTGCATAGAGGCTGCCTAATAGCCAATCACAGCCCTTATTTGGCTCCTCCATGAACTTTTATGGTGCTTGTGTTGCTCTCCAAGTCTTTTTACATTTTTTACATCTATGTTAAGTTTTATTATGTCCTATTGCTAGCAACTTGGCCATAGGTCTTTATTTTTTATTTTTAGAGGTTTTTTTTAGTTATTTGCCCTCCTTTTCTGCGGTCAGTGATCCCGGCAGACCCATTGCTCTGTGAGGCTACTGTTTTATTGTTATTGTTACTTTTTTAATTTTATCTTCCTTTTCAGTTCTATACCTATTCATATTCCAGTCTTCCATTCAAATTACAGCCTGACTGGGTAAATAAGATAGCTGCTGAAATATCAAACTGGAGAGCTGCCAATAAAATGCTAAGTAACTGAAAAACAAAAAAAAAAATAAAAAATGAAAAGCAATTGCAAATCATCTCAGAATATCAATATCTCCATTGTGCTAAAATTTAAGTAAAGGGGAACTTTCCTACATATTATTGAATATATATTATGAGTGATGGGGGCCTTGCCTATGTTTTGTTGGCCTCTGCAGAGCAGAAATTCATTGGCGTTATACTCACATCAATGGGGAAAAGGTGCCTAACATGGCAGTGGGCCAATATGCCAGCTGGGAGTGCTGCTTTCAAGGCTTTAGTAATCTCTTATCCAGGAACCTGATATCCAGAAAGATCAGAATAACAATTAGACCATCTCCCAGATAATTCAACATTTTTAATATGATTTCCTTTTTCTCTGTAACAATAAAATGGTACCTTGTACTTTGTGGTTACTTAGCTGCAAGAATCCATATTGGTGGGCAAAACAATCCTCTTGGGTTTATTGTATGTTGAAATTATTTCTAGATGCAGATCAAAATTATGGAAAGATCCCTTATCCAGAAAGGCCCAGGTACAAAGCATTCACCCTGTTCACCGTTGCAGTACCCTAGAGTGATTTTGCAAGCAACTGTCACTTGGGAATGAAGCAATTTTGGATATTGTGGCCCCACATCCTGGTTTCTACCAGCCATGGGCATCAAAACTTGCAGAACCACCCCCTTGTGCCATGCGTATTTTGCTTGCCATATTTTTGCTTGCTTAACCCACAGCATTAGATGCCTGTGCTGAATTAAATGAAATATTTCATATTCATATTTTCTAGCAAATCACGTAACTGCAACTGTAACAAGCAACTGGGGGCATTTGAGATGACAAAACATGCAAACCCTAGCCCATAATCCCCATACTCATACCCAGAGGGTATGAGATATAAATGCTAATGTCACATGGTTTCTCGCCAGCGTATCTAATGCCTCCCAGGTCAAGGGGTGGATTTCAGGCTAAAAATGTGAGCACTGACTGGCCGATGCCATGCCTCTTTAAATGCAAATCCCAGTTCCTGCCAACCTCATTGTAACTGCCCTGAATACAATCAGGTTAAAGGAAAAGTAACGCTAAAAATTTTTAACTAAAAAATCTATTCTACCCTCCCCCAATAATTGCCCTATCCTGAAAACTATTTGTTATTTATAATGCTTTAGAAGAAAATACCTGTTCACTATGCAGCGATCGACTGATCGAGTCTAGCCTTCCTTCTGTATAGGAAGGAGTCAGGCTAGACTCGATCAATTGGTCACCGCATAGTTAAACTTCACCCGATACTTTCTCCTGCATGGCCATATCGGCTTTGTTGAAATGACCGGAAGCCAAGTTTAACAGGTATTTTCTTCTAAAGCATTATAAATAACAAATAGTTTTCAGGATAGGGCAATTATTGGGGGAGGGTAGAATAGATTTTTTTAGTTAAAAATTGTTAGCGTTACTTTTCCTTTAACAGCCCCTCCTGACACGTCTCACCTCCACCTGTTGCTTTGACCTGAATCTCCTCCCCCCGCCCCGTTGGTGTTATTAATGCAGCGGTTTGTGTAACCTGTTTGGTGACTTTTGGATGCTCTCCTGCTCATTATCCCTACTATCCCACCCTTGCCTGTTCAAGGCAAACCACAAAGAACCCCATGTCCACTCTCCCTCACTGCCCAAAGTTCAGCTGCCTTGGCTCCCTCTCTGTCCAAATAACTAGTGTGAGTATAGAAACAGTATGCCCCCTCTCCATAATTCTACACTTTTCTATACAATCTTGTCCCTTACATTTAATGTCCCTGTGTCTCTGTCAAAACTCTTTAACCTCCATACCAGGTGTCCTCCCCTGGATGGCCAACAGAGCATGTTCCCACATAGTGAGGATCTGGCCCAAACCAAAGAGGCGTGGGAAGGTAACCTTGAGGAATTGTTGCAACTTCTACTGACTAAGGTAGCTACATACTTTCCTAAACGTCAGCCACCCTGGGAAACAGAAGATCCTTCGTAGGTGACATTTTAATGTTGTCCGAAATGCACATTTTAAGTGTCTTTAATCTCATGACCTTTATTTAATATGCCACAGCACATGGTCTCATAACCCTATTCTGGACAGTATAAATCTATACCCTCCTACACAGCTGGCCAATAGTAGGTCAAGTGACCTAATGTAGCTTTCCAAGGAAGTATTTACTGATTGAGACCCTCTTTAGAGCT